>NW_005054319.1:4546149-4580753 GCF_000277835.1 Geospiza fortis | reverse complement strand
AGTTACTAATCCAGACAGCAGAGCAGAAGCTCAGCCTAGAGAGACTCCTGTTTTGCTTAGGCAACAACAAAATTATTCCAACAGAAACAAAGGCAAGGGTTTCATCCTCCCTTAAAAAGAGGCCCCCTACAGAGGACCCAGCACAGATACTGTGCCACAGCAGAAATTCCAGCATGCTGGGGCTGACTGGGGCCTGCAGGAGTGCCTCAGCATGTGGGTAAATACTGACCATGGCTGGTGGTATCTGCTCTGTGAACTCAAACTGGAAAACAGGACAGCAATCTTGACTTAACCTTTTCCCAGGGACTAGTACTGAAGGAGATGCACTAAAGGGTCAGGAATCTGTTGCTTAAGGAATAATTACTTTACTCTGATGAACGAAGAAAATTATAAATAAAGAGCTCTTCTAGTCTTGTTACTTTGAAATTTGATTCTAATTTCCTGCAAAAACTCAAAGAGAGTCTTCTCAAATCCTATAAATAAATTTTCTACAGCTCCAATCATAATATTATTCTGACTATTTTACTAGATTTTAATGCCCAATAATAGGGATTTTAAATTTTCATTAAAAGGTGATTCTCACCAACACCTATTTTTATTTGCATCTACAAAAAACATAGTACAATACACAGCACAAAGAGCTCTCCTTCATATAAGCAATGAAGTGAAAAAGGCTTTGAAGACGAACTGTTAATAGTAATAATAAAAAAGTTTTGATTCTGTATGCCTGCCTTCAAGTGGGCAAACTGTGAATGTCACCTTACAGTTAATCTTCTAATTAGACCTGTGCAAAAAATGAAGTCTCGCACCAGCTGTCGGTGTTCTTCCTGCAGGTTTGGAGGCAGAGTTTTCATGTAGGAATCCTTCAGTGGCTTCCAACCCAACTGTTGTGGGTCCATATAGATCATACCACACCTGGGAAGAACAAACACCTGTGGTAGAGGAATATATGTGCAAGGTGGGACAGTTGAACCTTGAGTGCTCTCACATTACCTGCTGACAGTTGCTGGAGATGCCTGCTCCAAGTCCGCTGGCTCAAAGATTAAACTCATTTTTGAGCTCATCTGAATTATTTCACCACTCATTAAGCATAACTGGAAGAAGAGCATCACATGAACATGGTCTAGTCATGTTAGTGCTGATCATACAGTCAAAGCAATGTCTGTCATAAAATCACTGAACATTCCACTTAGTGTCATTCCTCATTCATTCATTTGTATCCTTACAATACATGATATTTTATGACCTTGTCTCAACTTTTCCATATCTTACTGTAAGGCTTGCAGAGACACAGAGAACAATGCTCTAACTTTAAATAAGTCTGCAAGAAAAAGCAGTTATGACCTGCAGCTTTTTTAAAATTCATTTATTCTCAAGGTAATTTAAGCAAATTCAGATTTCAGTCACAGAACTGAGTCCATGTATTTCAGTTTCCTAAAAGGGTCAATAAAAAAGCCTCAATGATCAACCTCATTTCAATAAAGACGGAGAAAGACAAGGCTTCTAGGAAGAAGTAATAGATTAATATTATCTGATACCATCTAAACCCACTCACACAACTGGGGAAATATAGCAGTGCTTCTAGGCACATCGGCCTTTCCTGAATTTCTCACCTCCTTTGACTAATGCAGTAACAATATTGCTGCTACTAAAATTAAGTGTGGTTATTCAAGGATGAGGGTATGGGCAAAAATTAGGCTACCTTTTTATTATCATCCAGCACAGTGTTCATGTTCTCTATCCAAACTGCATCCACAGGGCCATCAAAAATAATCCACTTGCGATCTTCTGTGGTGGAAGATGCTTGTTCCCTGAAGGCCTTTGCAAGAATTCCATCTGACCACTCGTGACTTACAGGATCAAAACTGCCATACAACTGCCCCATAGTAATGGCTTTGGGATTAATAACTTTGTACTCAACAGCAAACTCATCCATGGCGTTCGCTGGGTAAAAAGGCAAATACATGAGCCTGAGAATGTGATAGGTTAGTTTTATTCAATAGCTGAACAAGATGATTCCTGAGGATCCTTCTCCAGCTGCTCAAAGCAAAAAGCCCAGATATGCAGCATCTAGGTAGCAGTAAATAAGAAATGCCCTTACTTGTACAAGGCAAGCAAGAAGTCTGCTGTAAAAAAACACATGTAAAAAGAAAAAGCAGAGCAGAATAGATTTCATATATTTATGGGAGCTACTTACAATATCCTATCAGACCTAATTTTTTCAAGAGTATTATGCAAAAATAAAATGCCTAAAAAATGCAGAAAAGCACAAACACATTAGTATGGCTTACTGTTCCAGTAGAGTAGAGAAAAATACTATCAGACAAGAATAGTTCAATTAATAGAAATTCTGCAGTCAAGAAAGGAGAGTATAGGACAATTAACAACCTGGGCATATCTCAGCAAAGCAAAAATAACAGTCATAGAACTGACTTCATTGAATGAGAAGCTTGTGGCTGGACAATGTTACCTGCACATAAATCAGCCAGGGCTCCAGCCAGCACTTTGTATGAACTGGTCTTCCCACTCATAGGATCTCCAACAATCATGAAACCATGGCGCACCAGCATCATTTCGTACACCTGCCAGGGACAGGAGAGCCTCTCCTTAGCATGGCACAAAAGAAGTGTTATGTGTTATGTGAATGAAAATAGAAGTCTCCCTCCTGCATTCAGATGTGGCACAACCAGATCTCTGCACTCTGCAGGCTGACCAAAGCCTTAATCCAAATCAAAGGGCAGTCATGCTTTTATGGCAATTCTCAGTGAAACAATTTAAGAAGTTGTTTTCCCCAGGCATCCTCCCTTTGTCCTTGCTAAATGTCATCCCTCAACTGCAACAGCAGCACTTTACAGGGTGTGAGGACACTAACCAGACACTGCAGATCCCAGCCCTGAACTGAAATCAGTGGTTACCAATGAAGCTGACAAAAAGGGACTGAAACTACAGTTCTGAGCATCTGGCATATGGTCAGTCCCATAGAGGCTGATTTTGGACTGCAAGAGTGGTAACTTCTTCAGTCACCCCACAAGATCCTGTCAAAGCTCAAGTCAAAGCTAAACCCCCATCAAGCAGACCTGTAATAACCCCTAAGAAGATTTTCTTTTAATCATGTTAAGGCTGATATTTCCTATTTTAACTTCCTAACCAGTTAACACTACTCCTGTTTAAATGAAAGGTACAGTATGATTTAGAAAGCAGCACAGGGCAAGTCTGAACATAAGCCATGAAGTCTGAACTGCTGTTGGAGAGGCCACTGATGACCCTGGCCCGGGCCATACATTTTTAACCTTGGCATTACCCTGTCACTAGGTTGCACAAGAAAAAAGGTAAATATTGTTTAAAAGGTCCCCAATAGTAGTAAATAGGAGGCAGTGGGAACACAGGGCTGGAAATGAAGCATAGGCAAGGTCACCTCTTTCAAGACTTCTCAAGCAGACTGTACAGAACTGGGAACAGAGCCTGACTCACAGTCCAGCATTCTGTTCACTAGGCTACACTGCCTCAGTTAGTAACAGATTCAGTTTAATTTTCTATCCTGAAGCACAAGCCCTACAATGTGCTGCACACATTAGCTCCTTCACAGACTGAATTACAAAATCACTGTGACCAAAGCAGGCTTTTATTCCATGATTTGTACTCTGTAAAAATACCCCATTTGTAATATTCCATTAATTGGTAAGGAAACTATTAGCTATTCATCATGACACAGACAGTGAATGAAGAGTGTTTCTGCTCTCATGCTTTTCTTCCCCAGAAGTATGTGAAAATAAACCTGAATAATTTTTCCAATGAACCATGGCACTGGTTGAAGATTCAACTTTTCAATATTTTCAGTTAGTGCTTTGATAAATATGTCATAGTCTGGTGTAGGAAGAACCACTCCAGGAAACAGGTCAGATATGATACCCTGTTAAGGAGAGACAGAATTGAACACTATTTAAACACAGGTTACAGAAAGAGAAAATTCCCAAGTAAAACAATATTCATACAGATAACAGGAGCTTAAAACCAAATGTCCTCAGCTGGACAAAACTAACTTCTAGGCAAAGTGTAGCCATGGAAGTATTCTGTACACATGAAACAGAAACCTGTACCTGCAGTTTTCATGAACACCTTGCTATTGCTTTGCAAATTTGCCCCCATCAAGATCACACAAAATGATGTGGAAGTAGTTGAAAGAATTTCAGTGATTAAATAGAATGGTATGTGTTCCAAAATTTCAGAGCAGTGACTCTGGCTGTGCTTCTACCCTAGCTTTTAGTCCTCAATATTGAGAGCTTTGTATCTTTATTTGCTCTTAAAGCACCATGCAAACAGAAACATCATTTTTATTCTGAACGCAAATTTCTAAATGACCTTAACTTAATTATCCACATGTCTTTTGGAGCACAAAGCCAGAAAACAAACTTCAAAAAATGTTTTTTTGTGAATGAAACAGCACAAGATTATTTTTAACAAGATATCATATAAACATTTTATAGAATAACTTAAAAGGCACAACTGAAAGCTTGCTTTTCAAAATAATCCTAACAAAACCAAAGAGTTCCTCTAGACCAGTGGACTGAAATAACTCTATACTGATATGGCATCATCTAGATCAAACTGTTCCAAATTAAGATAATGACCTGTTTCTCTGAGTTCTTATAACAGACCTCATCATCATAAAACCTAAAACACACTGGCCTGATAGCTTACCTGAAACAATGGCACATCCTGGGACAAGAACTTGGCCAAATTAACATCCATCAAAGCCCGAAGCAACAGCACACTTTCATTTTCAGTTGGGTACTTCAGTTTTAGGTTCCCTGCTGCCGTCAGGACAGATTTCACTGCACGCATCCCATAATCATAGTGGTGCTGAGATGACAACTGCTCCGAGCACAAACGGTAAGTGGCAACAATTTTCTGGGCAAGACTGTGGATAATAAAATATAACATGTAGGGTGAAAATATCTCACCATGCAAGGAAAATAATTCACCTTCCTATATACACAAAGTATCTGCAGTGATTCTAAGACACAGCAGCTGACAAGATGGCCCAAGGCACCTGGGAAGCAAGACTGGAGAAATGCCATGCCACAAAATGTGTGCGTCATCTAGGAATTCTGTGTCATATTTTGATACATTTTCCAAATGATTCTGTGCAGAAGTGCACATCTGGCAACATGAGGTGGAAAATGAGAATTGACAAGAAAGCAGGAGATTAAAAAGTCCTTTCTAGAGAAACAAAACATGGACAGCCTTCCATATATGCCTCAAACACACATATATGCCTTATAGAGGAATGAGGTATATCAGACTCAACTAAGGTGGAAAATTCAGCATGTCTTACCTCTTAGAGTCCAGAAATCCCATTGAATAAAGTGAAATTTCCCCAATCAAGGCATAATCTGGGACCATCATGGCAACTGTTCGGAACAGTGCCTGTAAGGAAAAAGTAAGATACCAACTTTTGACTGGAGAATACTGTAATAAATTGTGCCTGTTTTGTAAGAATAACACCTCTCCATAAATTCATGAATGCAAAGAATTCATGAATCATCTGAAATCTGTGAGACTGCTTTAGAATTCTATTCTATTCTGATCTTATCAAGAGGTTCAAGAGGTCTGTGCTAAGTACTGCAGTAACAAATGCTTAGAAAGAGTCAATTCTAAAGAACTAAATAGAGGGAAAGGCAGGTGACATTCACCTCACTTTCGTAACAGACAATCCAGCACATAGTGTAGTTAATGCTTTGTAAAAGATCATGCAAAGAATTGTGGCAGGTCAGAAAAAGAAACAGGAACATACCAGTCTCTCCATAGTGTCTCAGCAACTCACAAAGTTATAATAAATTTAAATTGGGATTTGGATCACCAAACCACTGTAAACCTAGAGAATTTCCAGTTAGGGAGAGTACAGTTAAAGCTGTAAACTAGTACTAATATGATTTGTCTGAGACCTTTCTTCTGTGCATTTTGTACAACCCTAGCTGTTTACTAAAGCTTGGCGAAAAGCACAGCAGGACACACTTGAATAGGTTATCAGTTGTGCTAGTTTGGCTGGGGTAGAGTTAAATTGTTTCACAGTAGCTGGCCTGAGGCTGTGTTTTGGATTTGTGCTGGAAACAGTGTTGATAATTCAGGGATGTTTTAGTTATTGCTGAGCAGAGCTCACACAGAGAAAACGCCTTTTGTGCTCCTCACCCCACACACCAGCCAGGAGAAGGGATGCACGAGGAGCTGAGAGGGGACACAGCCAGGACAGCTGAGCCAAGGGATATTCCAGAGCACATGGGGTCATGCTCAGCAGAAGTAGCAAGGGAGGGGATGTTCAGAGTGATGGCATTTTTCTTCCTTAAGCTAAGCAACCGTTAGACATCAGTTTATTATTCAATTGATTACTTTTTATTGTTATTATAGACAAGAAGTTACAAATTCAGTTTAATTTCTACAAGAAATCAGGATTTCAGATTACCTTCAGATTATCAGGCAACTCTGCCCGTCCAGCATAGCCAGGATTCATGGTAATAAACACAGCACATGTGGGGTTAAGAGAGATCTCTGTCCCTTCAAAGATGAATTTTTTGAGTTTGCGAATTATAGCTTGCTGGATGCTAAGTATCTGCTGGGCAACTACAGATAATACTTCAACCTAATGCAGACAGAACATATTAGAAAACATAAGACACTTGGAGAACCAATATAAATTTTTTTAACATATTTTGATGACTTTATTTGCATTCCTCCAGGGAAAAATCACCCTAAGTCTATGTATTAGCTGCCTATTGAAGGGATCCTCTGAAAGTTAGTGCCACAATTCTCTACTCGACTAACAGAGACTGATCAACAGGGGATTCTAAAAGCCTCCTCAGGGAAATACCGTGTGCCTGAATGTAGACATCTAAGTTAGTTGGACAGGAACTCCCTCTGGAGGCCTCTAAAAGCACTTTCCCTTCAACTCAGACCAGAAAAACTGATTCACCCCCAAAATTGAGGGTAAATAATAGCTAAGGCTTGCTGATTGAAAGTATCAAGGTAACAGAATATTGGAAAAGAAATGCTAATGCTTGAATTCACTAGAAAACAAGCTGCAGCAGAAAAACAGAAAAATTAAGGAGTTAAAGATACTAATACATACAAAAGAGAATTTAATGAAATTTCCACATGTACCAGTATGTACTTCAATGGAATTTCATCAAAGTAACAATAAAACTTATCTAAAGTCATTAGTGACCACATTAAACAAAACCATAAAGAACAGAGTAAGATCAAGGCAGAATTAGATGTGTCAGTTTACACAGCTTGATAATCAGGTCACTCAGTGACACTCAGCTCTGGTCATTACAGGAATCCCTCCACTGGGATTTGTCTGTCCTGTGCTGAGCATAGACAAATGCAACTCCACACCTGTAGCTTGATTTCTCAAGAAGAAGACAAGAACATTTCTTTCCCAACAAATGAGTGGCACATACAAAAGAAAAAATTGCAAAGGAACATTTTTTTTAAGGTAAATGACCCAGAACACAACACTACTGCAACACAGCATAGGTAGGCATGTGCTTCCAGAGCAGGCAGCAGAGTGCCTATTTCTGTGTCACTAATCACCAAAACAAAGAGGCCTCACCACAAGTAAAAGCAGAAAATTGGCAATAATGCTGTCATGTCTAAATCTAAAACTTCTTGCGTCTTAAACTGAAGCTTTCTCATTTTATTTGAGTTAAAACATTACCTCAATTCTATTGAACTCATCAAAGCAGGCCCACGCCCCAGCTTGTGCCAGCCCCTTAAAGAACTTGCCCATTGCCTTGTAATCGAGGCCATCGGAGCAGTTAAAGACAACACACTACAACAAAAACACAGAGAACATTTCTCAGTATTTCCACAAAAGTATTACCTCTATAAAATTCTTAGCATCTAAAACGGGAAGGGATTACTGTTGCTAATTTTGGATTAGAAAAACAGGATGCTATATAGACACAGTCCTAAATGTGAGCTTGTTACCAACTATTCCCTTGAATAAAGAACAGAATCACAGAATCATTGGGCTGGGAAGGACCTTTAAGATGTCTGAGTCCAACTGTAAATGAATAGCTACAAAATAAGCAGCACTTGCTTAAGAATGGCATTTTAATATCTACATATCCAAACATAAACAGCAGAAAGCGAAAAAAGGGAGTTCTGGTACCTGCTTAGCTATAGCTTTTGCTAGATCTTTTGTTGTTTCTGTTTTGCCAGTCCCAGCAGGCCCTTCTGGAGCACCACCAAGACTTAATTT
This sequence comes from Geospiza fortis, assembly GCF_000277835.1. Lineage (NCBI taxonomy): Eukaryota > Metazoa > Chordata > Aves > Passeriformes > Thraupidae > Geospiza > Geospiza fortis. Next base: position 4,572,493 of record NW_005054319.1, on the reverse strand, counting down.
CAAGGCACCCATTAATGTCCTACATTATTAAGAACACAGGCATTAGAAATAGCAATCTTTAACATCAGATTATTTCTGAATGGATTGACATGTACTTTCCTATACAGGCTCTCCTAAAAACAATTCACTTGTTTCTCTACTGACTTCAAAGTTTGCCTTAAAAACCCAGTATTGTCTCATAAGTGATTCCTAATTGTGGAAGGTCACATTTGGCCACTTGGCCTAGAAGGAATGTCAAGGCTTTTATTACATGCATCCTCCTTGTATACCCTCAATTACACAAGCAAATGAACAGTGTCATGAGCAAAATGGTAGTCTGCAAAAACACACATTTCCCTCAAGTGGCACTTGAACTGGCAAGAGCTTGAAGCTGGCTTTATAAATTCAGCCAATCTTTAGAAATGGATGAGAAAGCATAAAGGTTGTTACAAAAACCTGGGAATCACATTGCTTTTCAACTGAACGCCCTACTAAAATGACACCCCTGTTGATACTGGAGTGATCTAATTATTTTACAAAACCATCATTCAAAGGCTTTAACTCATGTCTTGAGGGCTCACCAGAAGTGAAATATGAAATGCCTTTGAATATTTTAACCTTGAGGACTGAAGTATTTCCATTACATCCTCTTGCAAGCCAGTGGAGGAACAGGAAGCTAACTGCATTCGAGTATCTGTGAAGGGCTTTTTAATTACCTCATTTATCTTACAGGCAGGCATATCCAAACTATGCCTTACTTCAGATAAATGAATTGACCAGCGCTACTGTAGAATTCTTTGCAGTTCCAATACCATGTGCTGCCACCTCTTTTCAGAAGCACCTTCTTGGATACAGTAGAATCTATTACTCTACTGGTGTAGAAGGCTATATATTGTAAATATTTTTACCATATTAGGGCAAAATCTACAAGAAAATGTTAGCTTCTGAGGTTCCTCCTATTATTAACAGGGAAAAAGGAAGTAAACAGAGATCAATCCAGAAAAAGAAGTCATTATTCACAGACAGTATGTCCTTACCTGTAACATCGATCTGTCAGTGGGGTTATAACCAGACGTTGTGAATTGCCCAGATACTCATAACCATATTTCATTTCTGTTGTGATCATTCTCACTGTCACATCATTCTCTGTCCAGTAATATCTCAGCTGAGAAATCCACTGGAAGTCATTCAGATCCGTGACTTTGTCTTCAACCAATTTTGAGACCACATCACGAGCTGCAGAGTAGGACACAGACTGTTTAAAAAATCGACTCTTCTGCTGAGGTAGTTTATTTAACTTACAAGTAAAATAACATTTACTTAGAGCTATGTAAGAGTAATTCAACATTTAGAGGCTGGTTTTCATGTTAGAGAGGAATTTGCAATTGTTTTGCATAGGGAATCAGTTTAATTGTAACTAGATTCCAGTGTCTGTTCTAAGTAGATGGAAGACCCTTGTGCAGTACTGAACAACCCTCATTTGCACAAAGAGCTGAGCAATAACTCTGTAAAGGCTGATTCAAGTTAGAGAAAGCATTTTAGGTGCCTCTCTCCAAAATCCACCCAGGTACTGACAGCAGCACTGGCCCAGCTGCCCCAGGGGAGCAGCAGCTGCACATTACCATGCACATCAATGACAATGAGAGCCCCCAGGGTCAGCCGGGCTCCACTGGACAGCTTTCCTCTCACCAACTCAACGATGTCCTTGATCTGGACATTGCTCTTCTCCAAGAAATCCTGCCACAGAAACAAACACAGCCATTAATGGGATGCTGGAGCCAGCAGTTCCTAAGCTCCTGTGGGTGCAATCATTGGAGACAGCCCCTCTAACAAAACATATTAATGGTAGTCTGGGCACCACACAAATATTTTAAATTCTCTTTGGTATACTGGCATTTTTATTTTAATGTAAACACTTCAAAAATATTTATGGCAGATAAAGAAGAAGGCCTATCTTTCTTCCTAATGGAAGTGACAAAACTCTACAATGGGAGAGGAGCAGATATTCTTTGTTTAGCTTCCCCCACACAAGGAAGGACAGGCATATGGGACCAAGTCCATTAGCAACATGGTTTAGCTGGCTCTACTTTAAATTGGTGTTGGACTACATGATGTCCAGAGGTCCCTTATATTCTGTGATTCGTTGTTCTGTGATTCCTTCTCATTTTTCTTCAGCTATGGATTATTCAGGATACTTTCTCTGAAAGTAATAAACATTTTAGTTCTGTCTGGATATATTGAATAAGATCTTCAACTGGTGTTAAACAATGCAGGCAAGTTAAAGCTAAGATATTCAGTAAGGATACAGAAACAAAAAGGCATTATTATTACTACTTAAAGGCATTAAGTAGTATTTGATGTAAAGTTTATTAATACTTTTCTATTTCAACATCTAAAAAGCAGCCCAAACGTTCTGTTGACAGACTTAATCTCCAAATAAATCTTCATCCACTCAGCTTAAATAGGATCACAGAAAAGCCCATTGAATTAAACAGAGATTATTTCCACTGCTTGAGCATGTGTTTGAGTAAAGTCTCAGTGAAGTGATAGTTAAAACTGCTATAGTGACAGAGGCACTATGAACACGTAAGAAAAGTTTCTTGCATGAAATAAAAAATTTGGCTGCTGCACCTTCCTCACCAGGAGAGTCAAGCAATAACCAGAGAAATCAGTGGTGACCTTATCCCTCTCTACAACTCCCTGAAAAGAGGTTGGAGCCAGGTGAGGGCTGGGCTCCCAGGTAACAAGTGACAGGACAAGGGCACATAGTCTTAAGCTGTGCCAGGGGAAGTTTAGATTGAATATTAGCAAGAATTTCTGCACAGAAAGAGTGATTAGACCTTGGAAGGGGCTGCCCAAGATGGTGATGGAGTCACTGTCCCTGGAGGTGTTTAAGGAGACTGGACATGGAATCAGTGCCTGGGTCTGGTTGACAAGGTTGTGCTGGGTCATGGGCTGGACTCGATAGGCTCCGAGGTCTTTTCCAACCTCATTGATTTTGTGATTCTCTGAAATAACTGCACCCACCTGTAAAGAGAGACTTCTGACTGCATGTTTCTCTGAGGCTTCCCATGTAGAGAAAGGAATTAGAAATAAAAATACATAGCGTTTAACAATGGCCTGTCACTTTTTGTTTGACACTTCAATTCACACCAGTATCACTCATAAATGAAGTAATACAATTTCCTTCAGTAGGAATTCTCCTGATATACACCAAAGTAAATGGGAACAAACCTCTGCTAAGACCCAATGCAAAAGGAAAAACAAAATAAAGCACTGCATGAGTAAATTGCAGTATCTTGTTGAGGATCTTCTTTGCTAGAAGGAGCTTTTAATTAATTAATCAGAGTTCAGCACCTAGAAATAGAAAGTTAGAAGAAAATCTTACTTGTAAAGCTTTTTTTCTTATAGCTTCAGACACTTCTTCTGTCCAGTAAATGGATGAAACACAAATACCTTAAACCAAAAGATCAATTTCAGACACAAGAAGTCATATGAACACATTAGATTATGGCACTGACAACAATTACTTTCCTCAGACGTCTTTTGTCTCATGCTGCAAATAAATTAGAACAGCATCTAAAGCTTTAATACTTTTTCTCCCTGAAACTTCAGGACTAAAACTTCAAATTGGTACTATTGCACAAGAAGAGCTGGATTCCACTTAGCTTCAAACAAGTTTCCTTGGTTAAGAATTTGAGCAATCTATTCATGTATATTTGTTTGTGAAATCTACCTCATACCATAGTTTAAGAATAATTACCTGGCTATATCCTTTTATGCCATCGTGAAGAACTTGTCTGACACTGGCCAACATCATTTCTTCTACTTGCAGAAGCCATTTTTCTACCATGCCCTTCAAGAAAGAAAAAGAGTTAAGAGTTAATACACATTTCCTGGTTGTATTCTTCTTCAATGACAAATTATTTGAAATGTGTTAGGCTTAACTATGCTTTCTTCATATCTGGGAGTTGTATATAAAATAAATAAAGGTTGAAATTACCCAAAATATGACTGGTAGTATTGTAGTTTACACTGTCTCAAGGCAGGTATATAAAGACAACGCAGTAAAGAAACTGGATATGTTTCATATAAGCTTAAACAAAAAACACAGATTGCATCATCAGCTAAGCCTGCTCATTTCAACCCAGGGCATGCTTTGCTCCTACAGGATTAAGGGAAAAGAGTGTCTGTAACTTACAACATGCTCCATCTTTCAGAGGAATTTACTGCAAACTGGTATGTCTTACTCATTTTTGTAGGAAATCCTTTTTATTCTAGAATACCAGTCTGCACTCTCACTTCCTAAACTCCTTTCATGATGTGATCCCAAATGGTTTAAACCTAATTCCCTCAAAAACATGCACTTTATCTGATGTATTATGTATTAATCTAATTTCATATAGTAAAATTAAAAAAAACATTTACATTTGCTCTCACTGGATAGATTTTATCTATGAAAGGAACTATTTCTTTCTCTGAACTGATCATGCCTATGATCTCCAGATCTTCTGTGAACTCCAGTTTAGCAATTCCTTCAAAACACTTCTTTAGATGTGGTTGTACTCGAAGTGGATCCTTTGTTTCAGACAGTATTTCAAGCAGCTCATCGTTAGACAGGAAAAAGAATCTGCCAGAAAAATACAATTACTTTCCAATCATGAAAATTTCCATTAATAATCTACTCATACAATTGGTTTTATTGTTGCTTAAGATACTAGTGTATCAGAAAGGAAATTATTATCTCAAATCCCTTTCCTTAAGCAATTTTTAACATTATAAAACTCATCACATCTCTTTTTTCAGAATTTCAATGCAAAGGAAGAATAAGGGTTCTCAAACTCGGGAGGGAAGACCAGATGGCTCCAGCCAGCCATTAAGTACCCTGTAAAAACCCTGAATCCTGCTCCTCATGATCATGAACAACTCCCACACATCACACACCTCTAAAGAGGGTGGGGCAGGGACATAATTGCATATCAGCCATGGGAAGGCTCCTTCAAAAATACCCTGCAGGTAATAATGCCTTTCTAATCCAAGTTTACATTGTGATAGACAGATTGTGCCTCCCCATCCCCGCCTGTTCTGGCATTTCACAACTGAGGAAAATGAGTTATGTCTAGAGATGAGAACACCTTTTCATTTTTTGCTGCATGTGACCGTGTCCCACATATGTTTATAAAATGAGACTTTTAAGTTCAGTAGAAATGGTTTGAAAGAGCTTACAGCTTCTCGTTCCTAACTTGGGCCTGTTTCATCAATTTACCTTGGGAAAAATAATCTTTTCGACTCCAGGTAGGTATTCAGCCCCTTTTGAATGTCCTCTAAGAGAGTATTTGCTTCCTGAAGTCTGTCTAACATCTTGGGTTGTTCAGTTGCTACAAGTACCTTTGTGTCTTTCACCTTTATAAAAACAAACACATAGCAGAAACTGCTAAAAATTGCAATAAGTTTTACATTAAAATCGTCAGCATCAATCACATATACTGCAGGAGGCTAAAATGCTGTAATTCTTCTCTATAGTGTGCTTTCATGGTATTAAATATGTTTGCATTATTGGATAGTTTTGCTTTTCAGACTGTCAATTTTACCTACTTGAAATTCATAGACATTAATGAAGGAAATATCAACAAATAAGATCTTAAGCTCTTGCTCCTATGTCTTGAGCTTGCTACATAGTTTTCCACTCACAAATAAGTTTTACCAGAGACACAGCACATGACAATTATTTCCTGTCCTCTCTTTCTGATAACACTCCTCTTCAGAGGGCTCTATTCCAGTACAGCCTCATCATTCTCATAGTCTGAGCTGTTGGACAGGTCTCAACTCCTCCTTAGCTACACTGATTATTTCAACACCTTTACCATACAACCACACACTCCCAGAGTTTTTGACAAACATTTCAGCTTACACCACCACTGTCTGGCCTCTTACTCAATTTCTTATTTACAGGAATTGATCAGGTTACCAAATTGCACTTCCTCTTCCCATTATCTTAACCTGACACATTACTGCGACAGTCCATATTCACTAAATTTTTTAATAACCATGCTGTCACAATTAGAGAACAATCACTTGAAAAAAAAATCCATTTAGTTTCTCCAAAAGTGTGTACACCCTGTAAGTCTAATGCAAACTCTCACTGTATCCAGACAAAGCTTTGTACCTTGTCAGTGAAGTCCTAACCACATCCTGAAAGCACAAATCATTCACCTTTCTAGCTAATTCTGACCATTTAGCCATAAGAAAGCTAAACCATTTAGAATTCATTTTCTTTGAGCTATGATTCACCCTTCAACACTCAGTCTTTACAGAAATCTCAATGCAATAATTATGTAATCTACAATTTCACTGCAAGACTAGAATTTGTTGGACTTCAGTAAAGGATTTTCCACTCCAAATACCCAACAGCAGAAAAGAACAGTGTATGCCCATGATATTAATAATCACGTTACCAGGTGTGCATAAAAATGCACAATTCATGAAATGTTAGCACTTACCACTTCTGTCATAATATTTTTCCAGTATGAATCCACAATCTTAAACTTTCTGCCCTCTTCAGGCATTTGAGCTATAATGTCTTCTGAACTAAAAATTGGTTCCAAATACAACCATGTTGCCTGACATTTTAACCAGCTATCTATAATATCTTGCATTAAACACAGCTTATCTTTCCAAGCCTGCAATGAAAACATTTAGTAGTTAAGCAAAATTACAACAAGAAAAAAACAAAAAATATGAATATGTATTCTTAGTTAACTGTCTAATGTCTTATCATGTCAAAATACCCTGAAGCACTTGAGGAAAGCTTATTATGAGACATGCAAGCTCAGTCAAACTGGCTTTTCCTTACCAGACATTCATCTTCTATTGGTTTGATGAAGGGAGAGCCACACACTGTCTGAGTCTTGACAATATGATCATCCAACAAAAGCTGGATGTCATCCACTGCCGACAGGATGCTGGTGTCCTGTGAACACATCACATTTTGGTAAGTCAGATGGCAGTCACTGTATTTCACCACTCATCCTGCTTCCCCCTACTCTATCACATGAAGATATCAAATGGAATCTCTTCTGTACACCTCTGTTTCAAAGGTCCAGACAGAGATTGTTTTGTGATAGGAAGCTGGTGCCTTCTGACTCAATCTTTTGCACTGTGACTCTTCTTTCTTCTGGGCAAGTTAAATTTTTGCTACTGTCCAGCTTTCCATACAATGCTGGGGAAGTCCTCAGGCTCACAGATTTGTTAGGATGAGCATGTGAGATCACAAACTCTCCAGATACTTAAGTCCACATAAAAGGACTTATAATAATGGAGACATTTGCTCAGCTGCGGGCTAAGATACAACTTTCCATTGGACCACAATGAATAAGCAGCAACATCCCTCTAATATTTCTCAATTGGTATTCAGAATCAAAGTAATTCTTTTCAGATATATATATATATTGATTTAGTGTTTACTTACAGTATCCCTGTACTTGGCCAAACCAAAGTGCACGTTGACCCATTCTGATTTCATTTTCTCTATTGATTTCTCTAAGGAATACTCCTTACTGGCAGCTGCTCCAACAGGTTCTATTCTAAATTGAAATGAAACACACATTTGAAATGTTTTTGTAACATAGCTGAAGATCAAAAAAAAAGCAGTTGTATGTAGAGCTGCATACCAGACTACCTTTCATAATAATTTCTTAATAATATCATAGAATCTTTCTTTAAGGAATATTTTTCCACTTTCAGCTTCACCAAGTTAGAGATATTGACATTAATTGGAAGACAAATACAGACAGAAAATTCTGAATGAGCAAACTAAGTGATTTAGGAATACAAGTGGATTTTTATGCCTTTGTGCTACAAGAACAACTGACAGTTCATACCTTGATAAATATAGCTGATTTTACAGCATGTTCTAACAGCACACAAAACCCCAAACGAACTAAAATTTGGTATCTGAGCTATGAAATACAATGTCTAAAAAATGACACTAGATTAAACTTCTTACTCTTCAATAAATTTTGAGAGTCCACGGTCCAACATGTATTTAAGGTTAGTATTTTCATCCGGTTTGATCTCACATCCTACAATTTTACCGATCTGAAAATAAAGTAAGAAACAAGTCTATTATCAAGATGCCTTTTGGTAAAATACTTTCAAACAGCAAGCAACAAATTCCAACCAAGTATTAGTCCAACACCCTAATTTGCTTTTCTACCATAAATTATTAATTTAAAGAAGCTTTTGCCTGTGATGTTACAAATTTCAAAACTGGATCTATCATGTCACAGGAGAAAAGATATTGGACTGACAGTTTCTATGGAAGAATATTTCCCCAGCTAAAGCAGAGTTTAAAGTACCTGTTCCCAGTGTCTCTCCTTCATTCCACGATTGCAGACAACGGACAGGACAGGAAGATGCTGTTTAAATTTATCAAGCTTGAATTTCATGGATTCTGCCATGCGCCTGGGCACAGGCACATCCGGGAAGCTCTTACAGAGCTTGTACATGGTCCTCCACATATTTCCAATCTCTTCAGTAACTTCATCAGCATTCAATTGCAGAAGAGGTCCTGAATACAGCAGCATAAAAAAAGCACAGCAGGCACTTCAGCACAAGGAGATTGCCAGGGTAGTTTAATTACAGCTATTTTTCCTCATTGTCCTTTAACTGGAAATCAACTGTGTTACAAAAAATTACCTTAATGCAAAATCCAAGTCAGTAACTCTATTTCACACTGCTTAACAGCATTTATCCCTTTAAAATTATTTTCTCATGACTAATCAACCCTCTCAGCTTCTACTTAACTAACTGCAAATAACATGTTTCTTCAAATGAACATCAAAGCCTCACCATTCATCCATTCCTCAGATTTGATATGGAAAGCATATGCTGTTACCCAAAGCTGCTCATAAGGTTCTTTGGTTGTAATTATAGATTGCAAGAGAGGAAATTGACTCTTCTCCTGCCCAAGCAAATCTTCTTCATAATTAATACCCTTTAGGGGGAAAAAGAAAAGTGTGTTATTCCCATCAAAAATTCCTACTGTTGTTTAAACTTCTGAACAGACAATACACAATTATTTGACATGTCACAGATCTGTTGATATAGGCCTGTGGATTTTAGGTGCATAAAGTAACAGTGTTCTTGAAAATTCCCCTGGTCCTTTCACAGAATCATAGAGGTATTTTCCAACCTAAACCCTTCTAAGATCAAGTCCAATGGTTAACTCAGTATTTGAGGGTATCTTTTACTACTCAAATAAATTTTAAAATCCAAATCCATTTTAAAATAAGATAATGAACTATGTAATTCAGTGAAAACAAGGCTCACAAGTTTCCAATCCACAGTGAAATCTAAATGTAAGCCCCTCAGCTAGAGAGGCTTTTAGGATTTTTTTAAACTTGTGATTAGGTTTTTTTCTTTTACAGAATTATCTCAGAGCTCCCATAAAAACAGGTGTTAATTGCTGTATTTATTCATGGTAAGACATTGTCTTCATCCAAAAGATTTTATAGTAAAAGTCAATGTGCAAATATTTAGATTTTTAAAAAGTATTGTCATCTTCATTTTACAAGTAGGGACGCGAAGCACAGAGAAATGCTGTCTGAAATGTAGACACTGAATTCAGATTGAGTCCTGAGTCTGTGCTTTTATAATGCTAACAGGCCTTTCATAAAACTTGTAAACATACAATATGAGCTGCAGGCAGAAAAAACATAAAGATTCATGTTCCAAGATGGTATTTAAATTCATATATTGACTGAGCTAATTGTCATGTCATTTAAATTGTGTGGATACACCTCTCATTGCAATCATGTATTAAGAAACTTAGGTAGATCAGAACAACTGATTAAGCCCATAACAGCATATCCATGCTGTAAACTCACACTAATTAAATATACTAGATGCATTTAAATCAGATTAATAGTGTTAATGTGTAGGACTACCAGTTTATTTAAATTCTAAACTCAATAAATTGGTTCCATTTTTTTCTTTTGAGTGGGACTTAATTAAAATCTTGACCCTTATGACTCCATATATGGAGAAATTTCATTCTCTCACTGTGATTTAGAAGATTAATTAAGCCTCACAATGCCTGTGATATCTCTCAAAGACAACCCTTCTAATTTCCCAGCAGAGTCACAGCTGAGACAAACTGTTCAACTTAGGATGATGCAGTAAATTGAAGAGCCCTAAATAAAATCTAGACATCTTGCTCTCCTGTTTGTTTTTTAGCATTTGAAATTCATGTTATGTGTTAAAATGTATATTTAATGCCTATCGGCGTTAAATGGAAATTATACAAACAGTTGAAATATATTTGGGTTTAATTAGAGAACAAGCAGAGGGGCTGAAAACACAGCTCCAGTGCACAAACCATGATTCAGGAAAAATGCCAGCTCCCTTACATTCTCTGCCAACATTGCCAGATCTCTAGATAGCATCTTGGTACTACTGACTGCTTGGAAACACTGAAATTCATTATTTTAATTTTTAAAATTCCCTGAAATACTTTTTCCCAAAATTTGCTCTTCAACTTAGTAGTTGGGACGAACCAGCATATAGGCACATGAAGATATTTGCCACATCTTGGTGAATTTGGAAATTTTAAAGCCATCTTAACAATATATGGCCAGAACACTGAAAAAAAATCAGGGCAGAAAGCAAACTTTTGCTCATCCAGCACATTCTAACCCACTCCATACTCAATTAATAAATACTAACCTCAAATTCTGCTAGAGCATCAGCTATATTCTTATTTAACTTTTCCAACTTCTCAGTATTCTTCCTCAATTCTTCTGCAGTCACAATATCTCCTCGCTTTTTGAAGCTTTCTAATTCTTTATTATAAACTTCAAGAGTTTCCTTAAACTGAGAACACCTAAGATAAAGATAGCTAAGGTAATATGATGTTGTATTTCATTCCTTTTCAGGCTTCATTTATTTTATTAATTACAACAGGCATTGTCACATGAAATCTGATTCAATACTAGTGAAAACACATATGCCAGTGAAAGCTCACTAATCACTTATATCAATACTATGCAGTTCACAGGATTAGAATTCAAGGCTCATTTTCAACCCTCACAATTGATTTACTTTACTTATATTTGCTACCTCTACTACCTGGAGAAAAGAAAGGAAGAGTGAAAACAATGTAACAAAACTATGTGTAGTGCTGTACTAATCAACATACAATATAACAATATAAAATTATGAATATTCTGGACCAATCCTCCATTCCTCCTTTCAGATCTGTTTAAGTGTAGGGATACTCGAATCCACCCTTACCAATAGTATTTTTCAGAAATCTCCATAATACTACAAGCTAGATTTATTCCTTACTTTCTCAGGTGCCTTCTAAGTTTTCTTTCTTTGAAATTATCTCCCTTCTACTCATACTGAGATTTTTTTTTCTTTAAAAATACCCAGTGAAAAAAAAATTACTTAACACCATACCTTTCAAACAATGCCCTCTCCACCTCAATTCTCCTGTCAGTCAACTTGTTTTTACTGCTTTCAAATATTTTCTTTATCTCATCAAGCCAAAGGAAAACTGTGCTGTTCAGGTTTATGTCCTCATCTAAAATAAAAAATATAGTCACCTTTAAGAAAATACCTTTTAACCAATGATTTTATAGAATGGTTATTATATAATAGAATGGCTGCTAACAAGCAAAACAGTTAAACCATGTTTAGGAATAAGCAGAGAAACTGGTGGGTGGATTATCTTTACTGCAAAGAAACTCTTCCCTAAAACAAGTCTGATTGACAGCAAAACTGTAAAATCAAGTTAAGAATGTGAAATTATCTAAATAAGATGTTAGCTAGGCAGAGACAGTTAGTAGCACCAGCTATTCCAGAATATCAATTCCATTCAGGTATTCCAGAATATCAATTCCATTCAACTACACACAGAGAGACCACTCCTAACTAAATGTGTATTATACCTACATAGGATGAATAAATGTTTAAACCATTTCTAGTCCCCAATTTGTAAATGCTGAATTATTCACAAAAGCTAGAGCATCACAACTACAAGATGAGCACACATCTCCATATTTGTTTGCTCAGTGCACTTAGGTCATTATAACTAATGTAGGACACATGTTTATAAACCCAGCTACAGAGAAAATGTAATTATGAAATACTGAATTGCAAACACTCCAGTCCAAAATGTAACAGAAAATTGTCCTGGCTTCCATAGGCATTCTAATTTTCATCACAAATGAAGTCTAATAAACATGAAATATCCTTGTTATTTCTAGCATTGTCTGATCCAAGGTGTATTCTGCTTAAGGAAACAGTATTGTCCTGACACTAAAATAGGTTTGCATTCATTTAACTGCTCTCCCTTTTTAGGTGCAGCAAACAGACTGCATCTGTGAATTACATTTTTGCTTTGGATAAAAGCACAAACTAAAAGTAACTTCTCCAGATGTATCTTCAGTCTAAGAAAACAGCCTTCATATTAGCTAAGAACAGCAAACCATGACAGCAAAGCAACTAAAGGCCTGTTCTGATCTAATCCTCAGCTGCAGAGATGCAAGTTCTTACACTTTCTATATGCTGTCATAGAGCCTTTGGCATGTGGCTTTTTGGATAGCTTTTATGTGGAGAATTTTTATTTAATTACACAGAGGTGTAACATCATTTGGCCAGATTACATAACAATGACCTGATAATACCTAAAACAGGTTAAAAAGCTCTGTCTGTGCTGTGTGCCATTCCTCTACCTGCACTGGTACACTTTGGCCTCTATTGAATTCTTTTTATTTCCTTTCTATCTCTTTTGGAACTTTCCATTAGCATCCTAGAAGATGCAATATTTAGGCATGCAAAGCCCATTATTTATATATAAATATTTTCATATGGAAATTTTATATTTTGTAGTTAGACATACCAGAGAGATCAGCATAGTCCATGAGGATTTGCAGCCTTTGTGCTGCTTTTTCGAGATCCTTTTTCAGTTTTACAACAGTAACATCACTGGATTTCTTTAAGAATGCTTCATATTCCACTAGCTGTTCAGTGCTCTGAGGCACCTCACTCATTCTCTTTGCAATAAAGTTAAAGTCATCACAAATTCTTCAACAAAAAAGAGAACAGACATATCACTGGGATTGTAAATGAAGAGAGACGCAAGATCTAGTAAAATGATTTTGTCTTTGAAAAAAAAATAGATTTCTTCATACATTGAACTTTTTTTTTTTCCTGTGAGTTCTATCCAAAGTTCCCTGTTTAGCCTGGCTGCCCATCTTGCACTTGTCTGGTCAGCACTGAAAACCTCAGCAGATGAGTAAAGGTATCTCATATACATACAGATATACAGCATCAAGGCAGGCAGACACCAAGAACCATCCATGCAAACAGGTACCTTTGATTCAACTGCCTATTTTCCATCACTTCAAATTCAATCAATGTGTCTTTGAGATTCTGGGTCCGATTGCAGAGTTCCTCATTCAGTTGTAGAGCATCCAGACAGAACATGGCCAGAGGAACAGTGATATCCATAGAAGCAATCTCTCCTTTCAGTTTTGTGAAGCTGTCAATCTTCTAAGAACAGAATATAATAAATCTGTTATTTTTCCTGAAAGTCTATAGCTGAAAACTCTGACACAACGAATAGTTTCCATCCAACAAACTGGATCATTTACTCTAAACAGAAGAAGGAAAAGTCATTTTTATCTTTCCAGAGACCTGCTCTTATCCACAGATTCCAGGGCTGAAAGCTTTGCACAGTAATTTGCCATAGTAGGGAAGACCACAAGCTGCCTAGGGAAGCATTTAGCCATATGCTAACTCTGGGATGCAAAGGGAAGAATAGACACGGCTGACTGAGGAAAAGACATTTAAAAGACAAGCAAGCTGCAGATTGACCAAATACTCTGGACAGCCTTTCTGCTAAGAAAGAACAACAAAACTGACAGAAGAAGGTTATAAAGAAGCCTCCTCCTACACTTGCACAGCAGCCATAAAGTCAGGGGCTATGTAAATTGAGCACTCCCTAGTATTCCCAAGGGTGAAATAAGTGATTTGTTCTTGAGGCAATAAGTTAGGAAGTCATGTGTGATGTTTTAGCAGCTGTAATGACGTGCTGCACTTGTCAGGAACACATTACCTCAGTTAAAGCATCTAAAGAAGGAACTTTTTCCAAAAATTTTGAGACATCTTGCCGTGATTTGTTGTTCAAAAGATTGCTGTACTTCTTGTACACATTTAAATACCTTAAACACAGAAGACCACAAAAACAAACATAAGTTTCTGCTGCAAAGTTTCTCTATAGAAAGAAACAAATACACTCAAACTGTCTATTTAGTCAAATGGACAGTGCTATGAAACTGAGGGTTTGAAAGAGCAATGGAGTCACCAGCCAAAACTTACTTCTGTGGACCAACTATGTTGCTTTCAAAGATCTTTTCAAGTTTGTTTATATACTCTAAAAACAATGACTCTTGTGGTTTGACTGTATTAAGAGTGAGATCACCTCTTCGTAATTCCGGAAATAGAATTTTCTCTACCTAAAGGAAATCATTACAAATACTGTTACAAGACACAGAATAGCAAAATTTAAAAAAAGTATTCTATTTCCCATTCCCCTATCACATTAAAAGAATCACTATTTAGTAAAAATAGTCCAATGTGAAAATGCTCTGATCCATAATTAACACATGGTTACTCAGTGTGAAAACTATATGAAAATCAAATCAGTGCTTTAATATAACTTGAATCTGAAAAATATCTTCTATAAACAAAAAGATTGCACAGTTCATGATTCACAATCCTCATCTTTATCTTCTCTTTGTCAGTCTTCAGCCTCATTCATAACTTTTTATATGAACGATAGTTGTTATTAATATTGTATTTTGTATGCAGCTATAACTTATCCAGCACCTTTGGGAGCTCCTCAGAACTCTGCAGGATCTTCTGGAAGCAGTGACTGATTAAATCCCAACATGCTCCCAAAGGTGGCTCAAAGACAATATCAGGCTCTTTCACACGGAGCTTGACTATGAGTATCTGAGATAGGAAGAACTGCATTCCTTGATATGGTTCTTTAAAGTCATTGCCATCCTTAGGGAAAAGAAGGAAAAATTTACAGAACAAGGAAGTAAGCTATAGGAATAAAAATTTTTAAACCGTTCAAACTCCCCAAATATCCTTATTACACAATAACAATGGGATTATCTTCCCTGATATTTATACAAAACCTGATGTTTCAAACAAGATCCTATGTTGCTGACTCCTAAATGATTCTATAAAAGCTAGAATTAAGAAACTGGATTTAAGCCTAATTGCCTTTTCTCTTAAGTAGCAGAAGTACATCACTATTATCATACAGAACAACATTTATTTTAAAAAAGGAATCTATAATATCTATCAGAAATAAATTGTAGAATCTAGTTTTAATTGCCTTTAACTGTATGGTCAGTAAGAAGTGCACTACCCCCAAATTGCCTATACAATAATGGAGTCCTAATCCATGACTAGATTCTTATTGCAGGTGTTATAATAAGCAAAAAAATAAAAAAAAAAAAAAAGCAACAAAACAAAACAAATAGAAGAGCCCACCCAAACCAACCCACCAGATGAAACCAAAAAAAAATTTAAAACCTCAACCATCAGCCACACAATCATCATCCAGATGCACAGCTTAGTGGGCAGGCTTAGTGCAAGGTCTGATAGTAAATTGCATCAAGTGATTGATTCAATTGATCCTCTGCAATCCAGTATTTAACCCACCATATTTATTCATTTTGTCTTATCAAGGTAGGTCCTGGGTGATCCTATATTTAAAAAACTAATTTCATCAAACAAGCAACTTTTTAGGCAAAACAGTGGTAAGAACTCCTGTGGTGTAATGGTTACTGTTATAATTCTGTGCATTACTTGAAATAATATAGGGCACTCACAGGGTATAGACAGGGACAGCACATCCATAAATCACCTCTGCAAAGGATTACACACGTGACTGTGCACACTTTTGTCTTCAAAGGGAATTGTTTCTGTGCTTTCAGAGAAATACTGTAACTGGTTAAGACCAAGAAAATTAAACTAAAAAAACTCTAAACTAAACTAAAATAAATGCACACTCACTCTAGACTGAGCTGAAATCTTCTACCAACTCTTACTTGTGACCCTAGACCTGCCAGAGTGATCATTCAAGTCAGCAGTTCTTGACTGTGCAAAATATCCACTGAGTATATACAAGCCTTTGAAGGATACAACCATTTTTTTATGGAGGCAAGAGCTATTTGGGACATTTTAGCCTTCAAAGAGCACTAGATTTTATGGCTATATGAATTACCTCCATGTAAGACAGAAAACAATATATATATATATAAAAGCACATACCTTGTGGATCATAAAAAATGCAAGAAGATCTTCTAATGACTTAATAACCATCTCACGCAATTGTAATGACATTAGAGCTGCCACAGAGCTAAAATAGCTTTCAACTTTCTTAGAGGAATCAGAGTCCCTTTGAGGAGCAAAATGAAGCCACATATGTCTCTTATCAATAAAAATAGATGCACAAGTTGGAATCCACCTACAATGAAATAATACAAAATTTTTAAAGGCTTGTTAGTCTTACTTTGCTCCTTGCAATGAAATCTAAACTCAGAAATTACCCAAAGAATGAGTAAAATCCAAAGGGCTGGAAGAGAATTGATAATTAGATATCAAACAAAACTATACCTTCCAGGACTTAGAGGAAATCTGAGTTTTAAAGCTAAGGATGCTTGTTATAATGGACCACTATGATTAGTTTAAATTAATAGTAATAGACAAAACAATAGTAAATTATATTGTTTTATTAGTTATGAAAAAATATTCAATTATTAGCATTAAATGAGAAACAAGTTTGTAAGATATCTCAGGCAGCAGAATACAAATACTTTCCATCATGTGTCTCATATATTCTCTTTCTTAAATTGACTGATTTCCGTAATTAAAAAAAAAAAGATTTTCCATCACCATTTTTACAGATATAGACTCCACTCCTCGCATGGTCAGAAACCTTCTGAATTCCAGTCTCCATTTATTCATAGTTTATTACTATTTATTCTTGCACAAGCACTCTTGCAGTTCCAAAGGCTCTGACAGTGTCTCAGTGTTTATTCCTCTGAGGGCTAT
This sequence comes from Geospiza fortis, assembly GCF_000277835.1. Lineage (NCBI taxonomy): Eukaryota > Metazoa > Chordata > Aves > Passeriformes > Thraupidae > Geospiza > Geospiza fortis. The sequence continues at coordinate 4,555,375 of NW_005054319.1, read as the reverse complement.
TCCCCCCTTTGCTTTGGCAGCCTTGTGGCTGGGACTGCTGCCATCTCTGTCTAAGATCTGTTTTAAAAACAGGCCTTGATGTAGGTCAGACCCTGAGATATTCTATTTATCTACAGCTACCAGGGCTGGCACTGACTTGTGCTGAAGGATATCCCGAGCTTCCAGGCAGTGCCTCCGAACGATGTCCTCAAACTCCGCGGGCAGCAGCGGCAGGCGGCCACAAAGCACCTCTGCAGTGCGAACAAACCGCAGGTGGCTGTACCTAGGAGAGGGGAACACAGAGGAGATCCTCAGGGAATACTGTTTAAAAAAAAAACATCCATGAAATATAGTCTGGAAGGCCTCAAGTGTGTTATAAACACTAAAAATGTAATTTCATTTATAAGTATCACTCCATCGCCAAGCCATCCAACAAGTGCATTTCTGATTGGGTTTTTCTATCAATAAACATAAAGGGTTTCACAAACTTTAGTTGTACTTGCTGTATCTAAAACTCTTAATTCTTTGCTAAAATTGCCTTCTCCTTTTCCTAGATTCATTAGTGTATCCATTCCTTAAAGAACATACAGAATGAAACCTACTGCTTCTATTCCGTATTATTAAGTAGCTATCCTGACTACTCTATGGGGAAAAAAAATGAAATTTCAGCAGCATGGCAAATATCACAGTATGTAACATACAAGCTTAAATTCCTGCAAATGTTTCTTAAATGCAAAAACAGCTCTCAGAATTACTAATTACCATAATATCTTGCTAAGATAACACATCTCAATTTTTAAGTGTCCCCGGGGCAAATTCAACTACAAACATTTGAAAGATATTCAATTTTAAGAATTAATTTTGTTCATAACAGCAACCATGATGAGAATTCCAAATCAACATTTACTTGAGCACTGGATCTTAATTTAGGCATAGCATCTTTTAACAAAGGGGATGATCTTTTCATATCATATAACACATGTTCATTCAGTGATTGCAGGAAACAATCATTTTATGCTGAAATTCTTAAAGGCTCAAAAAACAAGAACTATTTAGAAAATAGACATATTTTACCACTTTCTATCTTGTGGCTCCCCCAGGATTCTCTGTAGAGAAGTCAGCAGATGCACTCTAACCAAATCATTAAATAAAAACATGCTACATTTCATTAAGGTCCTATGAACAAGCCATCTTACTGAGAAAGCCAGAGCTCTTGCAAAGTGGGCATCATTGAATTCACTATGAACAGATTGCTTTCATTCCAACTTTTTGATTCTTTGTAAGAGCTGTGCCATGGGACTGGTGCACAGACAATTCTCCGGGGAAAAGGGCGTGGGGTGCTTTGAATAGAAAGTCTCTTCCTCTCAGCTGGATCCAATAAGATATAATCAACTAGAACAAATCATATATATCATGGTTAGACTGCATATATAGCCAAAACCTACATTCAAAACCACTGTATCTTCGTAGTTCAGGAAGAAGTAGAATTCTGCACATTTAAAACTAACATAGTCATATAGTTATATAATCACAAATTTAACTAAAATTGGTCCTGATTCTAAAAACAGGAGACAGGAGAAACAATTTTTCATTCCATCTCTCCACCTGATGGGATGTAAGGTTTCATAAATAGATATTTGTTGAAATTGTTGAATGCTGTATAGCATGATCACAGGTTATTTTCCCTCAGAGATCTACTGTAGTTCTACTGATCCCAAAGGAATTCTAAGATTCCCAAAGGAATGCTAAGAATAGAAGGAGATTCATTTTCAAAGTGCAGTAAATGTCTACATAGTTGGAACTGCTCAGAGATTGTGAGTCTTACCAATGGCTTTCATGATGCTGATACGATAATCTTTCCTAATCTCTCCTTTCAAACGTGCCAGGAATTTCTCCGGCTCTGGGCCAGGAAAAACGTGAGTTGGAAAGTGTTTTAAAATTTTATTCACCACTTCCTTATCCTGAGGTGCCAGCATGTCTTCTCGCACTCCATTATGTATGTAGTGACAGTACCGCTAAAAAATGTTTAAAAGATTACGCTTATTGTATGAATTTTGTGACAGATAATTAATTACTACAAAGTATTTTTAGCTTTTTCTATCACTTTTCTGTAATTGAAAGGTGTTTGAATAGAATGGATTTGGGGTATCTACCTATGCTCCTTTTAAAGCACTGACATCTTTTACAATACTTCCACTGGTGTTGATGCAAGCACATAGACCACTGGAACTCAGTTCAGCATATTAAATTACTGATCAAAAAAGTACTAGAGAACATGAGAGGTTAAGAATTTGGGAAGATACTTAACTCGCAAAGCCTTTACAACAAAAATCAGGGTAGCTACAAACAAATGAAAGAGTTGACAATATTTAACAGCAGTTTGCTATACTGAGTATTTACATCTCCTAATCCTCATGTACTGCCTGCTTTTCTGAGCTTCCCTTTAGTAAACAGTTTCTAGATATCTTTCAGATGATTACTGCTGCTACTTTCATCTTAAAAAGAAATTATATAAATACCTCTAAATCATCACTTGAAGGTATCTTTTCTCGCTTACTTATCTCCTTCTCATGTAAATCCATGAGAGCAAATTGTTCTTCTGGGGTCAGTGGCTGGTTGTTTGTATAATTTATGACATGCAGCTCTGGTGTATGAGCAGGTACACTCAGTGAAATGCGACTCACATTCTTTAACAAAGAACTTTTGAAAAAAAGAATACAAGTTCAGTGAATAAAGAAGCAGTAATGTATGACACAGATTATATAAACCACTTGTGCCACACTGAGGACAAGTATGACCTATGGAAGTATTTCAATTATTCAATAAAAAACTCTCATTAAAATTGCATAATCCAATATACTACTTTAATATAAAGGATGCAAGCATGCAAACCTTACAACTGCCCAGTATCACTCAGACAGGCAGTATTTTATGAGCAGTTCTATCAGAGTCAAACCTACTAGGACAGTTATTTAGGTTACCCAATATCATAATGTATTTTCATGTGATTATCTTATTAAAATCGTATGACTCAAAAGCCAGTCTTGATGCACATACATTTTTTGTAGGGCCTTACATTCTCATGCTTGGATGCTTAACACAGCATTCAGTAAAAAGAAATATTAAATCACAACTGAAACCAGATTTACTGTAATAATTTGTATCTTTAAACCATTACAATACATTACCTGTCAGAACTCCATCGCCTCTTTTTCCCTGCAGCTTTAAATCTCAGTTAAGAAAAATCACATACAGACATCTTTTTCAAATAAATATTTCATATTGGTGAAAAACAGAGCTAAGATAATTAATCACATAATGAAATAAGAAAAAAATACAATGTCACAGAGAAGCACTGTATGTGATTATTTGGAGGGATGAACCTAACTAGTAAATGTGAAACATTTATTGAAGTTATGCATGTACTGGCAAATTTGTCTATACTGACTCTGAACATATAAACAGATTCAAATATGGATACACAGTGAAGGCTGTGTTATTTCTATCATTGAAAAGGACTTCATTTTTTTTATATTTTTTAATTTTAAATCCCGTGCAGTAGGAGTGTAGTTATTAGCTATGGAGTCACTGGGACTTCGGTAGTGCGGCTGTTCTTTGAAGGGAGCTGCCAAAGTCCATGATGACTCCTGCATCAAAGGAGGATAACGGGCCTTCTGAAGGACAAGCTGAAATTGGAAAAAAAAAAGGCAAAAGTTTTACAAAGCACAGTAATTTAAAAAGCCTTCTTAGGGCTAGAACAGGATTAAACACCAATTAGTACAAAAAGCAAATACATAGGTCAGACCATCCATCCATTTTTAGATCACTGTGCTCTCCACATGAATAAGGATAATTTTACAGAACACTTCAGTTGTACTCAGGGTTTGGTGGTTTTTTTTGCATAATCAAGGTATTTTTTTATAAATAAGAGAAGATGGTACATGATCTAGTTCTTTCTACTCCCCCACATCTCTATCTTGCTTCTTTTCTTCTCCTTATATTTGCTTAGATTTAGAAAATTCCTATACCTTAGGCCTTTGTTAATTACTTATCCACTTTGAACACTCAATCCTTGTAATAGCTGAAGAATAGTACAAGTTAACAAATTCAGCTCTTGTCATTCTTTCACATCACAGTAAGGATTTGTAATAGGTTTCTTTTGTCTGTTCATTCCATGTTTTCTGAGGTGACTTATTGATGGGCTTTTCATCAGTCCTGATGCCTGAACTTTACCAAGATAGCTCACAGGCAAGTGGGATGCATGCCTCAAAATATCCTCAGAGATAAAAGTACAGGAGATACAATGAATATACTTGGAATCATTGGTTCATTAAGGCTGGAAAAGATCTCCAAGGCCATCAAGTTCAACCTTTGACCTAGTACCACCATGCCCACTAAACCCCATTGGAAGAAATGGGAATTTGCCAGCAGATGGAATGTGTACATACCCTGGCAGCAGGGGAGAGAGCACATACCTCATACAAGTCTGCAGGTGCATCTGAAGCAGAAGCAGAAGCAGGTGTAGGTGTGCGCTGGAACGATAATTTCACCGACTGCTTTCGACGACTCATATTGCACATGGAATTGTTTTCTGACTAGACAGAAATGAAAAGCAACCTCAAAGACGTTTATGAAATACTCTGTTTCAAAAAAGATTCATGAAGAAGGAACAGAGTTCTTCAGTTTTCATCAAAACTTACAAATGGCAACTTTTTGAATTTTAAGGAAACAGCCATTCTTTGTGGTGGGTTCCTCATCAAAACATGTTTTTTGCAGTCATTTTATAAAACTTCTAAACACTAGCAAATGCCAGTTTAAAAAAAATCTTATTTTTATATCCCTGAAAACGACTTAAAATCAGTTAAATACTTTACATCATACTAAAAACTCCACATGGAATTTGTAATGGTATAAACTCTGGACATTAGAATATTAAATCCTACCCGACTGACAAATTGACAGTGAAACAGTCCAAGTTGTGTGAACTGTATTACTGGGGAGGTGAAAAAACCCCTCTAGATTTTTTTAATGTCTACAAGGAGCCAATTATAGAAGAAGCTATTACCAGGATGCTGCTGGGAGAAAAAATTGCTCACAAGTACTCTGCAAAGTGTTGTACTACAAATGTCAGGATATCTGACATGTTTTAGGATTATGTTTCACCTCTTCAAGGTGACAATACTTTGACATGGCCTCCAGGATGTCATACAAAGTTCTGTCAGGATATATTCACAAAATTATTAAACCTCACAGTGTTTAAGATGCTTTTGGATGGCAACCTTCCTCAGTATAGGCCAAAGCCTCACCCATAGTCTGCTCTGAGTTTCCTAAATCAAACTTGTTTAGGAGATTCACAAAGAACAATTTCCTGAACACATAGTGACACTGAGAAAAAGGAGGTGGAAGTGTGTTGTATGTGAGCACCAGTGAGTTAAATCACCATGGAAAAGGAAGTTATTACCCAATACAATTATGTTTGAATAAGATAATCTTTTTTTTACATAATTTTAACACACTTTCAGCAAATGGTTATTGCTTTCTGAGGTATCACTGAAAAACGAGGCTGCTGGAACGTAGTTTCTATCAGACAAAATTGTGTCCTCTTCAAAGTAGAGCCCATTTAGAAATAAAATTTGAGAAAGGACTGATTTGATTTACCTCTTTGGTATTCCTCAGCATGCCTGCACACACACAGAAATAAAGACATTATCACTGCCAGACATAACTCATTAAAGAGAGCAAGAATTCCTCTTGATTAATGACTAAAGGATTGGGCCTTAGGGTACTTTAAAAATGAATAAATGATACAGTTCATTAGGATATCCATTCATTCATTCTTAAAGGTAGAAGAGTCATTAAAAAAGCCATCGTTCATCCTAAAACAACTCCTGACTTATATGCCAAGTAACATTTCAAACTCCTAATATTTGAACAAAGAAATCCTTAATAAAAAGTACGTTATAAAGGATTAAGTCCAAAGAATATTTAACAAGAACATTTGTCTTTTAATAAGCTTTCTTCCCATATCAAACCACTAACCACTAGTAATGGCCAATTGCATCTGAAGTTTTGACAAAGTTATTCATCTTTCACAGTCACAGCAGAAGGAACTCACCCTCAGGAGACTCGGGCTCTCTGTTGGCTTTAGTTTGTTCTGACTTTTCCGTTTGCTTAGAATTTTTTGGTCCTCTTCCTCTGTGTGAACATCCTTGTTACATGCACTGGAAAAGAATGAGAGATTCATTTCAGGTAGTACACAAGGTGTCAATCAGCTTCTATCCCAGTTGCCAGGACAAAGAAAAATCAGCTCTCACATTCCCTGTTTACAACAATAAGCTCTCTCTTCCTCCAAACCTCCATGCTCTTTTTTTCACCATTCCTCTCAAGCTCACTTTTCACCCTTAATCTTTTTAACTCCCCCCAGATATTCTTCAAGCAAGACTTTCCTAAACCCTGCCCTTCCCACTTCCTCCAACACCAGTCTCCTCCCTGCTGCCTGTTCTCTTCTAATGCCCCAGGGACCCTGGGCCCCCCAGCTGTGTTTTACAGCAGAACCACACATTAATTGCCAAGAAGAACAAGCCCAAGTCAAAATGAATAGGAAAGAGAAAGAGAGAGACACCCTGCATGCCTCTCACATCCACAGGATGCACAGGTGAGCAGGGTAAGGGCAGGTACTACCTGCAGGTGCCCTTGTTACCAGTCCCTCAGCCTGTCACAGCTTGGTAAACTGCTCTGACACTGCCTTTCAGTCCTCAGCGTGGTTGCCCCAGCTACAGCATAGTTAGTGCTTGGAGACAGAATTCCCTCCTCTCCCAGCAGACAGGAAACAGCCCCTTTCAGTGTTGTGCCAAGCTGTGGTCAGGGAGATTCAGTTGTGGAACCAATGAGGAACTGTACAGGCTCCTTTTACCTCTGAAAGTTATGAAAAAATGTAGTCCTGAGATACCTGAAATATTCTAACTTTTGCATGAAAGCACTGCACAGAGCTCCCAGAGCAGTAAATGCTCTATAAACCCAAATCTTCTTAAGAAGAATTGGAAAATAATATTCAAGAGTCAAAATCTTGAATCCAAACACCTCTACCACTTTTCCACCATTCAGAATCAAACTCCCTGAAGATCTGAACACAGCAGGTGGGATAGTCTCTATTCCTCTAAGCCTGTAGGCACTTGCTTCCCACTCAGTCATCACTACATCCTGAGTCTTCCATCACATTCTTCCACAAATGGGAATTACAACCATCCAACATGACATCTAGCATAGTCTCTTAATAGCTACTCTCAAGAGGGCTGTGTACATCTTCTGCCAGTGCAACAAGAGTTCAAGTTTAAACCTTTTCCCATCATCTTTGCTATTTTCATCCAGTTTTCTGCGAGCTGTGAGAATGGCTGATATCCCTGAGTTAACTGCACAGTTTTCCTTGCCCTTACACCACCTACAAGTGGAACATTGTTGTTGGCCACTGTTCTTTAAACACGGGCCAGCAGAGCAGGGTACAAAATCAGCACTGCTGCTGCTGGTAATTGCTTGGCTAATGTGTGCTGTAAGTCTCCAAATACTTCAGTGCTGGTTTGCAACATGAATATTTTCCTGCTAATTGGAGCTGACACTGGCATGAAGACAAGCTCAATTAAGCAGCAGTTAAGAGTAACTACTGTTCCTCTGTGCACATCAACTTGGATGCTCTTATATGCATGCCCTTCTAAGTTGAATAACTTGTCTCTGCTGCTTGAAAAACATTAAAACCAGTTGTTTTGTATAGAGGAAGATTATATATGAATTTTTAGCAGAAGAGATAATTATGCATAGCAAGAAAATAATTTCTAAGCACTATGAGACTATCTTCAAAACTGCAGCTATGGCATGCTTGAAAACAGCCAGAAACTTAAAATCTCCAGTATACTTTAAACTCAGCTCCATTAAACTTTATAGTGCCATTATCACTGAGTTATGTCACACTGCAATTCTGCCAGTAAGTTTTCCCTATGTTCACTTTTTTAAAAAGTACACAAACCAACAGATTTATTATTATATACCTTAGCGCACCAGGAATATCAATCCACTATGCACTTTAATAATATAAGAGATTAACACAGTAAGAGCTTAAGCAAAATACACTTGCCTTGACCATCCTCTTGTTGCAGGTATCTTGTGCTAGGCTTTTAGACCCGACAGTCCAAATATGTGTTAATATGGAAATCCTATTCCTTCTGTCTACACAAATCCTGGTATCTGAAGAGATCATTGAAATCAGCACCTCAAAGACACAGAGTTCCAACAGTGTGAGAAGTCTAACCCCCATACTTCATAAAAACTCTTTTTGCATTAATTTCCAAATTAAACATGTTATTTATTTTGTTGCCTTTAAAAAAATAATCATGAAACCGTTAACATCCATTTTGTAATACCCTCATAGGCGGCACCAATTAAACGATTAAAGCAGGCACGAGAAACATGAATATTTAACTCATTTCTGATTGCAATTTACAGCATGAAAACAATCAGAGTAGCAGAAGCTGGGAATTCACTGAACCTCAGGCTTGCCTGCTCACACCCTCATGATGGCTCTGGAGAACAGCCAGGCCAAATCATCGTGCGACCCACCTCACCGGGCATCGCTGCCGAGAACAGTCCCGGCCAAAGGCTCAGGCACTGCAGCCGCATTGCTTTTGCTGAAAACCCGGCTGGATTCCGAACGCAATTACTCCTCACATGGCACATCTCCCCGAACAGGTTTGCCACGTGGGCACCAAAACACCCGGAGGCAGCAGGACAAGGTGGAAACGTGTGGGAACAGCCACCGGGACGGGGGAAGGTGGCGGAGCCAGGTGAGGCGTCCCACAGCGGCTGTTCCAGCGCTCCTCACGGCGTCACCGAACACTCCCAGCTCCCTGCGAGCTGCCTGCCAGCCTGAGGACGGTGGCATTGCAGACACCCACGGAGCGACTGCTGCCACCGGCGCCGAGCAGCCTCTGCACGCCTCCACAGCGGCACGGAGACCGCAGATACCCTCATTTTCCGTCCTCCATTCCAAAAAGCTCCAGGCTGCATGTCCTAAACCAACACAAACCTCTAGGCCGGACACTCATGAGGGTGCCCGGACTGAGCGGCTGAGGTAGGGTCGGGGTGAAGGGCAGGACAGCAAGGGGGACGCGATAGGACACCCGAGGGGCATCACGCACCGCCGCCAGCCCCAGCGGCCTTTGCAGCCCGGCCCGAGAGCCGCACGCCCACGGGCGCGCTG
>NW_005054319.1:4525249-4545853 GCF_000277835.1 Geospiza fortis | reverse complement strand
GGGCGCGCCCCGCGGGCAGCTCCTGCCCGGCGCTGCCGGGGCTCACCCGCTGTGTGTGACAGTGTGTGACAGTGTGCCCGGGAGGGCCCGTGTGTGTGCGGGGGCACGGCGGGGACACCGGCGCCCTGGCTGCTCGGGGTAGCAAACAGCAAGATGCATCCTCTAACCTGCCCCTTGTAAGGGTCCCCCTGCAACAACAGCTGGAATTTTCAGGGAGATTACTGAGCTGAGGTTTCTCTGAAACTGACACCATTCAATATGTGCAGGGCATCTGAAAGCATTTTGCCTTAATACGCCGAGTTTTGAAGCTGTGTGGGGTATGCTCTCGATGCTGAGCACAAGGATACTCGCAGAAATGAGTGTCATTAGTGTGTTACCGGTTTCCAGAACCCATAGCAACAAATTGTCCATGCAGGTGGTTAGAAGTGATGTTTTTACTGGTAAGTGATTACCCTGACGGGTAAGCATGGGGTTAATGTTACAAAGGAAGAAGGTAAGAGTCGTCTGTATCTTGCTGCTCGGCTGTGGGAGTTTCAGAAGAGCTTGCAGGGACAAGCCCTCTACATTTGATGTGCTTTTCTTAAAAGTAATGATTTAGACTGTGTATCATTTCAGCTGAAACCTGTATTCTCTCTTTATACAAAGGGAACATTTTCAAAAAGTGTCTGTATTAGCCTATTACTAATTGTACCTTAATTTTAGGGGAAATTGGATAGCAGAGTGAGAACTGGCTGTTCAGAAGAGGTCGTGGCTGAGGATTAATAACATGTCTAAAGAAATGCAGGAACTACAGAAGCAATGGCACTCCGTGATGCAGATCATCCACAGCAACGCAAATGTGGGTCTGGACTGTAATTTTATATGTTTATAAAGCTCTTCCTTTTGTAACTATCAGGATATCACACCCTGGTTTATTTAAATGCACTCCCTATTTTTTTAATGAACACTGTAAGGCCTAGGGGAAGGCCTATCCTCCCACACCTTCAGTCAAGAAAGAGGGAAACCTGTTTTGCATTTTTGTGTTTTACTGGCATAACCCTTTAAGATAGTAGAGCAAGGCCCCATTCTTTTTAAACAAAGAGGCAAGAGGTGTTCCCTCTTCCAGCTGCAGACTGACAAAAGATCTGTCCTACCTGTGGTTCACTACAGTAGCATTGATCTGTGAAAGGTGTCTGTGACAAGAGATTTAAAAAATCTAAAACATTTTTCTTTCATCTGCAGGTTGTTGCCTTTATGAATTCTCGTGTTGGCCAATATTTAGATGACCATCCTTTTGTTGCCTTATCACTCCTGATGTTTATTGCAGTGTCAGCTATTCCTGTTGGATTTTTCCTGGTTTTTGTTGTTACAACAGCTGTAATGGCCTGTATTGGTGTGATAGTCATGGAAGGTACTGTATACATTCATGGATGTACTTACCTATTCCCTTTTAAGGCATGTTATCTTTTGCCTTTTTAATTTTTCCTTCTGGAAGTTTGAGTCCTAGCAATTGAGGATTTCTGTGTGTAGTTCTCAAGTCTCAGCAGTAGTAAAACTCTTAACACAAGAACAGTAATCTAATTAAGTGGAGTCTATACAGGGGAAATCCTATTTTCCTTTCTAATCTCAGCCACCAGGATATGCCTAAACCAGTTATCTTGAGCATGCATAGCTTTTAAGGAGGCTACCCAGATGAGTGAGGAAGATGGTTTTCCCAAATTGTTTAAAATTGGGGTTATGGTAGAATGTCAGCTCTTGTATTTGTACACGCTTGTTTAAGTAACAGAGTGCTGGTTTTTTAGGTGTTGTCATAGCCATAGGGGGCATAGCCCTCCTGTGTGTGCTGTGTGGCCTGGGAGCCCTGTCCCTGGGAGTTTCTGGAGTGCTGAGTGTTTCTTACGTTGCACTTTCAACTCTGGTCAACTACTGGTGTGCATCAAGGTGAGTATGGATGTGTTGATCCATGCTTGGATTTCAAACTCTGCAACTGTGCTATTGCATTCATTGCTTCAATTTTTTTTCTAAATGAGCCACTGTTGCTTAGTTTACCAATGTTTCTTGAATACTTTGAATCTTGGGCTGCCCTTATGGCTTAAAATGCAGCATGCAGCTGTCTGGTCATTGATAGGTATTTCTAATGAGCATTAATTCATGTCCTTTTTCCTATTTGGGACAGAGGAAACACAAATGGTCTTTAAATGTGCACATGCGAACACAACATGACATCAGGCAGTAAAATACACCTTTGTCTCACTCCAGTGTATTGCTTTAAACATCACCAAAACCTACTGCCAAGTTGAACTTTGTGTAGGAGATGAACCTTTTGCAGTTTTTCCTTCATGATGACCCAGCTATCTCTGCTTACCTGCATTTGTAGAGTAAGGGAACAAAATTCATTTTAGATTTGGGATAGGCAGAGAAGTACATGAAAAGAACAGTGTGGTCAAAATAAAAATAACAGGTTTTGTAGGATAGTGCACTGTGTAAGCTGCCAGTTGTGCCTCTCAGGACTTTGGAGGCCTGTTTCAGTCAGCCTTGCCTCAGTCAGGCAGCTGAGAGCAGGAGGCAGCAGCAGGCTGTGCTGGAGTGCCACCTGTGGCCCCCTGAAATACCTGCCAGGGAAAGAACCATAGTAATGACTGTGCCATGGGGAAGAGCAAGAAGAAAAATCACAGCTGCTCTCTTGCAGGCTTCCTCAGTTAGCTCCTTCAGCACAGCTGTGTTTGCACAGCTCTTGAGGACACATAAAGCTGCCTGAGATGGCAGCAGAGTGACAAAAGCATGGTGCAAAGCCCAGTTTCAGGGCATGCTGCCACATCCACAACACTACCCACCAGTCCCAGAAGACTTCTATTTTCCATAGCATATCCAAATGCATAATCCATCCTACACATCAGCCCCATTTAACTACAGCTTTGATGTTAAACCAGGTAACACCGTCTATTTTTTGTTCCTCTGTCTTTTGAGAAAAGCTTAGGTAGACCAGCAGCAGATATAAACATGTCTGGGAGATCTCAAAAACTCTGCTTTGTTGAGCAAAAAGTTAAAAGACAATAATAGGAAGGAACAGACAATAAAACCATTCTTTTCTCATGTACACAGGGCTCAGATGAGGAAGCAAGATGCTAATGGAAGTTTACCACAGAAGCAGCCTGGCTTGGATCTTTCTGCCAATATTGCAAAGAGTGAATAAATAGATTTCTTCCCATTTCATAGGCACTTAGCTGTACAATCCCAGCATTTGCTATGTAATTGTTTACTCATTAAGCATTCAATCATTGTGTACTCCTGGAAACTGAGAAAAATCAATATACATCTTACACTGGCACTGTAAAAGGGATCTTAAGAATAATTAAGAAGCAGCAGTGCAGTGGTAAGAATATGTGCATGATGGAGTGTTCCACAGTTTGGTAAAGGGATGTAGTAATAGTTGGTACTGTTAAGTCAATGGCAAGTAGGTGGACAGAAAGGGGAGAGAGATATTTGGTTTCTCAGATTCTGGAGTTCTGAATGTACTCCCTTTAGTACAGAGCATGGTCGTTTTGATACAAAAGTATCACAGTTCAGAACAGTAGAAACGCATTTTGAATGTGGAAAAATATTTGTAAGCCTTAACAACCTTTGTTAAAATAGAGCGAGTATACCAATGCTTTATGTTCATTATAAAGGGAAAAGTGGGTTTGTCATATGTCATGGTCAAAGCTTTTTTTTTCTCCCTTTAGATGTTGTGTTATTCCAAAGGGATATTTTACTTATTCTCATTGCCTCATCATATCAGGGGTATGCTTAGGTCTTGTTTAGGTATTTAAATTGCCTGGTTTGCTTCTCAGTTGTAACTTTGTGTATGTTATTTAAACTTTTTTCATTTTTGCAAATGTTATTATATTTTTAAGCATAAAGTATCTAACTATTTTAGTTTAATAAAGTGCTCTGTTTGTTTAACTAGATTGTCTTATTATTCTGGTTTATTTTACAGTAAAAGCAATTTTTTTCACATCTTGTTTTAGGAAGGCTACAGTTGGAGGTAAGGTTTTCTCCTTGAATAAAGTATTTTATATGGCCAACATTACTGAGCCACAAACTGCAGATTACTCCCCTTCTCATGCCTGTAAAGGAAATGCAGATGTCTAAGGTCTAAATTAGTTTTATTTAGTTTTGCATGAACCAACCGAGCTGCTGCTTGACGAAAACATGGACATAGAGCCTACCTGAGCCATAACATGCTTCACAAAGTAGTGATGCTAATAGTTTCAGCTCTTAGGCTAAGCTGGCCTCACACTTCAGCTGTAGAGTGAAATAATCCCCCAAAGGTTTCCAGGAGCCCTTTCTTTTAATGGCACAATAATTCAGCAAACAGCACAAAGCCACAGAACCAGCCTGCCCTCAGGCAAGGCTGCCTGCAAGAGCTTTCCAGGAGGCACCTCCAAAGACAGAGCAATAAAGCCCTTACACCTGCCTGAAGTTACAACACAATCTTTATAGCACAGCTCATACATGAATACACAGCTGAATCCTTTCCCCTCATTTTCCTTTATGCCCTCATCTTCTGAGGGGAAGAGGCATTACTTAATAAAATCAGCAGACACTAAAATAAGTTAATCCAGTCCTACTCAGAGTCTGACCCAACATGAACCATTTCCCTCTGCATTGTAAATGTATTTTTCATTATATAACTCCTTCTGTCCTCAGTACTTAGCAGGAACTAAAACTGTGAATTCTCAGTCACCTGCAGGTAAATTTGGAACAGTTCTCCTGCTGCCCTGACCTTTGCATACTTATCAGCCTGTCATTTCAAGGCTTCTCACTGTGTCCTTGCACCAAGAGCTGCTTTTTTCTGCAGTGCCATCACCAGAGTAAGGTTTTCAGTTGAGAGATGCTGAAGAAAATCTAGGTCAGCATAGAGTAGGTGTTTTACTGGAGACAGTAAGGCATCCCTTAAAAGGAGGGCAGGGGTTGTTTTCTTCTTTGAATTATTAAAGACTGCAGTAAAGATAAGAAGTCCTTAGCAAGACAGGATCCTGCCAAGTCCACTTTTTCGCAGTTGCTCTCAGCTTTCTGCAGAACACCACCTACCCCACAAGAATCTGGCAGGAGACTCCCACCCCATGGCCCCATTCCCAAGCAGCTCCTCAGCCTACTCAGCTCTCACAGATCTGGTTCTCTGCCCCTTACTTTAGGCATACACATGCCTTAAGAGGCAGCCACTCTCATGGCCCTACAGCCTGGGGGACCCCAAATACCCCAAATCTAAGGAGATTTGGAGCAACCAACCGTGGTATGGCTCCTGGAGCAGCTGCTTGAGCTCAGGCTGCAGAGTCAATGCTGCCTCCACCTGCAGCAAGCTTCCTAATTCCTCTGCCTTCTTATGCAGCACCATCATCCCCACCTCACCCTGTGTTGGAACAGAGGAACCTCTGCATGAATGCAGGAAAGGAATAATTTTTACTTGTAAGATGAGCTTAAACTTTCCAGATAACACACTTGAACAGGGAACAGAGGGGCAGCAGGCACACACAGAGGAAGAAATGCATGTGGCTGGGCTCTAGGGTAAATGATGTACAAAATAAGGAACACAATATTGTTTTAAGTTAAGAGCCTTCATTCAAAGCACCCCTGCAATGTCCCTAAAGAGCATTAAGTGAGCCACCCTGAGAGAACTATAGTTAACCCTCCCAGAAACCAGGGACAGGTCTCCTCTCACATGCCACATCTGACATCTTACCCTAGGCAAACAATATCAGCCAGGGGCAGAAACCAGGCAAGGACAACTTTCTCTTTGACCTAGATGCCTGTCACCATGTGCAAGCTCTTTGTCTCACCTCCTCACGCAGTAAAAATAGTACAAAATACAGAAGACAAAGAGCAAAAGTAAAGCTCTCACTGCTTCCCATACTAAAGGTACCAGAGTTATTTTAAATACCTTCACTAGTGCAAGTCTGCAGATTCACATATGTAAGACATGCAAGAAATATTTTAGCTTATTGGGATGTTAACTGACATATTTACATGTCACTGTAACATTATTTAGTAAACTCCAACCATCCTAGAGCAAAGGTTCAAACTCCATCAATGAGAAACAAGGAAACTTTTCTACCTGAACACACACAAAGATCTTTTCCCCACACTTCAGAACAAGAAGGATGGAGAGAGGGAATATTAAGATCAGCCCTATTATGGTCAGAAGAGCTAAACAGCCCATACAGTTAGGTACAACATAGAGTTAAGTACATAAACCCTCTTCATCAAGGACCACTTACCTAGCTTTTACAGAAATACTTCATATTCCGGCCAAGTGCTAAGTCAACAAGACTTAAGTATAACAGGTTGTTTGCTGGACAGTAACTTAAGTAATCCTTTCAAATCCTAACTTTATCAGGCCAATGACAGAAACTGACTTTTAATTAAGTGGCTCCAATGTGAGATTCAGTGTTTCATTGTTTTTATACCATTATAATTTTGATTAAATACTAGCATAAGGTCTAATGATCACATTCATCATGGTCTCTACTCCATGCTCTCTTTTCATTAAATTCACATTAATACTTGGAAAATGCATCCTGAAGTCTATTGCCTTGATAACAGCTCACAAACAATGGCTAAGTGAAGTAGGGGCTGTGGCAGACAAGCCCACAGCCTGTGCTGTTTAGGCACAGCACGTTGGACAAGTGTCAGGATCTGGCCACTGACTTGATCTAAAACCCTGCACACTCAGAGAACACAGAGCTGGACTTGAAATGATCACTCTCCCTGCTCACACAAAATTGCCAGACAATGTTTAACCTAAGGCTGTTACACTCCTACTACAGCAAAGCACTTTCACTCTGTCACATGCAGTTATATTTTATGCCTCATTTCCTTGACTACACAAGGCAACATGTACAAAATACAAAATAAGAACTGCATGAAAAACTGCCTCACCTCAGGTGGCAGTGTTACAGCTACAGACAGTGCTGTCACTATTGCAGACAAGACAGCTTTAGCTGTATTCACACTTTTCTTCCCCCAGTTTGAGGGAAGAAACTTTGTCACCCCAAATTACACACTCCTGGTGCCCCTATTAAGTGGCCAATGGAACTTCCAACCATCAGAAGACCAGCCCTGGCAGCAGGAAGTCCATTCCCCTTCAGTTTTTCTAGTGTCCTTCTGGACTGCTATACACAGTAAAGCCTCCCTTTTCTGTGTATCTCCTTCAAAGACCTTCTGTGATGATCTGATTCCCATAAGGACAAAGGGGTTCGTTTTGGGTTTTTTAAACAGTAAAGTTTTAACACAAGCTCTGGGTGTTGCTAAATAATTTCAATAAAACCAGGTTTTAATTCCCAGGTACAAGAGCAGCTGGAAAAGCTACTCACCCTGCAGATACTGGCACAACATGGAATTTTAAAATCCTTATTAAATGGAATCACAAATGTGAACAATGATAAGCAATTCAAGAAAGGAAATTGGCTGCAAAGTCCAACAGGAATTTAACATAGCAGTGATCTGTTTCAGAAAAAAAGATGCTCAGGAAATTAAGAATTATAGTCATTTTTAAGGACAAATCTACAATAAAGAGACATTCAGAGGATGAGCAGTGTTGATTTCTATAACTAGATGCAGGAGAGGGAATACATGACAGACACAATTCACCAAGTGACTACTCCAAGTTTATTTGGAAATGCACACTAATGTACCACATTTACCATATAAGCTCTTCTCTTTAGGCATTTAAGAAAAGCCAAAAATAGCAGCATTGTGGCCAGAGAGAGAACACCAACAGCAATCATTGCAATGCCAGCCCATGCCTCCTTGCTGAGGAGAGTGCTCCCTGCAAAGCAAGGGGAAAGGCAGTTTGTTTGTGGAGACAGATCCTCAGTAAGCCCAAGCATCACCCCCCAGCACCCCCTGGCTCAGTACCTTGGGCTGCAGACCACTCTTCTGGCACAAGGAGGACAGGGCCCCCCAGGCTCACCACAGCAGAGTTCACAGCTGCCATCCCACTTGCTACGACAGAAACACAGTACAGGTGAACCCCACAGTGCAGTGGGTTATCTTAGATCAGAACAACCTAAAATCCACCCAGACATTACCTCTCCTGCTTCTAGATGGCCTTGGGCATCTTGGGATGCACAACGGGGAGTCCGGGTGAAAACGGTGGCAGATCAGAACACTGCAGTGGAAGTACACCTGTGACAGAATGAGGAGTGAGACACCTCTTCATTTTGAAACAGCAACTACTCCTACTACTGCTCCAAGTGCAATGTCACCTACCAGGCCAGGAAGGGCTTTGTCACCAGAAACAAAAGCAAAAGTCTTCACTTCCAGCCTTTGGCGATAGTTAGCATAGCTGACACCACGTCCCACAGGGTGGAACACAGTCCTGTAGCTGTCTAGGTCATACTCACAGCTGCCAATAAATAAAAACCAAGTTAGAACATCAGGGTAGAGAAGATTTGGGTTGTTAGTGTTGACTCCTTCAAGCAGCAGAATTAAGTTCAAGGTTGAGGTGCTACCTTCTTCCTACAAATTCCAGCATCCCAGGGCAGCACTTAGAAGGCCCTCACACTTGAAGCTCTCTTACTAAAGAGGGAGCAGGGGAGAATTAGGGACTCCTCACACCCATTGCAAGAGGTGCTTTCATTTGTGTGGTGGGGCACTCACCCATCTACAACAATATTCCACTGGGGCAGTGATCTTGGCTCTTGGGAGGCCGTTGCCCAGCAGTCATCCAGCACCAGGTGCAGGTTGGGGTCATTGCGGTTCAGGACCTGCACTTCCAGGAAGATGGGCTGGCGCAGGTACCTCACTATGGGATACTGATCCTCACGGTAGGGCTGCCTGTACGAGTCCTCTGCAAGAGCCAAAGTCATTTATCTTTAGCGCAGAGTGCAAAGAGGGTCTCAAGCTCTTCAACTGCAGCTGCTTGAACAGCTCTGGCCAAGGGCCACAGATTTGGGGTATCTGCTTCAAGCAGCATGGATGAGCAGGAAGGATGCACACCAGGACAGAAGTCCATATACCAGAACAGTTCACTCATCCACCCTCTCCTCCACAAGCTCCAGATACTTCCCAGCCAAATGAGCCCAGAGCCAGCTTTACCTGGGTAGCTTAGAAGAACTAAGGAGAGGGAGCCTTGATTCACTGAAGAAGGTGGAGGAGAAAGGTTGTCTACTTTTACAGTGAGGGAGGCATCACCATTGCTGAAGGAGCACATGACTGTTAACCTGTAACAGGGAAGGAGCAGGTAAGTCATATCGTTGTGTGGGTAATACAGTACTGGATGGCCTAAAGATGTTTCCAGACACACCTGAGTTCACTGTCCCTTGAGATCCTGCCCAGGGGAAGGTCAGTCCATGATGACCTCACCTCATTCTCATAATGAATCTGCTCCCCATCAAACTGCAGGTAAATGACAGCATTAGCGAGGGCACTGCCAGTGCCTGAATCCCACCCCCACCAGCCCTGGCCACACTCACCCAGTGCCTGGTCCCACACCCGTTCAGGGGGATGTGAAACCGAACCCTGTCATTCAAAGGTGACCTGTAGGCTGGCCTGCACACAGGATCCCTGAGCCTGAGTGTATCCAAATCCAGCAGCGGTGTGGTACTCTCTGCAAGGATTTCAAAATCCATGTAGCCATCCTGGGTGCACACAGCAGCTGTAACAGAGGTTCACACAAGTGTCATTGAGTCAGTGTCAGCTCTGTCTACCAGGAGTTGGTGAGATGAACTAATCCAACACAAAGTGCAACAATGATCCATGCTGAGGGAGCATAGCTGAGGAGCTGCAGGGGTCAGCCTCTTACCTATTGGTGTGTGCTTCTCACAGGGGCACTCAGGCTGCATCACCATTGCCACAGTCTCCCCATGGAAGTGAAAAGCCAGTTTCAAAGAGGACATGTAGTACTGAAGTCCTGAGCAGCTCTCCCCACGTAGCTGAAGGACAAGAGTTATTCTCTTAGAGCTCTTGTCATGCTCTTTTTACCACATGCACCTGTTAGAGCTGATTAACAAATAAGCCAGTCCTGAAGAGCATACTGGCCCACAGGGGAAGCTCATTTGCATTGCTCCAGGCATGCCAAATACCTTCCCCCTCCAAGAGGGATATTTTCACTTCCATGTGTTTTTGCCAAAAGACTCCAGGAAACCCAAGTTACCTTGCATGATTCCTATCTATCACAAAGTCAGTTTGCATTCACCTTAATCACACCTGCCCTGAGCCAGCCACAGGGCATGACTGACTCAAAGATGCTTAGCCAAGGTCAAAGCTACTGTGCCTGTGGATCTCAAAACACCAAGGAGGTGTGATCACACCAACACCTGTGACTCAGGGATTAAACTCACCCTGGACTTCAGGATTCCCCTGCTAATATACAGCCTGATCCCTCTCTGTGTGTCCAGAGTGATTCCATTTTCCTGAAGCTGATCCATGGGGATGGTCTTATTCTCTACGTCCACATCCATAAGGATCCCTGGAAAGGCTGGGATGGCAACAATCATGTGTGTTGCATTACAGATTGCTGGACCTGCAACAACATCTTGGATAAGTACAACATCAGCTTCCCTGGGGCAAAAGGGGGTCAGGTTCTGGCTTTTTCCATGCAGTACCTGGAGCACAAAGCATTCTTGACTCCACAGTCAGTCTACGCTCAGGAGGGCCGTACATGAGCTTGAGTGCCACAGTGTAGAGCACCTTGTCATTGAGCTGACAAAGAAGATGGAGCTCTGTTAGAGAGGGCTCAGCTCTGATCCATCACAGGACCAACCCCAGAGGGCCACATACTGCATCAGGTTCAGGTTTGCAGCAGCAGCAGCTCCTTCCCACCTCACCCTTTCTAAAAACAGCTGCTGATCATGAGACTGCCAGTGAGATGTTCCCAGGACTGGCTGTAGCTGGAATTCTGCTTCTGGAGATTCCCGCTCACTGGGCCTTCCCAGACCCTTGTGCCAGGCAGTTCAGTGACAGCTTTGCCCACACCAGCTCAGCCCAGCAGTGCATCAGCCTGACATCAGCTCTGGCCCTGGCCTGAAAATGCTTTCCCCAGGTCTGCAGGAGGGAGACAGTGCTGCCCAAACAGGGGCTGGGTAACTCCTCAGTGCTGATTCTCCATCCACATACCTTGTAGGACACAACTCCAGTGGCAGCAAACGCCACCTGAAAGATCAGGTTGTGGCCATCAACTAGAAAGTTGTAGCCTTGCTGCATTGCTTGCCCAAGGCTCAGCTGATGTACTCTGGTGCCATCATCAACTGACAGATTCCAGGACATTGGAGTTGCTGGAACCTGCAAAGCAGGAAATCAAACGACACAGAAGCATCAAGGCATTAGATTGTCACTCTGCAGGGCTGCCACCTCCCAGGCTTTACATTCAGCCCTATACTGACAGGGCAGAACTAAGCTTCCCAACAAGATGCAAGTCCACCAGAGAGGTCCCTGCCCAAACTTGGAGAGATCAGGCTCAGTTTATCCCAAAACCCCAGGCACTCCCCCCAGCTCCCTTCACAGGCTGGAAGGAACATACCTTATGCTCATCACTGAGACTTGAAATGAGTCCTGGGAAGGAAACCTGAAACACATCATGAAAATTAGACTGCAGGGACTTGCAGGGTAGTAGCCACACAGCAAAATCTCTGCTACAGCTTCCCAAAGTAAGCTGCCAGCATCAGCTTCCACTGCAACAGGACTGGAGGCAGACTGGGTGCATCATTAATGACCATCTGCAAACCTGCTCTCCAAAGAGCCAGCAGCCAAGAGACCTCCTTGCAGCTCATTGGAGCTTTCCCCAGATCCCAGACACAGCTCCAGGAGACAGCCACCCTGCTTTGCAAGCCTCAGAGCAGGATCTAGAGCACTCCCACCCCTCCACTTACTGCCATGAAGTCTTTGGTGCAGTTTGTAGCACTAGCAAACACAGGAGCAAACACAGGAGCAGTGACTTCATCTACAGGAATGCTGTCACAGTGAGTGCTGTAGGTGATATTTGTCTCCTCTCCCATTGTGTCATTCACCATCAGCTTCAGCCACAGCTCGTGCTGACCATGCTACAGACAAGAGACATGAATTAGAAAGAGGCTGCAGTACTCACTACAGCATGAGGGCACTAAAAGCCATTGGGCCTGAACTCCAGCTCCAGAGCTGGTTTAGGTGTTTGCACCAGGACAAGGTGACTCTTGCTTTAAAAGCCCAAACAGAAAGGATGAGCTCTTTAGGAAAGCGGGGGCACAGGGTTAGGTTGAAGAGCAGAAGATACAAAGGTAACTGCAGAAGTCAAGAAGAAAACCCCAAGGAGTAGCAGGATTTAGTGCCATAGAGTCACTTGTCAAAAAAAACTAAGCTAATAAACAGCAGAAGAGAGTCCTGTGGTATTTCAAATACTTAAAAGCAACAGATACCAGTAAAGCATCTGGTTCTGGCCTCCCACTGACTACTCTACCTCAACAGCTATGATCAGCATATGGTGGTAATTATCTGTCAATGCATATTTAAATAGATTGGTGCTCTGAAACTCTTGAACTTGGTCCCTCTCCCTACAAGAAAACCTGTCAAGTAATTCAAGTCTTCTACAGGAGAACATAACATTTATGGCAGGCTGAAGGATTTAATGCATAGTTGAAACAATAAGAATTTCAGTAGCTTTGGGGTTGATTTTCTTTTTCAATTTTTGGCATGAAGTGCTCTTCTATAAAAGTTTTAGATTATCAGAAGTACCCTCAGTCTTGAGGAAAGAAATAGAAATCCTATTAAACCCAGTCCCATTCCCAGGATGAAGGCTCCTTTACCTGCAGGCTGGTGCAGTTGACAAACAGGACACTGAGTATCAGCCTCTCATAATCCACAGTGTGCTCACAGGACACGATCTCCTCCCCACTCACATCTAGGAGGGATGGGGAAGATTAGCCCTGCAGCAGGCAGGCTCCAGCAGAAGGGCCAGGGCAGCAGCAGTACATACCAACAACACACACATGCCAGGAGTAGTTGCTAAGCTCTCTGGAAAACTCAATTTCCATCCCATGCCTATGGCAGGTCACATTCTCTGCAGAACAAAGGCCACCATGAGCTCCAGCAAACCCTCCTGGAGGCACACACCCTGCAAGCCCCAGCCGGGCACCCTTCAGAGCCTTTCCATGCCAAGGCAGAGGGGATGCAGCTCCAAACAAACCCAAACCCACATCCCCACCATAGAGGGGACATTACCCAACAGATCCTGGTCCCCCAGGCCATCAGCACAAGGGGCTAAGCACAGCAAAAATCCAAACAGGAGCAGCAACCTGCAAGGAAAAGAGAATCAAGCGTGAGAGCAGCAAGGAAAGGACCCAGCTCTCCTTGTACCCCAAACCACACTCACCACATCCTTGAGGTGCTCCAGCACTGCTGCTCAAACCCCATCTCTTCAGGGCACCACAAGCTTGGCCTGTGGCTGCCCAGGGAGGGTTTTATAGGCCCTGGGTCTGGTTCACACAGGTGCCACCTCTCTGCTGCCCAGGGAACAGAGCACTTGCACCTGCTGCTCCTTGAGTCGGGTGGCTCACAGGAGACCTTAAGGTAATACTGAGTCTTTAACAGGGGTTGCTCTATTTTGAAGGCATCCTTTTCTCGCTCTGATAATGTGTTCCCTTAATTCCCATGTTAGATATTTCATGGAAAAATGCACGTCTCTTTTGGCAGTTATTTTTTCAAATGGAGTTTTCTGTGCCAGCATGACAGCATTTGAGACACCAGTGAGCTCAGCATGGCTTTCCTTGGGACTATTTGAAGCACTGGTGAAGATATCATGGGGAAGAGATCCCTGAAACCAAGGAAAATATTTTAACAAAGCAAAGAGCCTGAATGGCAGGTCAGGACTTCAACTTTTGAGCACTCACAGCAAAAACTGCAAAAGTCCCTGTGATACAACAGATAATGTCACTGCTCCCTGCTGTGTGCAGGCTCTGCAAGGGATGCCCTTGGATCCAGAGCAGAGCAGCAATCACATCAGCTGGGTGTCACACTGAGCCTGACATGGGTGACCCTTAGCCTGGCTGTGGGAACTGGCTGCTCAAGAGGACATCCCTAAGAAGTGAAGAAATAAACTCTTATTTTTGTTTTTAGTATTGTCATCATCTCTGAATTGTGTAGCCACGATTACCCAGTGTGACTAATTTCATTCTTCTCTGAGCCCATTAGTTCCAAAGATCTCATTAGGCCAGCAGAGCCTCGCTTGCCTCCCCTAGCATGGCCTTTACCATACCACATTTGGTGCTTGTAAAAGTTGCAATGAGGAAATGTTGTGCTGGGAAACACCTCATGCAAAACAGATGGCACAACAACATCACTGTGCAGGTTTATGCTCCAATTTATCTACAACAACCTAACTGGTGGTGCTGCAGCCTTTCAATGTAAATATTTTGTTTAACTGGCAATATTTTATTTGAGACAATGCTCAAATTAATAGAGTATACCCATATATACAGTGAAATCCAGTAGCAAATCAAAGCTGCTGGTTAAATAATTCATTAGTTTACAACACCATGTAGCACCACAACAGAGTTTCTCATGGGCCTGGTAAGACATTTCAATTGGAAGTGGAATGCTTCTGAAGTTCTTTTCACACACAGAAAGAAAAGCTTCATTCTAGCTATCCAGGGAGTTTTAAAAGTTCACAATTTTGAGCTTTAGTCTCAAAGGAATAATCTCCATTCAGGCTGAGAAATTTACCTCATTTGACGTTGAATCATTTATTCCATTTCAAGTTGGGGTTTTGGATGGGACAACAATGAACAAGTACCAGGAGTTTAGAAACAGATGAAGATTTTGTTTGCTCTTTTCTTTTTTCCTCTTTTTTGTGATGCCCACTTTTATGACAGAAATAATAATAAAGCTGGCAAAGTCCTGAAGCTTCTCCCCAGCTGACATGGGTTTTGCTTTACCTCTAATTAAAACTTGCAAGAGCAAGAGTTTTCCACTTAGCATTGTACCAGGTAAGTTTAAAATCAATATTTTCAGATGTTAATGGCAAAAATCACTCTGAGATCAACACTTTGTGTGCTGCATTAATTAAGAGAAAAGCAAATTAAGGTACTTCTGTAGTAAAAACTAAGGATCTTGAAAATTAAAAGGACCCTTCTGCCACCAAATCACTTTTCATGAGTGTATCATGTTTCCTCTCTCCTACCAGGCATTGGTGGTATATGCAGTATGTGAATGGTGATCATTTTACCCCTGAAAAAAGGCCAAGTAAAAGAAATAAAATTCAAAAGCATTAATAAACATCTGATCTTTTATATATATATATATATATATATATATATATATATATATATATATATACACATACATGTATTACCTATCTTTGTTCTGCAACAGCTAGTTTTTCTTGTAGCTGTAAATTTAGCTCCGTGCTGAGCCTGGTTAGAAAGAAAACAGAATAAATGTCTGCATTTTTATTAGAAAAGTGTTAATGCAGTGCAGGGAACCTGAAAGTAAAACTGTCTTCTAAAGTGGGGATGGATGAGGCACAGCCCATCCTGACTGCCCTGGGAGGGCAGGACAGCACCAGGGACACCAGGGACACTCTGGGTGACACAAGGGACAGCCAGGGCTTGGCTTTACCCTGACCTGGAGCTCTTAATTCAAAGGTCCAAACCTGTCACTGGCTCTCCTTGTCCTCATGGGAAGAAAAGGGTTGGTACAAGTTCATTCCTGAAGAGCTCTTCAATGCCTGTCTGAGAAAATAATGGAGAGAGAAAGACCATTTTGAGAGGTCTCTGGTGTGTCACAGGGGCAGAATTATGGGATGTAAATGAGGTGGCAGAAATCCATTTGGGGATTGCACCAACTCTGAGCAAGGAGTTGGTTTGTGATTCTCTAATGGGGGCACAACAAGCAACAAAACCCCTCTGCTAATTGCTGAGGGTAGAGTCTCTGAGATGCAGGTTAATTCAGTGAGTCACAGAGAACAGCTTGGCAAAAAGTGATGTTTATGTGGCAGCTCTTGTGAATGTGGCCAGGAGAACCCTGAGCTCACAGCACTGCAGGAAGCTGCAGCAACCTCTTACCAACTTCTCAGCTGCTGTCTGAAAACTGGATTTTTATGTGGCTTGCTCTTAGTAATTCTTTTGAACTTTAAGTTAGAATTAATCTAATTCAATAAGTTTCTGGTTGTAGAGGTAGCCCTTAATGCCACTGAACTCAGGGGAAATTACTTCTAAATCAAGAAATCATTATTTGTGATGGGCAATGGACCCATCTGCTCCCAGGCAAGGACCACAGTGCCCAGCTGGGGCAGTGGGTGCAAACCCATCATGTTCCCTTTTCTGGAATTCCCTGTGGTATCCTGAGGGAATCCTGCACTTTTTTTTTTCTGTGTCTAAACAGAGATTACAATATCTGTCAGAAGAGTTTTATATTTGGCAATTTCCTGAAGATTTCCTGAAAAAATGCAATTTACACAGCTGTGGGTTTGCCAGCTGTGACTTGCAGAACTGTTGGGGGTTTTATCCAAACATCTTTTACATGTTTTCATTTCCAGTCTGTGTACACAAAATGGTTCCATGGAAGTGCCTGCTTTGACAGGGGAGGGACTTGTTTTCAAATACAGCATCCCAGTAAAAGATGGGTTACAAAGGACTTCACCAGTAAAGGTAACTGCTCGTGCTTTTCCTCCCATCAAACTCAGGGATACTTTATTCCTTGGGGTGAAACCTGGTCACACTGACAGTCATGGCCTTTTGAAGGTTTTTTTGAAGTTCTTTTTGAGTTCAAAGTCCTTTTGTAATTCCCACAGAACAGTCAGGCAAAGACACGGAGGAGATGACTGGATCCCCTCTCTAAGGAGTCAATTATGCAACAAACTGAACATGGCAGAGCCACCTTCCAGGAAACGAAAGCATTCCCCACCCACAGCTCCAGACAAAGAGCCTGCAAGGATGAACTTTGTCTCCCCATTCCCCTCCTCACAGGGATGTCTCAGCTTGTAATCATTAATGAGCTCTCCTGTGATGGAAGAGTGACTGTGCAGCCTGGATATTGATTGCTCAGAGCTGCCTGGGGGAACCAGGAGCTGCTGAAAATGTCGAGCAGGTACCACAAAGCAGCGGCCGACGGCAACGTGGACCTGCTGAAAGAGGCCACCAAGAAAGACCTCAACACTTCAGATGAAGATGGCATGACTCCCACCCTTCTGGCAGCCTACCACGGGTACCTGGAAGCTCTGGAAGTCATTTGCAGGAGGGGGTAAGTTCAGCCAGCCCCAAAACTGCAATTCCTGCCCCGTGTTTCTAAGGCCCCAGTGACCTCCGGCCCCAAAGGCTGAAAATCACAGAAATTCCTTTAAGGCATTGCCAAGAACTGTTTCTGTAGTGGCAGTGGTTTAGGTCCAGAGCCTGCAGGGAGGTCTCTGCTGTTTCTCAGACAGGTGGTGAGGAGCCCTTCAGGTGTCTGTAGTGAAAGCGAGTCAGCATCCCCAGGAGCACAGCGGGTCCTGCAGAGAGCACTCCGAGAAGCAGGGCCCTGGCACCTTTCCTTTCCTCACTGGAAAAGGCTGCCAACAGCCTTTGAGGATATCTTGAGACAGGTTTCATAGAGAAATCCCTGAATTTGAAACAGTTTTAGCAAAAAATATCTCCCATTTGCTTCCAAAGTGCAGTTAGTAGGCACTTGTGAAGATATAATGCTGTCCAGAGGTGAGTCACAACAGACAGCCTTGAGCCAGTAACATCTAAAATGGTTATTTCTGTGATCTTTTAACAACCACCATCAGGCTAAAATGGAGAATAGTGATTCAGAAGCCATGATAGGACCCTTGTAAACCATAAAAAAAAAAGGAAAAAATGAAAGGAAGGTTTTCTACAGGTTTATTTTCTAGTAATAAAATGTCTGAATAATTTAAATGTCTTACATGGTTAGAATGTCTTATTGAAGTGGTAATTACCTCTCCACCATCAGTACTCTATTGCTCAGTGCCTACCTTTTAAGCTTTGGCTCTGTAATAACATCTAATTAAAGAAAATCTGCCCTTGTGTAGAGATAGAGTTAATAAAACATTCTTTTGCAGAACAGTGAACAGATTGCAGGGAACAGCTGAATAACTATTTGGATGTATCTGAGTTTTCTTTTATTAAAAATTGAGTTGAAAAAAAAAATTTTTCATAGATTTGCTTTATAGCTCGTTGGGCTCAGGTGTGGCTGTGGTATCACAATGAAAAAGACCTTTGGACTGCGTGGTTGTTGCTGTGTCCTCAGGAAAGGCAAAAATAGATTGACAGTTTTTCAACTTGTGCAATTAAGGCAGCTCCCAGGAAATACCTGTCAATAATGTTTGTCCCTGAACACCTACAAGCCAGAACAACTAGATAAGGAACAAATAGAAGAGGTTTGTTTCTTTTTTCAAAATTTGAGTGAAAAATATATCTCCTACCGCATAAGCTGAAAGAAATCACAGCAGATAACATAAATCTCAAAATTTCTGTATCTTTTTCTAAGTCTTTTTCTTGGTAGAGAACACCTCAAAATCTTCAAACATATGTGTTTACCTCTATTTTAATCCAAGATTTCTTTACACAATCAGGAAGATGTGTCTGTCAAAGGTATGGCTGCATTCTCATTGTTATTTTGGGGAGAAGCTGAATTTTAGATGCTTGAGCTGTTCCAGTCAGTTAATATTTTCTTGTGAGAAAGTATTTTAATTATTTTTTACAAATTCATCCTTTCCTTGAAGAGGTTTCCTGAAAGAGGCTCTGAGGTACAGGGCAATTTTCTTTAGAGTGGTTGCAGATTTTAGGACTCTCAAGCTTTGGGCCTTGGAAATTTAGCAATAAACCCTTTTCATCTTGAAATAATTTGTCTTCCCAGGCATCAGGAGACATTTTCTCTGCTTGCCTTGCAGGTACATGAATAAAGGCAAGACCAAATAGCAGAATCTGCTCTCTTTTGTGTGAGCCTTTTCCTTGGGCAAGCAGGGAGTATGAGAACCCAGAGCAGATGCCAAACCTTGCCCAAAGTCCCACTGAGCTGGGAGCAGCCCCTGCAGTTTGTCAGTTGTCCGAGACTCAAAGGCTGGCAGGTTCCAGGGGGAGCAGAGACCACAACCAGCTCTGAAGGGGGAGGGATGACCCAGCCCTCCCCAGCTCAGGGTGCCCAGCCAGATCACAAATGTGGGAATGCAGGAGCCCAGCACGCCCAGCCACAGCCAGGCAGCTCCCCAGGGCACAGCCACAAGAGCAGAAATATGTACACATGGCTGCCACATGTCTGAGTGGAGAAACTCTGATCCTCAGCTGCCACCTCCTTGCGGCAAAGCCTGAGCAAAGCTGGCTCTGCTGGACCCCTGAGCTCAGCCCTGCCCGGGGCAGCTCAGGCTGAAGCTGTGCTCAGATCTGATCCCCAACAAACCTCACAGTGCTTTTCTGCAGAGCCACAAAGGCAGAGAGGATGCCTGGAGGACATTCTGTGACAGGATGTACCATGTCTTCCACAGCACAGCTCCGAGTCATTGAAATGCTTGAACTCCCAAGAGTAGAAATTCTTGAACTCCCAAGAGTAGAAATTTTCCTTGCAAATTTGGTCCCTGGCTCTGAAGTCAACAAAGATTTTGGGCTTCTGTGGCCACCCTGTTGGTTGGTCACAAGAGGACACAGACTCTGTTCTGAGCATTGCCAAGGCTGACCTTGCCAAATGTGTGTCTAAACATTCAAGCTGATTCTTGTCTGCAGGCAGCAGTTCAGTGCAAGGTCAGTGCAAGAGTTAAAAATCAAGCAATACTTTTCACTGGCTTTAAATTCAATTGAAAAATGTGGCATTTTATTTTCAAATGAACTTCTGCCTTTCAAACCATCATGAGTAAAAGCAGCTTACAGAGAACAAAAGAGTTGACAAACAATGGCATCTATCTGGGCTTAAACTAATACCAATGGAGACAAATGGGTAATCAGGGCTTTACTCTGGATCATTTACCTATTACCTACCTAAAAAGTTACTGCAGGAGCTCATTAAGTGTGTATCACTGTGGCCAGTGAGGAAACCTTCTAAATTGCTCTCTATTTGACATGCAAAAGGAACAAATCATCAAGAGCACTTTAAAACATTCCATGGAAAAGTTCTTGAAACAATTTTGCCAGTAATTCCAATGAGAATAAGTCAAAGCCTGAGCCCACTTTTGCTTGCCAGACCCTGGGATGATAAAGGAAATGCCCTGGTTCCCTTATGGGGAGATGCAGCCACAGCCCTGTGGCACACTCAGGGCAGAATTAGAGCTCATGGCACACACACAGACACACTCAGGGCAGAATTGGAGCTCATGGCACACACACAGACACACTCAGGGCTTGTGCCAGGGGGTGCAGCCCTGTTCTAGCAGCTGGAGCCAAGCTGTCTTTGTCCCTGGGCTGTTCTGAGAGCAGAGCACAGTGACACGTTTGGTGTCAGAGCTCAGTGTGGGTACCCAGCTCACCGTGTGCTGTTTTCCCTGGCAGGGGTGACCCTGACAAGTGTGACATCTGGGGGAACACGCCCCTGCACCACGCTGCCTGCAATGGCCACCTGCACTGCGTCTCCTTTCTGGTGAACTTTGGGGCCAACATCTTCGCTCTGGACAACGACCTGCGCACCCCCCTGGAGGCGGCTGCCAGCAGGGACCGCAGGGAGTGCGGCCAGATCCTGGACAAAGCTGCC
>NW_005054319.1:4512348-4525239 GCF_000277835.1 Geospiza fortis | reverse complement strand
AAAAGGCACAGGCCCAGAGGAACGTCGAGAGACAAATCAAGGAGTGTGAGAGGCGCCAGGAGAAACACCAGCAGGAAATGAACCGGAATTATATTAAAGAAAAGGTTGGAACAGTGAATTCTTCCAAAGGAACGCACTCCAGGGTAAAGTTGCCTGGGCTATTTGCTTCAAGTGCCACAAGTACTTTAACCAAAAACCTGAAAGATACCTTGAAACTCAAGACCAAAAAGACAACTGACAGCACAAGAAGGCAGGAAACACAAAGAAATGACCAAGAGGATGATATGGGTAGGAAAAGTGTGATGCATTTGTTTGATGAGAAAGAGGAGGATGAATTACTGAATGACCTTGGAGAGAAGAACCTTGGTGGTGATGACAGTCAGCTCTCCATTTTTCAGCGGCCAGGTCTTGGCAAGATTGTGTTTGGAAGGAATTTGGCTGCAGAGGTAAATCCTGAAACTGTGTCTTCTGAGAAGGAAGGTATAAGAGATACAATAGCCAGTGAGCTCTTTCAGTATGAAAACACTGAGAATGGCAGGGAAGATGATGCTGAGAACAGTGCTGATGTCCCTTGGAATGATGAAGAAGTCGTTTGGGATGATGAGGAAACAGAGAATACGCCCCTTGAGGTATTTCTGGCATCACAGATGTTGGATGAATTTCTTCCTGTCTTCATGAGGGAAAAAATTGATTTAGATGCCCTGATGCTATGTTCTGATGAAGATCTACAGAGCATTCAGATGGAGCTTGGGCCAAGAAAGAAAGTCCTGAATGCTGTGAATAAAAGAAAACAGGCACTCGAGAACCCTGGAAAAACTGTAGATACTTGCTTATAAATTATCATATCTGTTGTTGTTACCTACTGATTCATTACCTTTCCCTTTTACCAGTATTCAACTCTTTTTAGAAGTCTGCTAAAGCAAAAGGCAGAGAGGTTACCAATTGCTTTGGGAAGTACAGCAGGGATAACAATTTTTCTCTCTGGATGAGTAGTTCTGGTGAACAGCATATTAAGAATATTCTGCCAAAAAGCAATAATGGGAAGTTAAAAACCAAAAAGCTTTTTCTCCCTGAACTGTTTATGTGGATTGGATATCTTTTGGTCCAGATAATTTCAAATATCAGTGAAGGCCAGGCCTGCTGCATTCCTTAATAAAGGCCTCCCTTTTTTCTCCAAAACCACAAAGCAAAGAGCATTCTCAGAGCCTGAGAGCTTTGAGTTTTCTCCATTTGCTTCTGAAGGATCAGTAAAACCACTCTTCCTATGGCAGTATATAGAAAAGGAATCTGAATCTTGATTTTAGCTCTGGTTTAATGACTCTAATCACCTCTGAATTAATGTAAATAAGACTAATTTACAGCAAGTTTCATATATTTGTCAGTAAGGTTTTTACTTCTGTATTGACAATAATTTAAAAATACATGAAGTAGCTTCCCAAGAGATGTTCAGTGTGAGTTGTATATTCCTTTCTTGTCTCATTAGGCTGGATCCAATTGCCAGCACCCACAATGTCCTAAATGTCATCAAGGCTGTAATACTTCCAACTACAAGAAGCTGAGGTTTCATTTTCAAAATTTTGGATCTATTTTGGTATATCCCCAGCCTGTTCCTATAGGCTTGCATTTTCCATGCAAAGTCCCAGAAATGAGGATTCATCTCCCACACCATTTTCTGTGGGTTGTTGTCAGCTTTAGCCTGAGAGCTGTGTATCACACACACAGCTCATGAAAATAAAAAAAGAAAATGAGCTATGCTGCTGTGGAAGCTCCTGCTCTTCCCACTCTGTCTGGAGGCATTCACAGCAGGGTTCCCCTGTTCCCTTGGGAAGCCAGCACTATCAGATACAAATTAATCACTCCTGTTGAGCTTTGTGAATCTAATAAAGTGCTTTTAGCAGCCATGCTCTGGCTAAGATCACAGATTTTGCATGCACATTCATTAGCAGAACATTTATCTTTAAAGCTCTTTTTATATCTTTCCATTAGCCAGCTATGAGTTTTTCCTTAGGGCTATGCTGCATTTGTGGATGCTAATCCTGGTTAATGATCTGTTTTTTTCATGTTTCTTCTTTCCACATCATTTTGTGACTGTGATTTGTATATTATAATATCTTTTATTGGATGGACTTTATACTGCATTCTTCCCTGCTTGGATTCCTGCACACAGAAGGTTGATATGTTCTTATATTAAGCAATCACATCAAAGTCCTGTTCTGTGCAACCTTCCATGATTGCTTTTTGCACTCATGTGCTTTGCTGTTTTCAGATTTTATCAACCCCTTTGCTTCCTTTAGAGTCTGGAAGAACTGGACTCCCAGCTGTGACTGCTCTCAGTTCAGTTGGAGAGACTTTATGTACCACATATGCAATCCTAGAGCAGAACCCAAACCCAAAACATAAAACCAGGCAATCTCACACGAGCACAGCCCTGCCAAGTACAAGGTTCTCCTTCCTTAGGGATTTAATACTCTGCACTGAACAGACATTAAGAAAATGTGCAGTGGGACAACTGAAAATCTGGGTATCACAGAGGAACAGAGAACTCCCTATTTCTTCCATTTACATTCAGTGATCACATTTATTGAGAGTGCTGTCACTGCAACAACTTGAATGCTTTCTTTCTTGTCGTCAAATAAATCAACCACAAACCAGAAAAGAAATGGACAACAAAATGAGTGTCAAAGACAAACAGCAGTATCTATTTAATTTTAATATAAATGCAAGTTACACAATTTCATGATCCATTAGTTTGTAAGAGAAGGAAACACAGAAATTGATGCTATTATTTCCCCTCAGAAAATCTAAAGGCGGCATCCAAGCAATTGCCATTGTAGCTGAACTTCATGACATCAGAGGTCCAACACTGAAGCCAGGCTCCCAAAATCTCCCACTGCCAATGAAGCTGAGAACAATGTGGGTTTTCAGAACCAGGTCTTTGGGCTGGCTCCATTTATTTTTTTAAAGTGCATAGTCTGTAGGGGAGTACATGAGAAAATAAACTGGACTTGTCTTCCCAAACACTACATCTCACTTCAAGTTTCAAATCTGGTATAACACTGGCACAGAACTGGGACAATACTGTCATAATTATTAATTGCAAGTTTCCATGGAGCTCTTGAGTAATGGACCATCATTTGCTTTAATGTTTACCTCAGGTTAGTGTAGTTCTGCATGAATGAACCAAGAAACTAAATCAACACAAACTTCTGAACACTTCAGAAATGACAGAGAAGAAACAAGACATGTAAAAACAGAAGGGTAATTTTGCTACAATTAAAACACATAAGCTCACAGAGAAATTTCTGTTGGTTTTTTTTGATAAGATCAACAGGATCAGCGCAGTTCAGTTTGGATCCACATCAAACATCCTTCAGGCCTATCAGTGGTCTGGTACCTTTCTATGCTACTTCTGCCACTCAGTACATTTTCCAACTAGCATACACCAGGCTTACAACTGGGAGTATTATTTACATCACACCTGCACTGTCCTCTTCTACACCTACCTATGCACCCTCCAGGGCTTTAATGTCAGCTGCTCCTGACCCTCCTTCCTGTTGCTCTGCTCTATTCTACTGGCATGTTATAAAATGTCATCCTACTCTTCCACAGCAGGAAGAAACACTTAATAGCCTGCATGAAACAATATGCAAATGGAAATAAAATTTCACAAGGCACAACTTGTGAGCCTGAGACAGGAATTTGTTTCCAGGGCAATAGCTGTTTTTCAGCAGATGCTCACTCTTTTGCAAGGCAGTTGCATAACAGCTCAAAACTGGAACCTTTCCTTATGTCACTGGGCTCCTCTGCCAGGAAAGGATCATGGAAATTCCTGCCCCAGCTAATATCTGTGATAATAGAACAATTAGCAATTGAAGCATGGTACAGCCAAACTGAAAAGATTTGCCTGCTTACTTGAAATCAGTTTGTGTGGTTCCAGCCTTCAAGAAGCTTAGAAAAACAACTCAGAGGCACCACAGGTTAATAGCAAAATCTCCCTACAGAACTGAAATAAAAGTTAAATCCAAACACATATTAGTCCTCACATTCTGTGTGACTCCTTGCAATATGAAAATGGCAATATCCCCGTGAGGCAGGTACTAAGGGAGGTACTGAGCAGAAACCCAACTGGAGGGAGGTTTGGTTATTACATAAACTCCCACTCAGAACTGTGCCCTCAGTGAAAAACCACTGAGTCTGAGGACAAAGGAAGGTGGATTGCAAGGGGTGAAAAAAATGGTGACTTCCAGTGAGCTGGAAGGGAAGGTGTGTCCAGGAGCTGGAGGAGGGCTGTGTGCCTAGGAGCCTGAAGACAAGGTCACTGTCACTGGAGCACTGAAACCCACAGCTGCATTTAAAGTACCATCACAGGTAAATATGATGCCAGAGTCCATTCTACAAACTGATCTATTTTACACCAGAATGAATTATCCCTCTAAAAACCACAAAATCTACACACAGGCTTCTGCTACATAAATAATTCAGAGAGGAAAGGCATTGATTCCAGAAAGATACCCTTGTTAGTATCACTGCAAACATCTAATAATTGCTGTTACAAAAGAGAGACATTTATTAACAATACTGCAAGTATCTAATATTTGAAATTAGAAGACTTTAGAAATTAGTCTGTTGCTGAAATTTTACTTTTCCTTCTTGAATGTTCTAGAAGGGCCACATGTAGATAGGATTGGTGCCTTTCTTGTTAGCACAGGATTCAGGGAAACTAAGTGCAAATTATTTTCTTGGCCTCACTGGCATTGTAGTCTTCTCTCTTCAGTTACCAGCTGACCACGCATCATAAACAAATTTTGCTGCTACTGTGTCTTCAACTGCCATCCCTGAAAAAGAACAGAAGTTACCTTCAAACAGTTATTCAGCTGTACAAATGATTTTGCTTCAGAAGGGAACAGGAAGACTCAGGAGATTATCTGACTGGACAGGAACAGGAATTATTTCCCATCCCAAACACCTACAGCGTTACATTCAAAGTCCATAGCCATCATGCATTTCATATCACAACTGGGCCCTTTTGGAGATGCCATGTAGCTCAGAGCATGGCAATTCATGCCCAGTGGCACCCTTTCCCCAAGTCCAGCCCCACAGGACAGTGTCACATTGTCCCAGGTCAGACAGACCCCACGGGTGGAACAGCGGGGCAGTCGGGCTGCTGCTCTATTAATAAATGCTGCACTCATGTCTTGAACAACTGTGAAATGGAAAATGGACTTCTATTGTTTGCCTGCTTTCCTATCACTTTTCATTACATCAATCCTGCTAGATAAACAAGAAGGGAATTAAAAAGGGAAAATGCAAATCAGAGTCTACTTTCTTGTGGACAGTGCATTGCCACAGCGGTTCTGAAGATGATCAGCAGCTTTCCCACGCATGGGGGACCTAATAAAGAACAAGGCATTGTTTTCTGTCAGACTTGGACACAGGAGGGGCTGTTCTTACCCAATGATTTAAACACTGTTGTTTTCTCAGGCAGGGCTGGTTTTGTACCCTTCAAAACCTCCCCCAGCTCAGCAAAAATCTCCGCCTGTGAAAAAAATACATATTTATACAAAAACAGAATACCCACACATACATTAAGAGGAAAAAAAAAACCCTTTTCTTCCGAGTGACTTCAAAAGAAAGAACTCCTCCAGTGCTGCATCCCAAAACTGATTACTTTCCATGGTGAAGCAGATCAACATTCAGACAAATTATATAGAAACTGGACAGAAATCAGAGGAGCAGAATGGTTTTCAAAGAAAAACAGCTGGCAGACTTTCCTCAGCAAGTTTTTTTACAGAGGACAGCTTGTTACTTGTCCAACAAAACACATGGGATTCCACACACATTACCATATCTGGACCTCTTATGTTAAAACCTCAAAAGTGTAAATCATATTTATTCTGCAGACACATTAAAAGAGAAAAAGAAAACTCCATTGAACCTCAAAGAATCCCTGCTGGCAAATCTGTGCAGATCATTGTCTGCTTGGCTTGTGTGGTCCATTCTTTGGGCTGGTCCATTCAGTGTCAATCACACTGAAGTCTCAGGGAAAGAAAGCTACAGGTTCTAATAAATAGATTTGAAGAATATTTATGATAACCAAACACTGCAGGAAATGTAAGTCGTTCAACAGCAATACAATGTTATCATCAAAAGCCAGTGCTGAAAACATGCTACTGTAATATGGTGTCAAAATGGTAGATACAGAGGTTGCGTGGTTTGTCACAGACAGAGCAATTGCAGTTTTAAACCAGTTTATCCTTCAACCCCTGCCTGGAAAGTGTCAACAATTACAAGTGATGCCCTAAAGGTGCAGGTCATCATCAATACCAGCTCATTTCAAATCCAATTGCCACAAAAATAAAGCTCATAGTTTCAGAAAGTCTTACCCCTGACAAAATAACATCTCCTGATTCTGTAAGAGCAGCATCTCTGGAATCCACAAACAGAACAGAATTCTTCATCAGCTCATCATCCAGTTCTCTCCAGTCTGGTCTGCTTGCTCCAACAGCTAAAGCAACAAAACTGATGAACTTGGGAGCAATGTTTAAAACAAATTCCAATCACATTTTGTTCAAAAGACACATGTGAAGTAACAATCAATACTAATATGGAAATGTAATGCACAAAAAAATCCAGTGTTAGCCTTGGAGAAATACTGATTGATAGGACAACAGAAAAACATTCAAGATTTGATATGTCAGTAAAACATCCTCAGAAGAGTCTGAGTAGCTGAGGCAAAAGAAAATCCTCTCCCTTTGTCTATTATCTCTTATACCCTTGTTTTCATAAGATCATTACCAAATGAATTTTACACGCCTTAATTAGATTATCACTTACCCAGAGAAACTGAAAACAAATCATGGAGCTTAATTTTTTATAAACAGCACCAAGATAATTTTCAACTTGTTTTGGGCTTAAAAAACAAGCAAACAAGAAACCCAACAGAAACTAAAAGGACTACCCAGTTATACTGTATTCAGATATTTTTTACATGCCCAGCTGTTAAGGAACAATAAATTTGCATTTGTTGCTCAAATGCCTCTTCAAACAGTACAAATGCCTCAATGAAGGGTAAAAAATGGCAAGGAAAGAGAGAGGTCTTTGTGTCTGTGTTGCCTCAGTGACTGTGGACCTTAATTGATTTTGTTGTATTTCTGACTTCCGTGCCATGACACAACAACTTTCAATGACAAAGGACTAAATCGAGTTTGAAAAATTGGTAGGAAGCTGCTGGAATGTGGGACCTTTCCTTAAATTGCTCCCTTTGAGAACTTGCTTTTGTCTTATTACCAGGCTATCTGGAAAGTGCACAAGGTCATCTGAAAAAGGCCCACAATTAATGAAAATAAACAAACAGAGGCACATCCAGAGACTCCAAACAATAGTGTGGCAACATCATTACAAGGCAGGCAACAAAAAAGCACCCCTCCAAACCTCACTATAATTAGAGGTTAAATTATGATGTTCTTAACTCAGTTATTGCATCTTCATTACTCAAGTAAAAAAGTAAACTGGTGTGATCAGCCCCAAAAGAAAGAAATAGAGAAGATTACAAAATTGGTGGAAGAAAAGATGACACCACCAGGGCAATGTAACAATGAGCAGTAACTACTTAGAAGAATATTTGTATAGGTTATTTAAATGGAGAGCAAGGTGACAATAATGACAACACGAGGGCAAAGACAATGTGTCACTGTCATATTTTCTAGAAAAATCCCCTTGCCCAGGATTCTTCTCCTGGGAAGCTGAGAAGCCTCAGAGAAAAAGGAAAACAATATTATCTCGTTTGCTTCTCCTGTGTTTTGCTGCTTTGGAATGTGGTTTGGACATTGCTTACCAACAGGTGCATGTTTGATTGGTTTCATGTGAATTGTTTTAACTTAATGACCAATCATAGCCAGCTGTGTTAGACTCTGAGGAGAGAGTCACAAGTTTTTCATTA
Source organism: Geospiza fortis (assembly GCF_000277835.1). Lineage (NCBI taxonomy): Eukaryota > Metazoa > Chordata > Aves > Passeriformes > Thraupidae > Geospiza > Geospiza fortis. The sequence continues at coordinate 4,517,300 of NW_005054319.1, read as the reverse complement.
GTATATTTTAGGCTTCTGTAAGTATCCTTTCTCTATTCTTTAGCATAGTTTAGTATTCTTTAGTATAGCATTCTTTTATATTATATAGATCATAAAGTAATTAGTTAGCCTTCTAAGAACATGGAGTCAGATTCATCATTTCCTCCTCTGTCTGGGGAACCCCAAAAATGCCACAATGATGCACCACTAAGAGAAAAGAGCACATAGGAATAGAGCAAATCCCATGCTCTAGCAAAAATGCCCTGCTGGATTATGCAGGCATTCTGACTCCAGGAGGAGAGGGCTGGGAAAAGTGGTCCTCAGTAAGGAGGAAAAGTCAAAATGTAAAGAACAGTCATTCCATGGAGCACAGAGAACTGCTCCTCAGCAGATGGCGATGCTAAGCAAAGTGCTCATAAACACCTGCTGTACACAAAGGAACAGAACCTACCATTGATGTGGGCACCTGGCTTCACCCAGTCCCCGAAGAGGATGGGAGCTGTTGCCATGGTGACTGTCACGATGACATCTGCCCCTGTCACCGCCTCCTGGGCAGAGGAGCAGACCCGCACGGGGCCGCTGACAGCGCTGGCAAACCGCACTGCCCGCTCCTTGGTGCGATTCCATATCCTCACCTCCGGGGGAAAAACACAACAAAACACAGACAGATCAACCTGGAGAGTTTCTCCTTGCTGAAACAGAACATTTAATTTAAGTTTTCAGTAGATAGTTAAACATCACCTAAAGGTTGGAGGTTTTTTCCACTTTAATGTTATCATACAAGTAAGTAAATTTCATGAGTGTTCAGCTACATTTGAATGCCTGTTTTGTGATGCTAGAATAACATCTCCTTGTAGAGGAGATTATTCTTATAAAATGCAAATATTTCTGAAAATTACATATAAGGGAAAGTCACAAAAAACTTATCCAAGTATGGCATATACAGTAGGATCTTCTCAGACAAAAAGTTAACTGAAACAACTTTGATTCCAACCTTTTTTCTTTTCAAATATCAACATTTGAACAAGAAATTCTTGCTGCTCTATTACTGGGTTCTGCAGAAACACAACCAAAATGTGGTTAATCTTAACTTTTATGGTGGAATGACCATTGCTGGATACCAAGTGCCCACAAAACTGTTTCATCATGCCCCTCCCCAGCAACACAGGGAGAGGGAAGAGAAAATAAGATGGAAAAAATTTGAAAAAAAAATTGAAAATATAAAGGGTGTTTAATAAAACAGAAACAAATGTTGGAGAGACAGCCTTGATGCTGTGCGAGCACTGCTCAGAAGCAGCCAGAACACTGGGGTGTTATCAGAGCCCTGAGCTGCCAGAGCACAGCACTGTGAGGGCTGCTCTGGGAAACAGGAGCTCCATCCCAGCCTGAGCTGATTCAGCTTCACTGGCTGTACTTCCTTTACAATGAATCCTGCAACATACTAGAGAAAAATAAATGTATCTTCTTAAGATGTGTCTGTTACCTCTTTAAATGGGAACAGTTCTGTGAAGATATCATAATGGCTGTATGCTTGAACACCAGCTCCCAAAATGCACAGCACTTCTGCAAAAGGTGGCATTAACAACTGAACAGGATCAGGAATAAAAAATCAAAAGAGAATATGTAAGGACAATATATTAACAGGCATTACAAACATATATCAAAATACTGCAAAAGAAAGCAGTATTGTTAAGTACTTTTAAACAATAAAATAGTCTATAAACAGTCACTATATTTATTTGGCCTTTTTTTTAATGCAAAAGCAAGCATCAGTAGCACCAAAGCACATCTTGGCTTAATTCCAGTGTTGAATTGTCTGACTTGAAATTCAGATTTAAGATGCAACAGCATGAGCAGCAAGTTCTGGGGCCTCAGCACACTCCAATATTAACACACCCATGTGCTGGTGTTCTGCACTGGCTGAAAACAGGGCTCAGAACCCCAAAAACCATCAGCACTGAGAGTGGCAGCTGCACAGGTAAACTGGCCCTGGCAGCCCCACACTAATCCACTCTTTGTATTCACTGGAGCCATAAATCACACCACAAGCATATCCTGGCATTGCAAGAGCCATAATACACAGACATCGTAAAAGTAGGGATGGTTCTGAAGAACAAATAATCAAATTCAGTTCCACAATTGTTTTTGGCTTTCTGGTTTAGTGCTTGTCTGTGATTCACCAATACTTGGCAAAGAGGCAGACAGAGCTGCTGGAGTCCGGCCCTAACCATCTTTGTGTCTTGTTTATGCATTTGCTGTGGCCACTCACTCCTGCCTAAAAAGCTTTAGAATTGTCTAGGCTCTCAAGGTTTATTCTGCTGCTAACAAATGGAGAAAAATCTCATTGATGCAATTTCTCAGTAGTAAGAATTTGTTTTAATGTGCCTTTTAAAGGCTGTGAAGCCCTGATTTCAAAGGTCCTTTGCGTAAGAGGGGTCTTTGAAAAGCAAATGCCATAAAAACAAGATGACAAATATGAGCTAAACTCAAACACTCCTGAAAATTTCCAAAAGAACAGATAACAATGAAGGATCTGATCTTGAAGTACCTTCAGCAGCCAAGCTCCTTCGAAGCCAGCATGGACTGCATAAAAACCATAGAACTGACCAAATACAGAATGGCCAAAATGAATGGTGTCCTGTGAGCTCCTGCCCAAGGAGTTCATTGTAAATCATTCCGTCCTTTGGGTCAGGAGAAGCTCCTGGGGACAGGTCCTTCACTCAGTCTTATGCCAGCGTAGCTCCATTGCCATGGATAGAGTCACCCTGGCATGAACTGCCCCTCACAAAACAGTGAGATCAGACTTCATTCTGATGCAAAACTGAGGAGTGACAAACAACACTGTTTTTTAGCTCTGGCCCTCTTCTTATTGCCTCAGTCTTCGAGGTGAAGGCTTAAACCCTGCTGTGCAATGCATGGCCACTTGCTCTCTTCCTGATGTTAGCAGCCCAACCAAAAATAGCTTTAAAAAAAACAACCCAACACAAAAATATCCAATTAAAATTTCAGTGATATAAAGCAATGCACAGCCAGATACACCTCACCTGTCTTTAGACACTGAAATTTATGGCCATGGTCAGGGACAGTCATCTGGACACCTTCCAGTGACAACAGAGATGCTGACAGACAGACAGACACCTCTGGACAAGTTATCCATCTATACTGGGCATCATCTATCTTAAAAGAAATGGAAATGTGCTTTCCCCCTCTTTTTACAGGTCCAGTGCCACCCACGTGTCCTGTCCTGACAGCAGAAGGCATCTACCTAAATAAAATTCAGTATATCACCACAGCTACATCACCCAAAGCCATAAAGGGGCATGTTAACACAAACACAGAGGAAAGAAAAATACAGTGAAAGACAGCTCAGTAAATTCCTAGAAGGTGCAACAGAAGCCACAAAAATACAGCTCAGGTTCCTTCTCCAATCACACACAAAGTGTAAAAGCCAGACATGACTGACTCAGTACAGCAAGTTGAAGTTTGCACTTTCCTGAAAGTGCATATGTTTATGATAAATCTAATTTAGAGTTGTATTGGATGAAAAGGCATTTGCATCATTTGTTCTAGTTATTTTATAACTCCAAGCCCCACTTAGAGAACAGAAGACACACCTTGGTAGCAATGGCAGAAACTGCAGCTGTTCGTTTTGCTGTAATGACACTGCCATCCAGGACCTTTAAAAACATTCAAACAAACTGAAGTGAACACTGAAAAATTAATAAATAACAAACAATTTTCATCCAACTTGTGAGTGATGTGATATTACAGATACAAAAGATATACACATGTAGAAGTCAGCAATTATTATCATAGCAACCACAAACCATACAAAGTCACATTTAAAATGGGCAGCTCCACTGTTTATTCCAGTTCTTCCATATCATTCCATCAGCACAAAAAAAGTGAAAATGGTCAGAGAAGAGCCACCTCGAACTCACCCAGCTCCTGATGCACTGCACTTCCCTGGCTCTCCAGCACAGGGAACACACGGATATGACTCCAATACTCTGTGCTCCAGGAAGAGCAGGGAGCAGTGCAAACTAGCAGCAGTTCCCCAGTCTGCCCTGTCCTGGTCTGTACAGAGTGCTGACAGGGAACCATGGAATTCCTCAAATGTGCAACACACATGGGACACTCCTGCCTCAGTGACCATTAGCTACTGCATACATATTAATTACGGGGCCAAAAACTCAAGGGGTTTGGTAGAAGATCCCAAGATAGTTTTCTTGGCCAGTTTTGTCCCTTTAGTAAATCATTATTACTAAATTGCAATGCAAATCATCACTATTCTTAGAAAAAAAATCTTAAATTCTTAAAATAAAGAAAATGTAATCAGACTCTGAATACTAGTCCCTGCAATGCAAATTGTAAATCTCTTTCAACTTGAGACTTAAGATGGGTCAAGATCCATTTTTACATAGCAATTTTTGCTTTCAAATGCAAGACAAACATCCCCTAATCATTTCTCTCTTCCAGTTACACTCTGAGCTATCAGATTCAAATCACAGGCAGCAGTAAACAGCACGGTGAGTACTGTTTAACAGAAACGAAATATAGGCAGCTTTAAGACAAATCCTGCTGGTAAACTCAGGCCAATTTACACCAGCTCCAGCCTCCAAGAAGCAGAAGTGAGAACGGACAGCATGAGCAGAGAAGAACGCAGGACACACAAGACTTACAGCTTTCAAAGTGCCATTGCTGGGCTCAAACAGGAGCACAGTCGCCTGGTGGGAAGGCACAGAGGAGTCCTTCAGGTGCTCATAGAAAGTCACCAACTTGGTTGTCAGCGCATCGTCCGCAGCACTGTACGCGGGCATGACTCCGAGGTACCTCGGGGGAGAATTTCCTGCGTTACTCGCGCACCGCTATCACGGGAGCTCACACGCACCGTCACACCGCTACCGGCCGCTCAATCGGTAACTCGGTACCGAGGGCCTTTTCTGATGCCCCAAACCCTCCCGCCCGGCCCC
>NW_005054319.1:4495481-4511139 GCF_000277835.1 Geospiza fortis | reverse complement strand
CCCCGCGGCGAGCGGCGCCCCGGGCTTTGGCAGAGTAGACTTTAGAGTTTAAGATTAGGTGTCTTACCAAACCCTTGGTGCGGGAGGAAAGGAGCTTTTCCTAGATTCGTACAATGAACAGTCCCTGGTAAAGCAATGGGAATTACATCACTGGAATCCGTACGGCCCAGTGCAGTGGTGTTCCTGTCACTTGGTTTTCACCTTGGATGCATGGGAATTAAGTTATCTTCTAATGTGAAAACAAGAGTAATATGTAAATTTATTAGTATAAGAAACTTCTGAAGTGGGTGGAAAGTAATAGCATTTCAGATTTGAAATCAGTAGTCTTGTCATTTCTGTTGGCAGCGCTGAATGCAGGGCTCTTGTGGTATTCACCTCTTTATGTGAAGGACTGCTTCTGGTTATTAAAGTCCTGGAATATTAGAATCATTGAATGCTTTGAGTTGGAAGAGACATTAGAGATCATGTCATTCCAGCCCCTGCCATGGGCAGGGATATCTTACACTACACCAGGTTGTTCCAGGCTCTGTCCAGCCTGGCCTTGAAGACTTCAAGGGATGAGGCGTGCAGAAATTCTCTGGACACGTTCCAGTGCCTCACCATCTCACAGGGAAGAGTTTCTTCCTAAAATCTAATGCAACTCTATGACAGTTTAAAATTATTTCCCCTTGTCTTGTCACTATGTGCCTGTGTAAAAAGTTCTTATTTATCTCTTTTAAGAGCCTTTTAAGGTACTGCAAGGAGCGAGGTCTCCCTGGAACCTTCTCCAGGCTGGACCCCCCAGCTCTCTCAGCCTGTCTGTGTAGCAGAGCTGCTCCAGTCTTTTGATCATCTTCATTGTCTCCTCTGGACCTATTTTAACAGGTCCAAACTGCAGTCTGGGGACTTGCCTATATGTCAATGTTTTTACTCCAGTTTGAAATCCTTCATTGTATTTCTACTTTAAAGTTAGATTCTTTTTCAGTATGTAAGGAAATGTGATAAACTAATTAAGGGAATCCATTCCCTTATGCTTCTTTCCTTTAGAAGAGATTTTACTCACTGAAAGTAGCTCCTAAAGTTTCATCTTCACCAACTGCAGCAAAAGTAAAATTATCTCCAGCGTCTCAGGATTTTGAGGTCAGTATAAAAATACAGGTTGGTTTTTTCCCTCTCTCTTTTAAATTTATTTTTTAAAACTCAGTCAAAGCCGAGCTGTGATAGTACTTCCACTGAATGAAAACAAAGGTTTTTTTCTTTTTAATACAGATCACAAAATTACCAAATGGCTTAGTTATTGCATCTCTGGAAAACTTTTCTCCTGTTTCAAGAATTGGTGTGTTTATTAAAGCAGGCAGCAGATATGAAACCACCAGTAACCTGGGAACTAGTCACCTGCTTCGTCTTGCATCTAATTTGGTAGGTGTTTAGTGCCTTTGCTATTGTGTTGACAGTAGGTGAAATGGTCAAAAGGTTATTACTGCAAAAATAAATGGTATGGTAAAATTTAATGTAAGAGATCTTAGGAAGTAGAGAACAATGTACAATGTACTTGGTTATGTGGTTCAGTGCAGGAGAAATGATAGTGTGTCCTGGAAGATGGGAAGTAATACTCATTTATAATTGTACTCTCCTCTGGTGTCTTAAACTAGATGTATATATAGTATATCTGTATTCAAATATACACATAACTAATTCTATTTAAGGTGCAGTAATAATTAGTTCAGGTGGTTGATACAAACTCAGTTTTGTGCTTGTGTGGAATATTTCTGAGTAGTTTCTCTTACTGCTGCCATTAATTCAGTATCTGTGTTTTAAACAGCTAGAATTGTAAGTTGCCCTTTTTTTGTTTGTTTAATAGACTACTAAAGGAGCTTCCTCCTTCAGGATCACTCGTGGCATTGAAGCTGTTGGGGGCAGCCTGAGGTTTGTACCCACATAGAAAGATCATCTGTGTTGCTGACATGCACAGGAGCTTTAGCACTGAAGGAAACATAAGACAATAAACACAAAATGTGTAGGTGGATAAGCTCGGCGGGGTACTTGAATAGTGAATGTTGCCAAGGAAGATCTTGTACTTTTTGTTCTGTTAAGCTTCAAGGATGAGCTCATGATTTGTATCTTAGAAATACCTTTCAGTAACCAGAATATAAATATTGTGCCCATGGAAGAAATATAATTTGTCTAGGAGCTTAATTTTCTTTCTGCCTTTGCAGACTTTGAGAATAACTTTCCTAAAGTCAGTAGATTGCTTTTTTTCCTCCATCTTTTGTGACTAGATTGCAACCTTGGGAGCAGTACAGACAGTAGTTAGCTTTTGTGAATTGGGAGTTTTAAGCCTAGAAAACAAGACTAAGAGGAATCAAAGAGGGATCTCACTGTACCTGCTTTATTTCAGTGTATCTTGAAATCATCCAGAAAGATCTTTTTATCTATTTGGTTAAAAATAGTGTTTTATGACTCTACCCTTTTTCTGGTCCTGTCAGTAACAAATATGTTGAAGGAAAAGGACAGGATCAACTATGTTTTCTGCCCAAAGAGAGTAATTTCTAAATTGCTTTGTTTAATACGTAGGCACTCTTTTTCCCATGTTTTGCTGTTCAACTTTATTTGCTATTTTACCTTGAATTATTGTGATACCTTAAATTCTGATGGTCATAAGACACTTGTTATTACTTGAATACTGAAGATGTGAGTTTTAATTAAGTCTGTTTCTGCTCTGTGTGTTTAAACAGTCATCCCAGACAGATTTAAGGTTAAGTAGTTACTCCAGTCTGTATCTTGATTAATTTGATCAACGGGGAGTATGTGTGAAAATTCACTTCTGTGTTCTTTGCTGAAATGGATTTTGGTTTTTTTCTCGTGCAGTGTGCATGCAACAAGGGAGAAAATGGCTTACTCTGTTGAGTGTCTGCGAGACTATGTGTAGGTATCTGGGTGGGCTACAAAGGGAATTACTGCCTTCTTTAACACTGTTTGGTAGTGAAGACCTGTCATTTTACAGGGTGGGAGGAATATCTGTTCTCATGCTTTTGTAATAAATCAGTACATTACTGTATTAATATTCAACTTCTGTGTCATGTTACTGAGCATACAAATGCTACAGAATTGAATTATCCTACAGAATTGAATTATCCTACTTTGTACAGCAGTGCTGATAATTGCTCTGGCTTGAGTGATGTGTTTTGTTGTTGACGTGTTGCTTGCAGATTAATTTGAATTGCTTTCAACTGCAGAAGCACATGTTACTTGTGGTTAATGCCTTTGTGAATTTCTTTATTTAGTGATACGGTGATGGAATATCTCCTGAATGTTACCACAGCACCAGAGTTCAGACCATGGGAAGTAGCTGCTCTTCAGCCACAATTAAAAGTTGATAAAACAATTGCACGTCAGAATACTCAAGTTGGTAAGTGTATTTTTTGATCCATTGTAATGGCTCTGCAGAATTTCCTTCAAAATGAAAAAATAGTTTCCATTTTGCTCTGTCACATGAACATTGAATTTTTCAGCTTATTGATAGGTATGGTCTTTCTGGTGTTATGGGACTTTTCTTAATACACAGGTTTTTCCAGCCTGTGGTAACATGCTGAAGACATCCTACCCCATTCTCCTTGACAGCTTCCATTTTACATTTTTAGTTCTTTTCAAGTACAACCAAAGAATGTGCAAGTCATAAGTGTTGTTGACAATGTATTTGCAGAAGCTTGTGTTCTGAAAACCATATTTAGGTATTACTCATAGGTGTGAAAATAGTATCCTACAGACTTCTTGAATTTGTATGGTTATTTTGGTGTAAAAACAATATGTATTTTCATCACACTGAAAATGTGTTCCAGCTTTAGGACTGTAAATTTAGATTTCTGTGTTTAAGGGGAATAAAAGAGGAAACATAACACAAAGCCTCAGTCAGATCAAACCTATTCCAGTATATCTTGTGTTATTAACTCATCATCCAAGATCACCCAGGTAGTTCTACTCAATAAACAATAATTTGTACCACTCTGAAGCATGTTTACCTTTGTAACCCATTGCAGGTGACAGTGTAATGTTGGAAAAATCTCTGGCTCATACCAAAGTGCTTCTGTTTTTTAAAATTAGTCTTTTTTTTTTTTAAACTTGTATCACCAGCAGGTTGGTTTTCATAGTAATGTAATATTTTCAGTTAGTTATGTTCAGAAACAGAACTATAAAGAAAGGAATCTTTCCCTTGAGGAAAAAGTGTGAGCAAATACAAGGAGAATATCAAAACAGGAATTACTAGAATGCTATTGGAATGCAAAAAAACTGATGAGAAGACACTGGCATCCTTCATCTGAGCAGGGAGATAGATGAGACACCTCACAAAGCTACAAACAGTATTGTAGAGAGCCTTTTCTTTCTCAAGAACAAGGGATGCCTACAGTGAAGATGATAATTAATAGGATGCTGCTCCCCTTCTTCTAAACACTGATTGCATTTATAGCTCGCTGTTGAAGCCAAAAAGTGTTGAGCATCTATGTTACTATATATATAAATTTATTTTGGTTACTGTTTAGTAAGTTAAAGAACAGAAGGCCTCAGGCCAAATTGCTCTAGCCCAAGGATTTGGAAACTTCCCTATGAATTGGATTATTCCAGAGCTGCTTTTGTAAATTGTATGGTCCTTAAAGTGGGCCACAGCTCCTTCATTTAGTTTCATTCATAACCTTCATTACATGTGGATCTTGTGTTAATTATCTGAAACTTTGTTCCTCTCAGGAGTTCTGGAAAACTTGCATGCTGCAGCTTATAAAAATGCTCTGGCAAACCCCTTGTATTGCCCAGACTACAGAATTGGAAATATTACTCCTGAGCAGGTAGGGTTCTTTGTATTGTGCTAAATGTCTGTTTCAGTTTTTTGTCAGGAAGAGGTGGTGAGAGAAAATTAATTTAGTATATATACAGTCAGTATTTACTGCCTTATTAATCTGGTGTTGAAATAATTTATTTCCATGCAACTTTTAGTACTGGGTACAGAACTGATATTTGCATTTAAAAAGATGGTTAATGTCAGTGGCTTACTGTTGACAGTAAGGCTGTCAATGAAATGCAGGTGTTCTTGTATAAAAGGGTTTTGTGGTTGTCACTGGGAAATGCAATAAAATTACATTCTATAGACAGTTCCTTTTGGAAGCTTTGGAATTTGCTCTAAGTGTAAGGGGCTATGTCAGAAACACACATGATTTTTGTTCTTTAAACAAAATACCCTAAAATTTGAATTTACTGTTGCAGCTCCACCATTTTGTACAGAACAATTTCACAAGTTCAAGAATTGCTCTCGTAGGAATAGGTATGTATGTTCCTGAATGAACACTGCAGGTCCTATGGGAAAACTGCAGGAGAAATTGGAGTTCTCTGTAGAAGTAAACTGTTACCATAGGCTTCACTTTTATTTAACTGCTGTAGCTTTGCAGTGTCGTTGCAAATACTTGTTGTATTGCAGGTATATATCACTCTACCTTAAAGCAAGTTGCAGAGCAATTCCTAAATATCCGAAGTGGATCTGGTACTCCTGGTGCAAAGGCTGTTTATAAAGGGGGTAAGGATGTTTCTTTATCTATTCTGAGTGACTGATTTTCAGTTCATAAATAGTAGTATTCAAAGTTACAAGTGAAAACTATACAGTTGCACTAAATCTGGGCATTGGAAATGACAGTTCAGATGCATATCCCATTTAAATAAGGAGAAGATTCCACCATGGAAAGTTCTGGGATAAAACTGAACCCAGCTCTTCAACAAAGTTTTACCTGGGACATAATCTTTTTTCTATAAAGTGAAAAATAAGCTGCCAAATGGTTTCTCTTGGCAGTTTTGCAAAAATTCCTGTAAGAGTAGGTTAATGGCTGTCAGGAAATGGAGGCAGGATTTCTATTTAGGGAAGATGTGTTAAATGTTTTAAGTCAAAGCAATGCTTAGCCCTTTCAGAGCAATGTCTTGTACCATTACTAACAGCTATTATTTGGTTGAAGTATTAGATGTCTCTGTAGAGACATGAAGGGGAAAAAGAAAGTTTCCAGCATTTAACATTTGACTGGAATAACTTCCGTTTCTATAAGCCAGCATAAATATTATTATGAGCAGAAGGTACACTATTTTCTGGGTATTTGTTGAGTTTTATCATCTCACACTGTGTGTGGTTCAGGGTCAGGTTCAAATAAGGCATAGTAAGGTACTGGGTTTTGTGCTAGCAAGAAAAATTTTAAATGTTAGACTTTTTAAAAATTACCTTCAGCCTCATGCTCCCTTCCTGAGCAGGCATGCAGTAACTTCAGGCCTTGCTCTTCTCTTGTTAAAGGGAAATGTTTCTTTCCATGCCTGTGAATGTACAGTAGTTTCTAATTGAACACTATTACCTTTTTTCTCTTGTATTTCTAGGAGAAATCAGGAAACAGACTGGTGATAGCCTTGTCCATGCTGCTATTGTAGCAGAAGGAGCTGTTGCTGGGAGCCCAGAAGCAAATGCCTTCAGTGTCCTTCAGTATGTTTTAGGTGCTGGGCCCCTTGTCAAGAGAGGAAGCAATGTTACCAGCAAATTGGCCCAAGCTGTTGCTAAAGCAACCAGCCAGCCATTTGATGTAAGTTCAAAGGATTACTGTATTGTGATTTTTAAGTAAAATATGTATTATCTTTGAGAGGTAACTACCTTCAGCTAGAATCTTAATTGGTTCATTCTTGCACACATTACAGTGTATCAGGGAAGGGCTTCTAGCTGATCTTTTCTCAGCACAGATGGAGTTTAGCTTCTTGAATTACAGCATTGTAGACCCTAATAGTAATTATTTTCCAATGCTTGATGCTGAATTACTCTGATACTTAAAACAATTAATGATAATGTTTGTTTTGCAGGTTTCTGCATTTAATGTTAATTACTCTGATTCTGGGCTCTTTGGGATTTATACCATATCCCAGGCTGCAAAGGCTAGAGAGGTGAGTTGCTGATTATAATTTAAGCTTTACACAACATAACCTTCAAAGTAGTGTTTTGATTTGAGATAGTGACTGATTCACCTAAAAAAAAAGGAAATTCATGTGATTTCCTGTATAAGAATGCTGCATATCCAGTTATGACTTAGCTCTGTAAGCTGGGAATGAGACTTGCTTTGTGGAAAGGACAGATACATAATATGAACTGAAGTTAATAAAATGCCTTGAATTGCTGACTGTAATTGCTGATACACATTTGTAAGCCAGAGTATATAGTGAAGAACATGCTGTCTCTTAAAGCTGGCAAAACTGAGCACTTACATGAAAAATGGTGAGACCATATAAATGAATGCTGTGGTGCAGTTAAAATCCACACTGGTTTTTGTGCATTTTTGGGAATACTTTACAGTGTTTTTAGTCTTGTTATAAAACTGCTCAGAATTGTGTTCAGGCAGACAATCCTTAAATTGTCAGCTGTTCTTCCCTTGAAGTTTCCAAGATATCAGATAATAGAAGTAACATGTTGAAATTTGATGTGGGAAGAAATCTTAAATGATTTCATTTTCCTCAGGTCATTAAAGCTGCTTTGAACCAGGTGAAGGCAGTTGCTCAGGGTGGTGTCACTGATGCTGATGTCACAATAGCAAAGTAAGTGTGTAAAGAATTCTCATGTGTGTAAAAAGAATTTTCTTAACATGCAGCTACTTGTGGAACATGTAGACTATTCTGTAATTATTTCCATGGGGAACTACTCACAGTCCTGCATTAAAACTGAGCCCCTGTCAATATTCTTTTTGAAAGCTGTCCTGATTCTCCAGTACTGTTACTTCCTAATAAAAACTTGTTAGAGAAGTGTTAATATTTTCTGAAGACTGTTTCAATGTAAGAAATTAGCAAGTGTCAGCAGGTGCTGTCATTTTAATCACACTTTGTAGCATTAAGATGTGTTTAAATTAGAATCCTAAATTGCATTATTTAGATAATTCCCTTTACAGTTACACTGAGCAATTCCCAAAACAATTATAATAAGCAATCTGTGCTATCTTCAAAGAAAAAGAGTAATGAGAGTCTGCAAGTGTAAAGCACTGAATTAGTGATGGTACACCAAGTGCTGGAAATACCTGCCCCTAGGAATATTTGGGGGAGGGGGTCTCCAAGTAGTGCTAAACTGCACTGAGCTTTTGAAGCTGCAGTTGTGCAAAACGACAATATAGTACAGACTCGGACAGCAAAATGAAAATATTGGGTGTTGCATGTGTAAACTACAAGACTCCATGTAAAGCGTAGTTGCACAAAATATGATAGCCTAGACATGATTGGTTCTGCCTTTGTCACTAGTAGCTAAATGGTGGATTCTGGACTTCTTATACTGGGCATTATTTGTTTTGTGTGTTGTGGGTTTTGTGGTTTTTTGTTTTGCATTAGGGAGTTACATCCAGTGCTCCTGTGGCTAGTTTTCTTTTTCTTTTTTTTCTGGAGTTTCCTTTCTGGAATGGCTTTATACATTTCCTATATTCCTCTTTTTCCTTTATTGAAAAAAAAACCCAACAAACTCAAACCCAGTCAGTTCTATTTGCAGAGTCTGGCAATTCAATCAGAAATACCAAGCTACTTAATCATGAGCTATTGGAATAAATAATTTTCTATCTTTTTGTTGTTAGAATATAAAGACTGGCTTACAAAAATAAGGTTTTCATATGCAGCAGTGATTCTGCATAAAACACAAAAAACATAAACTCTTTTAACAAAACATGGAACTATTACAGGAATAGCCTAAGCATTTACATTCACTGCTTCTTTGTCACTTAGGACAAAATTGCTCTGCATGCATCTGTTCTTGATGAGAAAATTAGATATAAGCATGATAGTTTGTCTAACTGCATTGGTTACCTCAGACATAAACAAATCCTGAGCTAGAGATCTTCTGACTGTGTGGGGAGACAGGAGGTGTTCAAGTACCTGTCATTTTCATGCTTGGATTGTTTGTGGTGCCTCTTTCCTAACTACAGAATCCTTCCCTATTAGAAAAGGGAAACCTTTAAAAATGGAATCTTGAGAAGTTCGAAAGGACCAAAACCTCATTGTATTTATGGGGTGGTAGGGAAGGTAATAGCAGGGCTTCCAAGCTTGCTCATTCTTGACGGTTTTATGGGTTTTTTTGATGGCAGAAATCAGCTGAAAGCCAACTATTTGATGTCAGTGGAGACCTCAAAAGGGTTGCTGAATGAAATTGGCTCTGAGTCCCTGGTTTCTGGCACACACACATCCCCATCTGCTGCTGCTCAAAAAATCGACTCTGTAGCCACTGCTGATGTTGTGAATGTAAGTATGTGTCAGCAGCCACAGGTGCTCCTTAATCACTGTGTCAGGTTTTTTATGGAAAACTGATGCTCGTTTCTGTGTGTTTATAAACACACACATATTCTGTCATTAAAAATAGAAAAGGCAGCTCATTTACAAATCCCAGCTGGGTATCTTTTGATGTCTTTACTTTATTAACAGAAGACTCTTTAATACACTGTAAAACTAGTGTAGCTGGAAATTACGTAAAATTCTCATCTTCTTCACTTAAATTTACCAAAACTGACAATAGTCATGGAAATAGTCATGGAAAACTTCATATTAGTTCCAGTGCAGGTGATTCTGTGTCAAGGTTTTTAGGTTTCCTGAGTCTAGAATAATGGGTGTGTTTAATAAAACAATTAAGCTTTCAGTGATAAATAGATGTAACTTTGTTGTTACTGCACATTATCTTGTTGCTTATATGTAAAGCTAATTTCTATCATAAAGAGAAATTCTGAGATATAATTATTTTTTTCCACAGTCATTGCTTATTTGTATTGCAGCAACTAGCAATAGCTTTAGTAGTAATGAGATACACTGTATTTTATGGTGTAATAATTATTCTAGGAATAACCATTTTTAGAGTTCATGCCTTTTATATCCAACTGTATCTGCCATTTCTGTTCACATTATAAAGTAATGAGCAGCTGCATTAGAAGCAATTAGATTTATAGAGCAAAAGGAGGATTGTTTACATGATGGTGTATTATAGTAGTGCCAGGATTTGTTCTTTGTTTTACTAACTTGAAGCTGATGCTGTGAGTAGCATCAACTCTGTAGTGAATATTTCCTCATATCCACTGTCCTGATTTATTTTCAGGCTGCAAAGAAGTTCCTCAGTGGGAAGAAATCAATGGCAGCTTCTGGGGATTTGGGAAATACTCCTTTTCTTGATGAGTTGTAAAAATAAATCTGGGATGGATTTGATTCAAGATGGACCTGAGCTCTAAGTCACTTATGTTCTAAATGAATTACTACTAACTTGTTATTTATGAATTCAGTTCTTTCAGAAGGTTAATCTGGAGTAATTGTGGGCTTGCACTCATCAAATAAAGTGCTGAGTTCATACATTTTGTGTTGAAGTTTTTTTCACTGAAAATGGTATATAAAAAGCTGATAAATCTGGCTGTGTACAGTGGAGGTAAAAACCACAGTGCAAAAACAAGATGAGTTTTGGTCAATGTAAAAAAAGTAAATATGTAAAAAATTATCACCACAATGAAGGCAAATGCAGTAATTACCACTGGTTAGCCATATATTCTTGTATATTCAGGAAAAGTTCTTGATAGATTGTCTGCCATCCTTACATGAATTAAGTAAAGAGACTTGCCTTCAAACAAAGCTTGCAGTTCCTACTTGTCTGGGACTAGCAGAGATTCTGTTTCTCCATGACTCTCCACAAGTAGCACTGGAAGAAGCCTTTGAGGGGATTAGCCATGTATAGCTAATACATCATTTGAAATCTCACAGGACATAATTTTTTTTTTAATTCTAGGCATATGTTAAAAGAAAACAGATACAATGCATCGTAAGAAATTGAGGGTTTGAAGAAGCCAAGTTTTGAGTTGTTCTGAAGCAAAGCCAAGTCTTGCAGACAGGATGCATGTGATACACAAGGGCAGGAGGAACAGGTCTCAGCATGGAGGAGGTCAAACACCTCTGGCTTGGAATGCAGGATTACACAGTGCACCAGCATAATTGTGGAGTACAGCATCACACTGTGCCTGCTCAGGTGTCTGGCCTGTATCAGATATTTGCCAAATTGCTGGTAACATGAGTGAACTCACCACACTAAGAGTGAGGATTTATACTGAAAAGCATCCAAGTCTATATCATCATCACTACTGGACCCAGTGTCATCTTCATCCTCAGCATTTTCATTCATACTGGAAAGACACAGCATGCTATTACTTGAACATGCAGTAATTCCCATAGGCATTTAGTTAGCTGTTTATGGGAGCTTCATTTTTTTCAAATGCTTGTTCTAAAGACAAGTTCTTCAATTCTGAAGCTCCTCTAGTATCAAATATTATATTGTTCATTGTCCCTTGTGTACTCTTTCCTTTGGTCTTTCTCTTTGCTCAGTCAACAAAAAAACAAGCTCTTCTTTTTCTGCTCTTTCAGCATAGTAAAAGATTTATTTAAACATAAAGGTTTAATCTCTCGGAAAGCCCCTTGCTGTGTGAGCTCCCTTTCTGCTGTTCTAGCCTAATTATCTCATTTTAATACTTGTGTTCCTTTGCCTGCCTCTGAGGTTTATTTCTGTTAAAACTCTGTGCCTCAGGAAAACTTGGAACTGCATAGATTCCCATCTAGATTAATTCTACTGCCTGTATGGACCACCCTTAGCACTGAGAGCAAGATATTCTTAAAAGCTGTTTGCCATGGCTCTCATGAAAAGGCGTTTGTTTGTTTGTTTGTTTTCCTGTTTAATTTTAAAAGTCCTAATCTTTAATCACTGTTGGGA
The DNA here is from genome assembly GCF_000277835.1 of Geospiza fortis. Lineage (NCBI taxonomy): Eukaryota > Metazoa > Chordata > Aves > Passeriformes > Thraupidae > Geospiza > Geospiza fortis. Next base: position 4,499,405 of record NW_005054319.1, on the reverse strand, counting down.
GTTCAATTGATTGAGAAACAAATAAGCTTTGTACAGGATTATAGCAAGAGCTCCATCTTGGTATCATCACCTGATTGTGTCTTGATGTGTTTTTTACACTAATGTCCATTACAAATGGACATGGCCTCTGACTTCAGGGGTTTTATTGCCAGCCAGAATTTATGCTCACAGAGAAGGCAGGAAAGGACCTTGAGAGACGTTGTCAGGAGCAGCCGGAGGTTAAGCAGGAGGTGCCTGTAAGAGCTGAAGCATTCCAGCAGAAAGCAGCCACTGAAGATTTTTATGGAAATAAAAATCTCTCTTGCGCCATTGAAGGCATTTTGAGGAGACGCACACATCATGCAGCCCTGTTTCTTCTTGCTGGCATGGAGAATAGGACATGCATGCCTCCATGCCAGTTTGGTGAGTAACTCTAGGATTTTAAGACATTAGTACCTCCCACTACCTCTTAATTTCTGCCTCCTCCTCCTAAAGTCAGTGGAGTGGCACCAGCTTGTTCACACTACAAGCAGTAATAAAACTGTTCTTTTGGGTTCCAATTTGAAACTTTTCAGATTATACTCATCTTAATCAGATGAGGGGGAAAAAAGTCCATAAAGATAAAATCTAATTCACTGCAAGAAAAGCTTCTAAGTAGTGCATTTGTGCACCTTACTTTTCTCAAGCCCCATACTCTGTGCATTGGTATTAATGCCAAAATCAGTGTGCTGCTTGTGTTGTCATTAAGAGATGGAGCTTCTACAAAATGCTACATGTTTTGCAAAATTTTACAGCTTTAGTGCTAAACAAGTAAGTTCATCCTAAACATGAATTGAACAGATTCAGCTGTTTGTGGGTTTGGGTTTTTTTTATGTGGGGCATGTGCTGAGTTAGATCCAGGTGCTTCAGGAAGAATGCTCAACTTGGTTTTTTTGTTTTCAAAAACACAGCTCAGCTACAAAGGAACAATGTTTGTTACAAGTCCTCAACCCACTTTACACCCTTCTGTACTTGCTGCAGCAAATCAAACACATCACATGCTGTAAATAATTTGATTCCTTGTAGCCTTTATTGAAAATGCTTTTGCAGCTTGCCTTCTTCAAATTGTTGCAAATAAAACTACTTATTTTCACTGATGCATATTCTTAATATTCAATTATTAGTATTCTAATTATAGGTGGAGGAAAAAAACCAAAAACCAAATCAGTATCATATTTATACTTCTGTATATCAAAGGGTTTTTTTTCAGGGAATGGATGGATGCTATTACATCCTAAGAAAATAATAATAAAAAAGTATTTAGTTCAAATTTATGCTCCAGATTTTTCCATTGAGTTTTATACTCAGATCAAAAGTGCAAAGCCTTTTTCCTAAGGCTAAGAACTCCACTTGATGCTTTTTATTTCATCAAGCAAGTAGGTATTTCTTCCTGGTACCTGCAATTCTGAAGAAAGGACTGCCCAAACTATAAAGGCACTGCTATGAAAATTGTTCTAATTTAAAGATATGCATTTTCACTGTACAGCCAGTAAATTTCTAAATTACTTCATTACACTCCAGTCTTTGCTTCATAGATTTCAATGTTAAGAGACAATTTCATGCTGGGAATTACCATAGCACACTATCATCCCTGAACTGCAGTTCATGAGTTTAATATAATTGGGCTGGGGACCCATGTGAAGCACTCACATTTACAGAGCTTTCAATTTCAAGTTTAATACAGGTGTCAGATGTTCCACAAGAAACCTTTAATAACCGGTAATAGTTTGCTAGCTCTGATACGGTTCATTTCAGGTTTAAAACATTTAGGAAATGAACACCTGTGTGGATTGTTAAAGCACAGAGATTAGTCTATTGCCACTTTGTAACTACACTGTGTAATAAAGAGAAATAAAAAGCAAACAATAAGGCAAATTAATTTCAAGCCTTGTGAGGATTTGTGTTACTTGTAGAATGAAGTTACTTGAACAATAATGCACTGAATAAAGAATTATATTATTCAAGTCTAGTTGATATGTAAAGGTAATGGTCAAAATATTTTTTGGAAAAAATCTGCTGGTGAATGGGAAATCTGGTTTTGCTGGAGAACAATGTATAGGCTTAAATCTTGATCTAATTATGGAACAGTCACCATAGCAGCTATTTTAAGATCACAGGTATTTCATCACAGTGGAATGCTGGCACTGAGCTTTATACAGTTTGTGCTAGTTTCTTTTCTCTATAATTTTGAACTGGGTTTCTTTTGATCTATGTAAGTGTAAATAAATCAGAGATAGGCTCAAAGCATAAATGCAGAACAAGGATATCTTCAATGTAATTAAATTTTAATATCACCATTGGTTCTTTTTACCTGGTTTCAGCTTTCCATCATTAACTGCAGAGCTTTTTTCAACAAGGCTTGTTATCTGGAGACATGGCCCACCCTGTACCATTGTGAGGGCTAATCCTTGTTCATCCATCCCAATCTCTGCCATCAAAGCTGCAATCTGGGTGTGTTGAGAGAAGTCTTCCAGTGCTGTCAACAGCCCTTTGAAAAGTGAGAGGAAAACTTTACTAGCTGAAAGTGTGATATCATTCTTCAGCAAAAGGTTTAAGGAGACATTTGAGAAGGTGCTGTCCCCATTCTTGAGTATCCAAACAGTTAAGCCTCTCATCCTTAGTTACTTCCTTAGACTGGCATTGTGTCCTGAACTGCTGCCAAAAGACTACATACACTTACTTTCTTACAAATAAATACACTGAAAGTAGTTTTTACTTGGAAATTTATTTCTTAAAAGGTCACACATTTTGCCAAGAGAAGGAGCAACAGTGCTGTTACTTAAGTATTCATTACTAGCAGCAATATATTCAGGGAAGGTAGGGAACAGGGCACAAAATAACAGAACAGAGGAATTTCCAGCTACTAAGGACTTCAAGAAAATACAGCATGCCGATAGCAAATGGATTTTTTCAAATCACTATTTCTTCCATGCACCAATTTTTTCTGGTTTAGAGGGAATAATTTCAGCTATTTTTCATCAAAAGCCATACAATTTTCTCCACCCTTAAGAAAATTTGTCAAGTAGAGGCGATTTCTATGGGAGTTAAGTACAGGGCTTGTCCTCCAAACAACAAATCCTACTGATTGCTGTTGAACACTTTAAGATTACTGATATCTCCATTTTGTTTGTACAGTCTGCCATCTATGTAAAATACATAAAAATAAACAGCACAGGCAATCGCCCACTTGGCTTCCCGGTATGTTCCATATAGACCAGTTGTGCTGCTCTGGAAAAAACAGGTGGGTGTTCACTGTTGGAAGGAAAAAACTGGAAACTCTCTTTTCCAAGCACCTGTAGATGTGAGGGCTCTTTGGTTCATTTACTTCAACATTCCCGTGCCAGAATGACAGTATTGAAGGCACAGAGCTATTGTGGCCAAACCGGGCTGGTTTCCCACATTTGGTGCATTGTTCATTTTCTGGCTACAGATCCTCACAGTTCTGTATGGCTGAATCCATTGAAAAGCATGCCATCAAAAATGGCTGTATTTGGGTGAGATTTCCAGTCACAATTAATTAGATTTCCTCTCAAAGACAGGACACAGACACAATGCTGGGTCGTGCTTCTGAGAAGCTCCACAGCTCCCAAACCTCAGTCCTTCCACGTCCTTCCCTGTTCTCATCAGTGCTACAGAAGCAGAATTTCAGAATTTTTCTGGAATTTCAGTTCATGTCCAGCCTTGCAAAGGAATAAAGAGCAGGGACTCAAGAAACAGAAAGCAGTTTTCCGTGGTGAACACAGACCTGTGACAGTTCCTCAGCCCTTGGTACTGACCAAGAGGCCCACTCTCGGTTCCAAAACACCTCTGGGGATCGCGATGCATGAGGGGGCGAAGGACCAGGCGGAAGGGCAAACGTTGGGGGTCCTCGGACCCGAGGCAGGCGGGGCCGGGCGCGGCGGGGTC
>NW_005054319.1:4463377-4494619 GCF_000277835.1 Geospiza fortis | reverse complement strand
GGTGCCTCCCGGCCGCCTCGGCGGAGCCCGGCCTCACGAGGGGTCCTGCGGAGCCCCCAACCCGGAGCTGAGAGCCCGGGCAGCGTCCCTGCCTGTGCTCCCAGGTGCCGTCACCTTGGACAGGGAATTGAGATCTGTCTCTGCTTACTTTGCGGCAGGTTTGGAGTCTCTGGTATTACACTGACGTTCCCTTTGTTGCAGGGAAGTTCTTGCTTCCCTACTTTTTTTTCCCCCCAGAATATTTCCTGCATGCTGATTTTTATCGGCTTTTAAGCTTAGATCCCATGTGGTTTTTATTTTAGAGTGTGGCATTGTTTACTTTAAAAGAACAAGGATTTGAGCATCTTTCTTTTTACTAATGATATAATTGTCTATGAACAATTTATTTCAGTCCATTGATAAAGATCTGCATGTTCTGATCAGTGGAGCAGGGAGAGAGAACAGGAGGAGGGCAGCTCTTTGATCTCATGTTCCAGAGGGACCCAAAACTCCCTGTCAGGAAAGGAAACCATCCTTACTGCAAACAGATTAAACTAACTTAACCACTTTGACCGGTCACAGGAGCCGAGGGAGCAGCATGAAGCTGTGTCAGGGAGGTTTGGGCTGGGATCAGAGGGTGATCAGGCACTGACCAGGCTCCCCGGGGCAGTGATCACAGCGTCACACCTCTGTGTGTTCAAGAAGTGTTTGGACAATGCTCTCAGGCACATGGTGTGATTTTTGGGGCTGTCCTGTGCAGAACCAGGACTGGGACTTGATGATCCCTCTAGGTCCCTTTCAGCTCAGGAGATTCTGTGATTCTGTGACTTTTCCTAAACTTACGATTTCCAAGCAAAAAAAATTCTTGGGAAAATGCTTCCACAGGTTAGTACAGAGAAATCTGTTTGGCTGTAAAGACTTTTGTCAAAAATTCTTGCAGAGGGCTTGAAAAATTTTCTTCATCTGGCTTGCATCTTCCATGCATGTGAACAGTTGAACTGATTCGAGTTGTGTCATATTTCCTTTATTCTAATGAAGTAGAGCATTAAAAACTATTTGGGATTGGTGACTTTACTCTGACCAGACTGTACTTATGGCTTATTTGATTTGCTTCTAATTACCTAGTCTAGAGCCCAGACTTTCCTCTATGGTTCAGAGGAAAGGAACGAGTCCCTTCCCAAAGTGCAGCCTTCAGGAACTCCCTGGGTGACTTCACCATTCCTCCTGTAGCTAATTGTGATGATTTTCCTGCCTATGGCTAGATAAAATAACTGCTTCTTTCCTCTTATAATTCTACCTAACAGCAGTGCTGTAGTAATGAGCCCTTCTTCTGGGGCTTAAAGTCAAATAAAATAGTATTAATTTCAAATATTTAAAGATGTCCTTCTGAAGTCCTGCTTCACATTAGCACATTTTGTGCAATGTGTAAGTTGTTGGATTCTCTCTGCATGTATAGAAAGGAAATAACAAAAACTATTCTGAAAAAAGTGCTCATGGAAGAAACAGTCCTTTGGGAACTAAGCACAGTCCATTATGTTATTTTGTAAAGAAAAATGTTTTCTATCTCTTTGTGATACAAAAATTGTGTCCTAAAATATTTTAAGCAGCAATCATTATTTCTTTAGTGGATGATTACTTAAGAATCATCTGCCATTTCTGAGGTGCAACTAACAGTTTTAATTAGGCTGGCAAACATGAAATCTGGATTTTTCTGAGGGACTTCAGCAGTCAAAGAATGTTTTGACAGGCCTAAGCCTTTTTTTTTCTTTGCTCTGTTTTGAAGCCAAACAAATTGGCTTGATAAAACCATAAAGGGAGAGCTAGCTACCACCCTTAAGGACTCTTTTCTAGATTTTTATTGGTATAGGATTCAATGCAGTATTACAAGAGTTGTGCTTAAAAGCAATACAAATGTGTATTTCTGGTGCTTAGACCTTCTAAAATGAGCCATTTGCCCAAACTGTAAATAAAGGAAGTGTGGAGATGCCCATTGAACCAAGGACTTCCTGTAGTATTGAATTATGAGGTGGATGCTTTTATGAGTGCCATTCATTACCCAGAGGCTGCTGGGGAGAGCTGTGGCACAGGAGGGCACAGCCCTGATGGTGAAACCTGTCCCAGCTGCTGGTGACATTCAGGGGCTCTCAGAGACTGTGCTTGGAGCATATCCAAGGCATCCAGCTTCCATATGTGCCACTAAGAAGCAGGCTTTTTTTGGAGCATCCTGCACTCAGCTGGTGAAAGGAGCTGTTTGGTAAAAGAAAATATTTCTTTGCTTTATCTCTGTGTTCTTAGGTTCATCTCCTGTGGGAATTATTCTAGATTCTGCCTACTACAAGTCAGCCTGGTAGTGAGGAGGAAGGGGAGTAAGAGTGTTTCTCTGCTTGGCTGCTGTCCTGGGGGTTCTGAAAGGCAGTGTGGAACAGCCTGGTCTCCTCAATACTGCAGCTGTTTGGGGATGGCAGAGAGCAGAGGCCTTGGCAAACCTGGGAAGGCAGCGCTGCATTGGCTCATTCAGAGCTGTTTACAACCACTAAGGTTGGGAACCTGGGCTTATGTTTCAGGGAAAAAAAAATCTGATTTGAATGCTAAACAATATGTACCTCTTACTCCAGAGATAGTGATGAGTTTCAGCTAAACTGGATTGCAAAATAAATCACTGGCTTTAATGCTTCTCTGAAAAATCGAGATAGTTTTCAATTTTTTTTTAATCAATAGAGAAGGGCTGATTAGTCTCCTAAATCTTACTCTTAAAGTTTTATAGTCATTTGAAAAATGTTGTCTATAGAAATTTCTCCCCAGCAATTATCAGCAAAGGATTGCAACTGAGATTATTGAAGGTCTCGGATGCTTATCTGTCCTTAGGCCAGAGGAACTACACCTTTGTGAACATGGGTCCAAGTCTCTGTTGGACACTTTTTCTTTATGTAGTTTTGTAAGAATTGTTCATTAACTTGGTTTCAGATATTTCATACATCTTTAAGATGGTAAAGGAAAGATGAAAATTAAATGGATTTTTCTTACAATCAGTTCTCTGTGAGGTTTTGTTATTTGTGCTGTGCAAGTATAGAACACTGATAACCCCAGTCTGGAAACCAGTGGCTGCTCAGTATTCTTGCACTGACTGCCTTTTCTTATCAAACTGACACTCTATGTGAGAAATAAGGACAGAGTTGGCTTTAATTTCAGCCAATGCCCGAAGTGCCACTGATTTCAGTAGGAAGGAATTTTGCTCCTGTATCTCTACACTTCTGCAAAGAACTTTATAAGCTGATAGTTTTGTCTCCATATGTTCCTTTTTTTGTGTGGGAGGGTCTTTAATGATTTTGATATCTTGTCTTCAGTAGGGGAGGAAGGGGGATAGAAGCAGCTCTAGCTTCAGCTCTCAACTCTTATAGGAAAAATGGTATGAATAGTATGTACAGTTGAAATTAGAGATGTTAAAAGCTGTACATGTGGGGGGGATTGACAATTTGAAATGCTTTTATGGGGTTTAGGATAGGTCAAGTAATTCAAGGGAATAATTTAATCAAGTAAAATCTCCCTTCAGAAAGCTAAGCTAGTTTGTTTATGTGGCTTAGTCATCCCTTCCTATGTAGCATGATTGTTCATTTGATTTCAATTTACAGAACAACTTGTACCCTTTTTGTAGCAGTCCTTAAGTTAACATGGGTGTCAGGATTTAGGGGTGCTGAACTGATGATTAACTCCTAAAGCAGGGATGTATCACCTCCTCTGGTGCTGATCCACAGGTCACCAGGGGCACACAGTACAGTGTTATGGCCAGGGCACTCAGCACACACCCAACATATTTGTGTTCAGCAGAGCTTCCAATTTCATCTTCAATCTATGACAAAAGTATCAAGGCCACTTGTGTTAGGAATTGTACTTTTCATTTAAACTGCCTTCTGTATCTTGCTATGCAGTAGCAGAATGATAATGAATTGTAAGTGTAGCATATAACATTTGTTTAAAATTGTCTGTTTACTAGTGCTGCCTTTCTATGTATCTTCTAAAGTGTTATGTGTAGTTCTTGGGGTTTGCATACTCAGTTATTTTCTTACTTGTGAAGGATGATTTCAGATGCAGTGGTCTTGCAGAAGAGCAGGCTCTGTGCAGCAGGCCATTCCTCCTGAGCAGTGAACTCCCTGCTCCTGTGGAATAAGTTGTCTAGCACTTAGTGCAAAATTACTGATGTTCAGTGTTATTCCTCTGCATGTCATGGCTCTTCCTGAGGAATTTTGTTTCACGGGTCCAGCAGGAACTGTAGCTTTGTTGGGATCAGCCTAATGACCTATCACAGGTAGTAGGACCAAGCAGTGATTCCTGGCTCCTGCTGAGCTTGAGACCACTGAAATATTTTTCTCTAATTGGAGCACTGACTATACATGGCATAAACCAAGACCATGTGAAGGTGCTCAAATGAAACAGTACTTCTAAATAGCATAAAACAGATAAAGTAAATAAAGTATCCACAACTTAAAGAGGGTGTAAACTCGAGTTCCAGCTGGCATTATTGTTCTAAATGAAGTTGTCTGCTCAAAAAATAGGGATATGTAAAAGTCAATATGACATATTACCAGTGACTTCTGCCCTTTAGGGCCTGTGCTGAGAGATTGTTCATGTACAATGCTCCCCTGAGGACAAGTCATGGCATAGAGCAGCCATTGTGCTGTCCTCTGAAGGAGATGGTGTTGTTTCTGTGCTGTGTGGATAGTTGGCTTTTCAAAAACTGGCTGTAAAAGAGTTCTGGTGACCATTTGTTAAGCACCTTGCAATATACTCAAAAAAACACAGTATGTATCTCCCAGCTCTTCTCAGTAGAAAGTGATGGGACATGATAGGAAGCAATTCTACAAAATTACTTTTTCCTAATGTTTTTTGTGCTATCATGTAGTGACTGTGACAGGAGAAGTTATTTGCCCTTTCATGAACCTGTTTGGATTGCATGCTGAGAATACAAATAAAAGGAGGATGATACAGAGAATGAAGATTTATGTACCATCAGGTCCTAGAGGTGAGTGCTGAAAAGCAATCTCCCAAGCCATCTGAACATCAGAGTGTTGATAGTAGATTGTAGGACATAACTTCCAGGAAAACACATTTCTCTGATGGATGCTCCCAGGTGTGTGAGGAAGGAGGGAAAAGTGGTGGTGGGTTGTGATGTGTTGCTGATCCCCACAGTGAGGGATGAAGACTTCCTGCTCCTAAGATGCAGGCCCTGCCAGCAGCACTTGCATTTCAGAGAATTTGCCAGTGCTTTAAAAACAGCAATACCAAACCCAAACAAAAACAAGATTCTGAACCCCGTATAATCTGAATACTCTAATAAGAGTGGCCTGTTAATGGGTCTGCCTGGACTGGGAGGGTCAGTGCCATCTTTAAAAGGAACATTTCCATTCCACTTTGTGTCTGTAGATGTCTTTCAAGTGGATGTAAAAATGTGACAAAGCAGTGTTTGAATTGTGCTTGGGTTCTGTAATCGACCAGGCCTTAAGGCACAAGAAAAATCAATAGAAAGGCATTGTTGTAACGGATTAATTTTGTGCTTACTCAACCACTCAGCATTTAAACATATGGAACTATTTTATGTGTAGGAAGAATCTCATGAAAGAGAGCTGTTTCAGCCTGGTTATTTGAGCCTGCCAGAGAAGACATGAGAGAGCCAATTGTTTTTGTCCATAGACGAACTGATGTTTTGCATCTGCTTTTTAACAAATACAAACTCATGCTGCTCCTGTTAGGTGCATGTTTTGTTTTCTCTTTAGCATATGAAGGTACAAAACTGTTAGTTTGCCTTCCACCAAATCCTGTTGAATTCCTCAGTCTCTAATTAGAGTTAGGTAAGAAATACCTGATTATAGAGTACAGACCTGGGAGCCAATAACTTTCAAATCCAGCATCTGCCATGTCTGACTTTGGATTTTGGTAAATTATTGTGCTAGTACCTCAATTTCTTCCTCTGTAAAACAGAGATGGTGTCTTTATCACAGTAACTTCTGTTAGCTTTAGCAGCAAAGCTTTAATTTAATTTTGTTGTTTACTTTTGTTTCCTATTACAGTTTTACTTTATTAAACTAAGGGGAGCAATCACAGAATAACAGGCATTTCATTTGGCTTTCTAATAGTAGTTGCTTTGGATAAGGTATTTGAGCTTCAGATATTTGGAATAACCTTTTTATTGACTTACCAGCAGTGTGCACAGTTCCTACAGAACTAAATTCTATTCAGTATGTGCAGATACAGATTTGTTTTCTGTCCATCCTGTGCTTTACTCAAGATGTATGTAACTGTAAAGCTGCTTTATACCCTGATGGTGTGTCTGTGGGAAAGGAGCCTTGTTGAAACTTCACCTTTGTGACTTCAGGAAGTTACCTGCCTTTCCTCTGTTTTTTAAATCAACTTAGACCTGACTTGAGGTGTGTGTATTGCATTTGTTGCCACAAACTTACACCGAAATCAACACAAGAGTGACTTAAATGTACGAGTCTTAAAAGTAAGGATTCAATAGTGTCTGCTGCAAAACAAAGATGTAAAATTGTCTGAAATAATAAAAAAAAAGGAATCCTGTTAACGGCTGGGGCTTATTAAAAACATTTGTATTGTTAAGTTGCCAGCCAGCACTTATATGTGAGCAGCATTATGTAAACTCCATTTGTACTTTTGCCAAAGCAAAGAAGATCAGTAGGTCAAACTTTTAAGCTTGACCTACTTTTTTTTTCATAGGTAGTTCACAACAGCTCAACTTTTCCCCATTTATTTTCATGCTGTGCAGTGTGTAGGATTTTCATCTTAGGCAGGAGTTCTTCACCTTGTTCTTGAATTCTTTTCCAGCAGTGGTTGAGACCTTTGTATTTCAGAAGAATGTAACTGGAGTGACTCATGGATGAGGAAGTATATTGAACTTCACAGAGAATAAATGCTGCTATCTATTTTGGAAACAGATACAAAATTATGTTTGTTGTATGGTGGAACAAATACAATATGGAGGCTGTTTTATTCTTCTACAAAGTTATTTGGGAAAGCTATAAAATTATTTAAAATTTTTAGTTCATATAATTTTAAATTTAAAAATCATTTTCCTATTACCTAGGAAGTTGTAAGTTATTGTTGTAATTCACAGTGCCTACAAATTTAGTAGTTGACTGAGTTTTTTATTAGTAAGGGCTATATGCAGGAAAAAAGTTCTTTGATTATTTTGCAGCAATCCCCTTTTGTATGCTCCAGCTGCTTTGCTCAATTTCACTTTTCTTCCCCAAGCCTCTGACTGATGGAGATATACACAGATCTGAAAAACTGGAGATATGGCCAAGAAGAGGATCTGTGCAGGGTACGTGTCTATTTTAAGGAGAAGGGAAACAAACCAGACTGGCAAAGCACTGGCCTCATTCTGTAGGGATCTATATGGAATCAATGGGCATAGGTTATATCCCTTCTCAGTGTGAAACTTCTGGGCTCTTCCTCTGATATAATTTTATTTCCTGTCTGATGTATTGTCTTGTATACATATTTTAAATTTTGTAAGTAGAGTTGATGACAAGAGTTTGGTCTCTCGGGTACCCTAGGAAATGTCTGATTGTGATGGTTTGTGTGTGGGATGGGCTAATCCAGTAGGAAATACTTGCTGCTAAGAGTTTGTAATTCAAAATTCACAGAGTGTGTGTAGGGCCTGGTTCCTGTCTTTGAGTGAAACATGCTCAGTCTGTTCCATCTGGGTCCTTGGGATGATCTAAAATGCTCCCTTGTGAGGACAGCAAAAGCCTCCCAGTGATTCACTGCAGTGTTCAAAGCCAGCACAGCCCAGTGCAATAGGCAACAGTTGGCTGCTACCCAAAAACCTCATGGGAGCTGCAGCTCTATGCCATAAATTACAAAGCACTTTGGGATCATTAAGGATGACAGTCTCTCAAGGTGTAGTGATTAATACCCCACTTGGATGTTTAAATACTTGTCCAGTTGAAGACAGTTCACATTTGGCCTTGAACTTACTTGGTAGTGATCAATCCTTTGTGCCATTGTTTGCACACTGCATTAAAAGGGCTGGGCTGTCTCTGAGCTTGGTGCATCCAAGAATTTAATAATCAAATGACAGTGTACATAGACAGTAAAGTCAGGTTGGTTATTTCTGTAGTGCTCATCATGAAGCCAGCTTCCCAGGTTGTATTCTTGCAGTTCTTATTCCTGGGCTTTCCTTTCTTTCACCCAGGTTGTTCTAGAGTGGTTTCCACTTCTCTTGCTGTGACTACTTTCTGCTATTGGCAGCAACATAATTTAGTTGTATTTTAAGGAATAGGTGTGGGATCAGAACAGGACATATGATCATTCAGTGTACCTCAGAGCTTTGTTGTGAATACTTCTGAAGGGCTGCTTTGAGCCTAGATTCTTAATACTTTTCTCAAATTGATGGCATATATACTAAGTTCTGCAATAAAATCTTTGTATACACAGAAATGAGAGGGATCCTGACTTTGTTGATAAGCAGGGCAAATGTACAGGTAAGGGGGAATGGTTTTGTCTGTGACTTCATCAGTGTGAGCTTAATGTATCAAACATTAACAACCTCTAATTGTAATGTCTTTATTCCAAAGTAAAGTGAAGAAAATTCATAAAGGGTTGTCATGGGCTTCACGCTTCCAGAGGAACGACTTCTGTATAGTGGGTGACTTGTTTGACTTGAAAATTTGCTTTGATATATTTGATCTTCTCTATACAAAAGATAAATTCTCTACATTGAGCATTAAGAGATATTTTTTTTCTCAAGCATATACAGTAATCCAGCAGTATTCCCATGGTCAGTGGAAGTGTCAGCTCCAGAACTGCAACAGTGGAAGAATCTGATTTCATTTCTTGTAGAGGAGAAAAGGCACTGCTGCTTCCTCTGTGCCTGTTGATGTGAGGAGCATTGTAGGCGTTTCATGCTGTGGGGGAAGAGAAGTCACAAGGGTGAAGAAAGAACTTTTTTATTTTCCTTAGGTTGAATTGCATTCTGAAACAAATTGTGCACCTAAATTCATGCGTTAATGATGTGCTCTCCATCGTAGAAACTCGTGGGAAGAAGCATGTTTCACTTTGTTTTTTAAACCCACACTTAATTCAATTTAAAAACTATGCAACAAGATTGTACAGGAAACCTGAAGAGATTGAAAGGCCCAGAATTTTTAATGTGGTCCCATAAATATTTTCAGTGGAATATTGCTGGGTCACTCACCAATTTCAAGAAGCATTCTGAAGTTTAATACATGAAAAATGGTGAAATAAAGAGAGTAAAGGCCAGAAGTAGCAGTTGCTGTTTCACAAACTGAAGTCTGTTGACTTATGCCCAATGTAATCTGAAATAAATGTTCCCTGTAAGTAGATGTTCGGTAAGATGAAGTTGGTGATAAGAACAGAGGATCTCTTGGTTGTTTATATAAAATCTAAAATTAGAGTGAATCTGTTTCAAAACGTCAATATAACAACTGTATAAACATCTGTTAACAGATACATTCTTTGGAGCACTATATAACATTTGGTTGCTTTTCAAGAACAGTCCTACTCTTTGTTTTAATAAAATGGTATTTTACTTCAGTGAAGTGCAAATTTAACTGTTCAGGAATGGTCTGTCTTCTCTTATACCAGTAAAAAAAATGCAAGAGAACTCTCCAGACTCTAACAGTCTATATTTGTAGATGCCAATTTTTGATAAGGGAGAAAGTGTTATCACCACATAGACAGCACCTGTTAATTGCCTAAATAATTCAGGCTTAAATTATGCAGGCTTCTAAAACAAGGACTTGCCCTAGCAAAAGCAATAGGAAAATACATACTTCAAGATAAATCCTGCTTCCTGCAATCCTATTCTTCTGTTTTTAATATTTTCTTTGTGATGTGAACAGCAAGTAAATGCCTAAATTTGAGAATTATTACTGCAGAAGAAGGTTGGAGTTTGGTTTGGTTTATTTTCCAGTTTGCCTTTTGTATTTGTGGGGGCTTAAAATGTTAATTAGCCAGGAAACTGCCAGCAGACCTGAAGGACGGCTTGTATGTAGTTAAGCTATATCTCAGTCTGTCTTTCAGCACATGAAGTGTTACTTGTACACAATAAAATCTTGGCCCTGTACCTAATCCCTATTTGAAGTGCAGTTTAACCTGTATTCCCAGTTGTTACAAGCATGTCATACACAGATTTGGCTGCAGTTAGAAAGCGCCTTTAGGAATAAAAAACGAGGGTTAAGTTTTATTTTACTTGAAGTACTGTTCTAGCTGCAATGAAGTACATTCTTTGGGTAAATAGGTGCTGGTATTCAGTTGATAAAAGTGCCTTAGGAAAAAAGCAAGCCTAGTAGACAAAGACAGGGTCTTGTATATCCCCAGTGAGTACAGTGTTGGTAGCCTGCGTGTCCAAGGAAGGACTTGCAAGACCAGAAATGTGCTTAATCTTTCCAATTTTTCTAGTGGTTTTAATGAAGGATTACTTCCACCTGCAAACCTCCCTTCTCATGTCCTCATTGCTATAAATACAATCCTGCCATCAGTTATGTGCTGTAAAGAAACTGCCACAATTGTTAGTACATTTGGTTTGGGGTTTGAATGTTCTGTTCTTTATTCAGCATAGTCTGTTGTACTTTCAGGTAATCTGGGCCTAAAATATTCTGTCAGTAGTGGACCAAGAGAAGGTTGTGCTCAGGTGTAGGCAAACACTGAAGCACATAAGGTGTATTTAGGCTGTTTGCAGAATAGACACCAAAACTCTGCAAATGTGTTTCTAACCATATAAATGCCAACATGCATTTCAGCACTTCTCTTTTCACCTTCACCACTGGGTGATTCATGAGGCCATGGAGGAGCCAGATCAGTGGGTGTCCTTGGAACATGTCTGGTGCAAGCTGAGATCAGTGCAAAGCACAACAGTTATGTCTGACAGAGGAAGATCATCCTTACTCGTCATGAATTTCATTTGTTAAAATGCACAAGCAATCTTGAAGTCAGAGCCAGGACCTGAATATTCCCCCTATGTTGATTGCTTATGTCATTATGTTAGAGAAGTTGCTTTAGGCTGTAACCAGGAAGGTTGAGAGTTATTTTCTCTCCATGAATAAAAAAGAGGGACAGCAATAGGGTACTTTAGTTGCTGTGGTTTGGGAACTTTAGTGTATCTGTCCTGATCCTGCTTGAACATATCTAATAAGTTTATAACTCAGCTACCTTGGGGAAATTATGCTTTTGGGTATGCAGGAGTTAAATTGGAGGGCTCTGAAGTCCATTTGTTGCCAGCCTGTGAACAGACCATCTTATAAAATACCTGTGTGGAAGATGATCCACTGCACTGTGAGATCCAGAATTTCTGTGTTGTTCTGGTCGTGTTTTGTTGTACCACAAAGTAAACCCTGGTGCTGCCATTGCTGTGCCAGCCTGGCCACCTCATGTCACTGGCTCCTGTTGGTGCTGCAGCCCCAGAGACCTGCACATCACCCTTACAGCTGCAGGTGCTGAGCAGAACACTTCTGAGAAGGTTGGGGCAGGGTTTATGGTATACTGGATAAAGATGTATTATTTTACAGCTCTGTCTGAAGCCAAACATAACTAACTGTTAAAAAGAACACAAGCTCATCAGATGTTAAATGGCAGAACAGCTGTGGGTGTCATAGCTTGTGGCTTTCAGCTGAACATATGGCATAAAATGGTGTGGCTGACTCAAAAAATCACTTTTAAATATTGACACTGCCTTTGATCTTTCTTTTTTTAGTTAGTGAATTTTGTCAATTTTCAGTAGCTCTACTTTGGTTGGAGGAAAAATGGAAATAACTAGATTCTTTGTTTGTGTTTTATACTAAATAAAACATTACTTTCTTTCTTATTTTAGGAAAGTTCTCTCTTTTTTTCCAGGCCCTTGAAACTTCTGAAACTGTAAAGATTCTACTCACTGACAAATCTGTTCCATTGTGAAAATGCTTATAGTGTTAGAAAATAAACAACCAGAAGGATGCAGCTTATTAGAGATCCTTTTAACCAGCATTTAATTAATGCTGTCTTCTGAAGTAGGAATGAATACCTGCTTCTGAAGGAAAGAATACCTTCAGCACAGGCAGATTTCATGGCTCTGATATGTGAGAACACACAGCCTTTGTTGTGTCAGGAGAGTTGTTCCTGCATTCGTGCCTGAGGGTAGCTCTTAGAGAGTCTGGTGATCCATCACAAAAAAAAATCTAAAAAAGAGAGAGGTTGCAAAATTAAGAAAACATTAAGTAGACTCAATGCACAAGCAGCAGGGCATTGAAAGTTACTAGAATTCAGAAATAAACTCACTTTTTATTAGTCCAAATGTCTGCAATTTAGGCATCTCTTAGAACTAATGTATCATAATGATTGTCATCTGTAGTAATAAACTTTTCTAATATGTGTAAGTCTTTCTCAATAGATGGCCCCTGATTTTTTTTTCCTTGGGAAAGGAAGAGGGAGGGTAAAGACTGTGGGTTTTGTGGAGGAGGGATTTGGTTTGCATTAGGCATGATACTAACACAGAATTGAAAAATTTTGAGGCAACTTGGCACCAGATGTTCTTCAGCAGCAAAGCAGTCTTTTCTGCTAATATACCACAATACTTTGGACACTGGCTTTAGACTTTAAAATTTGGAATTCTTCTCTTTAAAAGTCAGTAAGATTCTAAGGATTACCAAAAATGGTATCTAATAAGTTCAGTTCTCTGGAAATTAGATTGTTAAATATAGACAAATTGATAGGTTCCTCATAGCTAACATAAGCTGTGTTTGAAGCCAGGGATGTTACCTCACCTGTATGAATATTTTTAAGAATATTTTGTTCCTGAAGCAAGTAAACATCCTTTACATCTCAGGGCAAGAAGGATGATCCATTTCAAAGTTGCTTTGGAAGGAAGAGAGCATCGGATTTGAGAGAAAGGGATAAATGGAGTAGAAGAGAAATACCAGGTTGTATAACATAATTTTACAGCAAGGACTCTTACAACAAGGACTCTCACAACAAGGTTCTTAAAAGAGGCCCTCTAGATGTAACAGGAACTTGACAAGTAAATCTAGGTCTTTATTAAAAACTGACTTTTTAACATAGTATAAATATTTTTTAGCTGTTTGCTTCATACCCATAGAAATTAAGTGGGTATATGAATTGATCTTGCATCTGGTCTTCTTCAAGGTGAGAAACTCCAAAGCTGTTTTCCCAGGGTTATGATACCTATTAGATGATTTGAGAGACAAATTGGAGTAAAGGCCAAAAGCATAAGATTTGGCATACAAAAGGTGGGGAAGATAATTTATAATCTGTTTGTTTTGAACTGTTCTGTGTTCTGTGCCTTTGCAGCTGATCCTCTGTTATTCTTTTCAGCCTTCCTGTAGATCATCCTTTAACATTCATAAATCTCATTTTAGTGGGTCTTGGTTTCCTGTTAATCTACCTGAACAAAGTACTGAACATCCGCAGTGAAAGAATCAATCTGTTCTGCTGCATCCTGAACACTGTACTTGCATGGTAACCTCAAAGTTATTTTAGCAGCATTAAGTGCTAAAGAGCATCTACTCAAACTACCTCCAATCCTCATGAAATAAGTAATTAGTTTTGTAAGAACTGTACCAGACATTGTATTCTCATACTTGATTAGAGACTGGCAGTTGATCTTATCTTATATTTTGATTCTTTTATATACCCTTTATACCTATCCAGGTATTACTCAGTTACTGTGTTGTCCTACAGTGACTGATACACAAGTGTGGAAGACAAGGTGTTCAACTAAGTAACATATAGTAACTTAGTTGCAGTTAATTATGTGTATGTGCTGTTTTTAAAAATGCTCTGATATGATGCTATTTGAGGCTGTAAACTTTTAAAAATTGATTTAGTGGGTCAAGGTTGAAAATTGAGATGAGGACTATAATTTACAAGGCTGTAACTGAACAGTTGTAGATACAGAGCAATTCTGTGAGCTGTGGGCCTCATTCAGTGGGACCTGACATGCAGAGACCCCATGATTCTGTTTGACTCTTACAACATGGGCCTTGCTGTACAGGATCTGGTAGTCTTCCCCAGCATTGTTAATTCTTTTTTCCTCCTTGGTTTTGCAAACCAGCAGGATGCTGTTATCTTTTTCCTCTTCACACCAGAGGTGGTGCCTGTCTTACAGAGGCATAACTTTTCCCCTATGCCCTGCATTGTTTATTCTGATCATGGCTAATCTCATAAGAGGGTACAGGACCTGATTTCTAATGCAGTTTTGCACTGGAAAAGTAGAATTAACTGTATGGAGTACCTCCAAGACTGTGGTAGGGAATGATCAGTACTGTCAGTTCCCTGAATTTTGGGAAAGGCAGAAGGGACAGCCCTCTGTTTCCAAGAAACTACTACCTAGACTATAGAATTCCTAGAAATTTTTCCCAAAACAAAATATATAAAAATAAACCTAAAGAAGTCATTCTCTCTTCCCCCTTTGTACAGCAACATCCCTTCAAGTGCCTGTTGCAGGAAAATAAATTCCATATGTAAGAATGGGAAACATCCCACTTCAACTGCCAAATTCCTTTGATGACTTTGAAAATTTTCTTCTTGGAAGTTCCTCCTCCTTGTTTCCTATATGGGTAGGTGATTGGAACTGTTCTGTCCGTGCTGTGTTGTTTGTTCCTCTCAGAAATTCCTTGGCTACACTTCACTCACATTGGAAGCAGTCTTCTGTCACAGAGCTTGGTTGCAGGCAGGGAGCAGCAAGCATGTTAAAGGCAAGGTGGCCAATGCCAGCTTGATGATTGTCCTTAACACTGGTGCCTAGAATTAGTCTGCCATGACCAAATCGCTGTTTTCTTTAGACCTTTCAAGTTTCCACCTGGATGGGCAACAAGCTACAGCTCTGCTCATTGCTGGAGCCCGTTCCTCTTAGCTGGACCTGCACCTTTTCCCATTCAAGTTTATCAGCTGAATTGAGCTTAGAAATATCCCACAACCAAGCTGTCCTTGTCTGTGGCCCAGGGAGAGTTACTGGGAATGGCTTAACTGAGGTGTCCTTAACTTCCCATATGTCATTCCCTGGCATGTGACTGTTACCTAACCAGCAGCAATGAATGTTTTAGTGTGCCCAAATAACACAGCTCCATGTACTGTGCTCATTACTAAAACATAAAACTTAGCAGTGTCCTTGCCACACTGGCAGTGCTCTAAGATTTATGTCACCAGCACCTCATTAAGAAACCTCCAAACTGTGCTTGTCACTTAGCAAAGATGGTTTAACAGTCCACAGTACACTAAAGGGAAGTCTCTCCTTGGGTAGGAACTGTCTGCCAGTCACAACTGGCATTTCCAGCAGCACCACCCCATCTCACCAGGACAATGAGGGAGGGAGAGCAGGTGGCTTTCTGGGGGCAGTTCCAGTTTTAACTCCCTCACAAGGCATATTGGCCATAATGCTTATTAAATGTTAGCATAGAGCATTTTGCTGAGGATGTGGTATGGGAGGTAGAAGTAAGGAAGCTGTTGTCAAGGAATATAAGGGGTTGCAGATGCATTTAAACCCAAGGAATAGCATTTTGTCTAAAATGATGGTAAAGACTAAACTAGTTTTCAGGTTGGGACAGTAGGGGAGTGCAGAGGGGGAGCAGGTACCCCAGGCTGAGCAAGAGCAGTTCTGAGGGTTTGTGCCTTGGAGGTTCATGTGTCAGCGTAGCTGCTGAGCTCTGGGACCTCCTAACATTTGAGCCCCACCTCATTCACTGCATCTTGCTTTTACCATATTAGTTATTTCTTGTGCTGTGGTGAGCTCCTCCTGGCAATGGCACCTCTCCTGTGTCCATCTGGCACACCTGATCTTGTGTGCCCTGGCACTCAGGTAACAGATGAACACTGAACATCTGAGTGGCCATTATTATGCTGCTGCTTTCCAGCCGTGCTATCGCTGTGCCACTTTTAATAATTCAGAAGTGATGTAGAGGAGGGGGAGTTAAAGGGCTGCAGCAATCTTTGTTTCTCTCTGTAAAGTGTGATTCCTCCGTGGTGGCTCTGTAGTTACCAGGGAAACAAGAGAGGGATGGCAGAGCACCGCGGGGCTGGAGTGGGACTTGGGGGTCGGCTCCCTGGCAGCTGCACATCTGCACCAGGGGGGAGAATCAGGGCTTGCCTTTCCTTGGTTTGGTGCCCTTCCCCCTCTTTTCCTCAATGGTTTTGTGAATTTAATTGTTAAATAGGTGATGCTCCCAGTGTTGGTGTATTTGTTCAAGAGCCTTTTTATCATTAATTCTAGTAAAAATATGCAGTGTCGAAAAATAAGCATTACTGGTGGTTTTGAGGAGTTGGATGATCACAAAATCTTCCTCTGAAATTAACTGGAGCCCTGGTTATACACAGACTGTCATTACTGAGAGGTTTTTTAATGTGTTAGAAATGCTTTGGCACTTCAGGGAATAGATTTACTGGAAAAGAATAAGGACCACTTCAGTAACATTTACTCAGTGCAGCATTCTCTGATTTGATAAAGGTCGAATTTCATTTTTAGTAATTAGCATATCTATCCCAATCACCCCCTGCTCTAGCTGTACTGACCCTGTATAATGCCAATCTCAGAAGCCCTGGGGAGAGAGGCAGGTGAGAGCAGGGGAGCAGCCCCTGCACCTCGGGGTTCTCCCTGTGGCCCCCGAGGGCTGAGCCGTGCAGGCAGGGGGAGGTGGGTGGGCAGCTGTGTTTACTGCACTGCAAATGTTTAGGGCTGGATCCATCTTTCAGCTGCCTAATCTACTGGCATTAGCTGCGCTGTTTGTTCCATACCTGTGTTAGGTGCTTAGATTTTCAGCAATTATGCTGAAGTAGTTCTGAGAGGATGACTTAAAAACCTTTTACTTATGGGTCTCGGTGGAACTTGGTGATTGATTTGAGATGGGCTGTTGAGCTGTTCTCTGACTACAGGCAGAAGGACTCTGTGCAATTTTATATCTCTGTCCCTCTTTTCAATGATAGACTAGATAAGGGGAAAGAAGATTTTCTGTAACAAGTTTGTTTGCAGCTCCCTGGCAACTGTTTGCTTGATTGCTTCAGAATGGAACCAACAGAATAAAATACCATATAAACACGCTCTTGTTTTGAATTTCATGGCAAATGAATACTGTTTTTCCACACCAGAGACTTCTTTTGAAGTCTGAATTCAACAGATTTGTCACTATGGGATGAGCCCTGAGGTTTCATTTCCTTGTGCCCAGTTTATGCACAGAAGTGAGGTATTCCTACGTAGTCAACTTGAACTTTAACTGAATTTATGAACACATAATGAGGTTGATTTTCCAGTTATCTTTGTGAAACCTTCAGAAATGGTTCACAGACCTCTTGCCCTCCATTTGACTCCCTAGAGGCTGCAAACTCAAGGTTCAAAACCTTAAATATGGAGTATATTGACTTCAGATTTGTAATCCATAAAGCAGAGTTAAGAAAAAATACTGTGTATGTGCTAGAAAGAGCTTAATCATAAAGCTCAGTATATTTCCTCCAAAATGTCAGATACTGAAATTTAATTGCTGACATTTTAAAACTCGGATTTAAAAAAAAAAATAAACAAACCAAAAAAACCCTCACCAGAGTAAAATAATACACTTGATGAGCACCAGAAGTGATGTTTGGGAAGCTATTCCCTGAATGGTTTCTTGCAACTATCCTTGTGTATTAAGAAGGAATGCTACTGAGGTACTCACAATTCAGAGAATTTTTTTCCCTCATTTTCTTCATTTTTATTTCTGGGTTTTTTTGTTTGGGTGGTTGTTTTTTCTTTGTTTTTTTTAATCACCTTTTGGTGTAGTAGATGTTGATAGTATGAGAAATTGCTTTAAAAATAATAGTTCAAGATTGAGTTCTCTTCTGTTTCCTCTAGATATGGCACTTCTGGGCTTAGCTTTGGTTCTCTCTGAGTCTGACATGTTAAGTGTGTTGTTAGTTGAAAAATATCTTCACTATAAACTGCAAATTGCATGTACAAAAGGAAATAGTTGTCTCTTGCTTATACATGCTCATCTACAGCAGCTGTTTTTCAGTTTCAGTTAAGACACAAAATGGAACCATGTTCAGCGGAGTGACTCTTATCATTGCTGCTTTTTCCAAAGTTAAAAATGCACTAAATTATTGCCACTGAAGTCAGGAGAGGTCTTTGAATTCAGAAAACATCTATTGAATGTATGATGTCATTTTTATGAAGTCATTCTTTGATTAGAATTGCAGTTTAGAAAAAACTGACTTCTGCTGTAAGGATAGCAAAATTGTTGTTAAATCCTGGTCTTGCACAGTGATTGGGATTAATTTCCTGTTCTATGATGCTGCAGTGAATAGCCTCTTTATCCCCAAACTACAGGAAACTGCTCAGTGTTTTGTATGAGCTCCTGCAGAGTGTGTGTTCCAGGGAGCTTGACATTTAAGGACACATCTCCCCTCTGTCCCAGCAGCTGATGGGCAATGAAAACCTTGCAAGCTATGGAGGAGAAGCAGTTCATATAAAACTGTGCTGTGCAGGCGTGGAGCTGGGCAGGATTATTGCTTGTGTGACCCTGGCTCAGGTTTGTGTGATCCTGGTGCACAGCAATGCTGTGATTGCTGTGAATCTGGAGTAGAAAATGCCAGCTTTGTTGGTTTTGTAGTTGGTCAGTTTTTGGCTGAAAATTCATCCCTGAATCTTTCAGTCAATGGATGTGTAATTAAAAGGATATATTTGAATAAGACTGAAATTTTGTAGTCTAAACAAGTGTTGCAAGAATACTTCAACAGAACAGGTTCAGTACTGGTTTCACTTTTGGTTCTTCTCATCCCTTGGGATATGAAGCAGTACATTTAATGAGACTCTAAACATCTAATAAAACATTATATGCTGCCTCCTAACCCAACAATTCTAAGCTCACAGGCTGATTTTGCTGGTACTTATTGCTCAGGTGTGAGCAGAGAGGATCTGCAGAATTTGGCTCCAGGGTGCCAGGAGGTGCATGCTAGGACTTGTTAATCTTTTGACTATTGGCTTTCTCCTTTGTTTCACACGTTTTCTTTCCCCCAAAAAGAGGCTAGAAAGTGTGATAGATGTTTCTCCCTCCAAAGGACATGCTAAACCTAAGCTTCTCAGTCTTACTGTAATTGTGTCTAAGTTGTCCTCTTTTTATTTGAAACGGGTCAACTGAAACAATATTTACTTGAAGTAATTTCTGGAGAAAGATGTTGACTCTAATGCTGTCCACTTTTAGGTTTTGCTCCTAATGTAGTTAAAGGATAATTGTGATTATTTAGGACAACAGTTCAGAAAAAAAGACAAAATTGAGAAATCTAAAACTTAATATTTAAGAGACACTGGAAGAAATGGATCTTAATCTTCCATGTTAAATTGGGGTTAGAAAGATAACTTCATTATTAAAGCTCACTAAAAGCTTCTTTATGAGTCTCAAAAGCACTGACTTGGATTTAAAAGAAGATTTTTTAAAAATTATTATTTAACAGACAATACATCATTTTGGTTAAATCTTTATGGTTCCTGTACCAATCTTATCCTTTTTCTAGGATCTTTTTGATAAATCTTTTCTGTAGATTTCCCAGTTTCTGTGTGTAGTAACTCTTGTTAGCAATCAAAAGGATTGATCAGTCTTGCATGGAGGGACTCTTTTTTATGAGTTACTGTCAAGAAGTGGGGTTTTTTTAATGTTTTTAAAATCATACATGAATCAAATGCAGTTTCTGCTGCAAGAGTCAGAGGCCTAAAGATGTTTTTACAAATGAGGGAAAAAGATATTAGACAATTAAATGCATTTTAGGGAGGCTGCAACTCATTTTGTTAGACTATAAAAGTACTTCATCCTGCACAGATGAGGGAGTGATCCTCTATGCAAGTCAGCTACCACGTTAGCAGATATTGGCAGGCTTTATTAGCAGTGCTTTATCCCTTTGATTAGACCTTGATTGCCACTCAGGAACCAGCTACAGCTTGCAGCCATCTCACTTCAGCTCGTGCAAGCTGAAGGAACATGAAGACAGATGTTTATAGCATGCCCCCCATCCTCCATGTTTGAAAGGCTTACTAAGGTTCATCAAAGAAAGAATCCCTTATTTGGGGCAATTCTGAGCTGTGGTTTGCAATGGAGCGCCCCTCAGAGAGGATTTTGAAAGTTTACTTGCCTCTCTGCTATGTGTTTTCAGGTGCTCTCACAGTTGGCCTTGTGCGACAGTGTCAAACCATCCATGGACGTGACAGGACCTGTATTCCTCCACGGCTGCCTCCCGAGTGGGTCACTACGTTATTTTTCATCATAATGGGAATCATTTCACTAACTGTCACATGTGGTTTGCTGGTGGCTTCCCACTGGCGAAGAGAAGCTACTAAATATGCCCGCTGGATAGCTTTCACTGGAAGTAAGTGACCTCAACTGCACAGTCCTGTATGCAGGATAAACTGGTGGAGTCTGAAATAACCAACACCAAAGGAGCAACTGCTTAGGGCTCCTCCTATGCAAAACATTCCTTCTCTTTGAATACCACATCTGAGGGAAAAATCAGTCTTCAGAAATTCAGGGGTGGTGTCTTAAGTGACTGTAATTGAGAGGGAATAATGGTATGAAAGAAAGGAAGGCCTGACCCCTTTACCTTCCTTGGGCAGTACCATTAATTGACCTAAGAAAACGAGCAGGGATAGAAGAGGTCAGTTCTAACTTGAGTGGTTGTAGTAATTCCTACTTCCCCACTCCCATATATCCAGGACAATCCTAGCAGCTTGCAGGCAGAAAATTCCCTCTCTGAGGCAGAGGTACATCAGTTGGTACATCCGAGGTAACCTGTCCTTACTCATGTGTCTCGTGAATACCTTGTTCAGGGTTGAGGCTGGTTCAGTTCTGCTTCATGCTCACAGCAGCTGCTTTATTCAGAATGTCTGCATCCTAATTGGCTATGCAGCAGGATTGCCCACTGCAGAGCATCTGCTGTGCTTCACAGCACCAAGACTTCTGCTTCCAGAAGTGACCTGCAGCCGTGCTTTAGCCAGAGGGAGGAGTACCAGTGCTTTTCTGCCTCCTTCATTGTGCTCTGCTTGAGCACCAGTGTAACTCCTCACAGCTGAGCCTGCTCCAATAGCCCTGTGTTTGCACACAGGGAAGCATATCCTATGGCTACTTCAGTGCAAAACAAACAGTTATAATGAGCAAGGGGAGTAACTTTCAAACTTCCTTTTCTTGGTGTGTGTTACAGGCTTAGCCCAACTCTGAAATGGTGCCTTTATGGTGGGGATGACAGCATGAAAAAACTCAAAACCTGAGGGCTTTTAAATTGACTTGAATTATGACAAACTACTAAAGGTAGTGTGAACACTAACTAGAAAATGCAAGTTTGTGGTTTACATGGGCATAAATAAGGTTTAATGGAACTCTGACACCTAATGATATCTAATAGGAGTTAGATTTAACCTTGTTTTGGGGAAGGGAATAATACTAAAAAGTGCTCGGCTTCAACAAAGGTACTTCACTGAGGTACTTGTACAATCAAAGCCATCTTTCTGACAACGTTGCTACACAGCATATTAAATTAATAGTGCTGCTCCTGCAGACAATGGAGCTATTGAAATGCTGTATCCATTGTGATTGACTTTCATTTATTTTCTGGTGAATGATTAAAATAGCAGACCTGAGTATTACTGAATATTCCATCCCAGCTTTTCCAGTGCACCTGTTTATCTCTACATATTTCATGTGTATCTAATGTCTGTGGTGGGGGGTTAAAGTCAAAATGCTGTATAAAGTTAAAATGCTTACAGGGAGCTGGAGTAAAAGCTCTTGGGTAAAGAGGGGAGTGTGAGTTCTAGATACCAATGTTTTTCTTTAATATCTGAAATCATCACATCCCTGCAGCTTTAGTTTTCTACAGCTATGATGATTAGTTCAGCCAAAAAATGTGGTACCCTAAGGCTTTTTTGTTTTGAGTTTTTTCTCTAGAGATTTCTTCAGGCTTGCAACAGGTTCATTATTAGATGTCTCAGTATAGAAGGACATTTTTATTTCACCACTTGTCTTCTTGGTATGAAATGTTTAATAATGAAACACACTAATTTGTTCTTTTGCAAGTCAGAATTATTCATAATTCTATTAAGATATGATCTCTGTATTGCTGAAATTATGAAATTCAATGTCTTTGGTATTCATCTCCAATACATACAACTCTGTGACCTTTGCATTCCTGTTAACAAAGATGATGGGGAATTTTATCTCTGAACTCACTTGTTAGGAAAATTAATTTTGAAAAATAGAAGTGAGTGGAAGGAAGGAAGATATCTAGATTTTAGAAGAAGTTGTTGAGAGTGACTTCTGTGGTTCATTGGATACAACCCAAATTAGTAACCTATTTGTAGGTTAGTATTAGGAACTATGCAGCCATGTGGAATCAACTTGGAATACCCTGAGCAGATCCTTCCTATGAAGTGCCAGTGCTGTTTAGATGAAAATGTGTAACTCATTAGAAGGGGGTAGGGGAGACTTCATATTTGTATTCCATCTCATCTGCAAGTGATTTCAAAACTCAATGGCCTCGTGCAGGCTGCTAGCAAATCTTCTCACAGAACTTTCTGAGCACAATGCAGGACATGCTATTCTGGGCAGGCAGGGAAGTCTGCTGGGGCTTCCAAGGGAAGCTCTGGGACTGGCAGCTCCATTCCTTCAAATGCAGGGGGGTCTGGAGTAAATATCCGAGGCAAAGGAATCCTTTTGCTCAGCCTTTTCCTTACAACTCTGAGAGCAGCAGGGAAAGCCTGGTAAGAGGTCACTTTTGTCCAGTTCATGCTGAAATTTATATATAGTTGTACAACTTATGTTTTTCATTGAATTCTTGCTTGTAATCTTGGAAGGACTCAGGGTATTTTCAAGTAAATACCTATAGCTAAATTATTTCATCTGCATACCTATAAATATGAATTGTTGCTGAGCATGGTCTTGTTTATCTTGTTTAGCTAAGAGACATGAGGACAGAAGTTTAACCTGTCAGTTCTCTTTCTTCTATACACTTCTGAAGGGATACACCCCAGAGGGTATTTACAAGCACAGCATTTGCCTCATTCCCCAGTTGTTGATGGGTTTACTGCACAGAAACTTATCCTTTTTGACAACTCTGCAAGCAGCTTTGTGGAGAGGAGAGCTATTGCTGTCCTCCAGGTCATACTGCATGAATGACAAACGTCTTGTACAGGTAAATGTGAAGGTTTTCCTTCGTTTTTGTAGAGGAAAGTCTTTCAGGAATCAGTATTCCTACTGATATGATCAGTATTGTCACTCTGGGCATAGATACCATCAAAACTGTCACTGGTGTTTCAGTAGTACCACTTTCATACCACCCAGTAATGGAGAGGGTGTTCCTTGTTGGTGTTCATCTGTGGCCTGCCCAGGTTTTGTGTGATTCTTCAATGAACAGGGTGTTACAAACCCATAGCTGTGCCTGGTGTGTCGGTAGCAGGCAAAGCTCCAATCAGCTGTTCTTTTGCTTGTGTACCAGAACTGCCTTTTGCCATCCCAGCTTCTGTACCATCTCATCACTAATTATGCTCTGGCACATAGTGACACAAGTTGGTAGCCAAAAAGTGAGCTGGTTTTGGTATTTTTCCATGTCTCTGACAGTGCTTCTATGTTGCTACCTCTGCTTCAGATTTATGTAAATCTCTGGCCTTTTCAGGGTGCTTGTTTTCTATCTTCCAGTTGATAAGATAGGATGTGGTGAAAGTGTGGAAATGTCAAATGTTGTCATTTTCATAGTCCTTCAGACAGATACTGTCAATTTCCATAAATAGAAAAAAATGTCCAGAGCTTATTCCCCATGGAGGCCACATAGCTGATCTCATGTATGTTATTGCAATTTTGGCTATTGCAGGAATTCACAGAGCTCCCTCAAGATCTGTTTACACTGTACAGATTCAGGTCTCTCACCATCTGCTGCAACTAGAAAGAGGATGAATTCTGTGTCTGCTACTACTGAATGAGGTGCTTCTCTGAGATGTATCAAGAGAGAAGATGCTAGACAGAAAAATCACATTTCTACCATTTTCCAGCAATTACCAGAGAGTCTGGAATTGGTCTGGGTTTTTTTTTCCCTAAGGATTTAAAAGTTCATGAGCAATAATGGAGTGCTTTTTGGAATGCAAGTAAAAATGGGGCAGGATAATTACATCCTTAACTAACAGTAGCTATCCTGTGAATGTCTGTCTCTGGTGTTCCCCAGTGAATAAAGTGCTTCTTGAGTTATTAAAGATTTGTACCAGGTGCTGCTTTCTATGTTACGTGTCTCTATAGAGGCAAGCAGATATTACAGTGAGCCTCTGAAGACTA
The DNA here is from genome assembly GCF_000277835.1 of Geospiza fortis. NCBI lineage: Eukaryota > Metazoa > Chordata > Aves > Passeriformes > Thraupidae > Geospiza > Geospiza fortis. Next base: position 4,470,353 of record NW_005054319.1, on the reverse strand, counting down.
AACCTTTTTTTAAGAACAGATTTCTTCTGAAGTTGTCATTAGATGCTCAAAACAATTTCAAGCTAAAGAATTAGAGGAACTAATTGGGTTTTTTGACAGCCACGATTCAGATGCAGACTAGAAAGCTCTTCTGTGCTTACGTAGGTCTGCTCAAGAAACATAAACCCATGCTTTTCTCAGATGGACTCTGATGTTTGAGATACAATTAAGAAAAGGAGACATTTTTTAAGGATTAGATTGTGTAATGTGGAATTACATGGACCAATAATCGTGTTGATTAACACTTCATTTTTTGATGTTTAACATCTGGTGTTTGGGTCTTTGGTTCTGTTCTAATAGATGGCCTAACGAGGTGGTGCTGATCAGCAGTGTGGCAGCTGTGCAGTTCCAGATGTTTTCTCATTGTCCCCTTTCCCTTCCCCTTTGAAGAACAACCCGGCGGTGCGGGCACGGTGCGAGCGAGACACGAGCCCCCTCCAGTGGAACATCTGGGATTTCCTGCTCGGCACTGGCAGCCAGGAATGATGCTGGTGCTGCCTGCTCTTGGCTCAAGGCGTTGTGAAAGCTGCTTTATGTCTTTTGGAAGGCAAGGAGCAGCTGATGTTCTGATGTGGATCATGGTTTATGAAAGCATCCTTCTTTGTTTATGCCCAGGTCCTACTTGGACACTCTCTGGATTCAGATCCATCATGCCCAGTATCTTCTAGAATATTAGTGGTTTTTTCCCCAAAGCCGAGACCTGTGCTATGGAAATCCTAAACACTAAGATATAAAACATGTGTTAAACTGTTCATCTTGGATATACACGGAGTCCATTAAAAATGGGTTTAGTGTGGGCACTGTAGCTGGATAAACTGGAGCATCTGTATTTAGTGAGGAAGAGCAGTACTGAAGCTACATTAAAAAATATTATGCTGCTCCAGCCAATCATTTCCTCATTTGTAAAGGCTAGAAACTTTGTTCTGGTGAGGCTGAACGGGACAGGCAAGCTCCTGATTTTATTTTACATACATTTGAAAACAAAAGTGGCTGCAGCACTTCTTGCAGGGGTGCTGGTGATTAGGGTGATGGTTATTACTGTTGCCAGTGGTTTTTGATGTTGCTTGTTTGACTTTTAAGGAGGCTCAAGTAGGGAACAATATCCCCAGGGTTTCCTCTGTCTTGCAGTCGTGGAGAAGGGAAAGAGGAGACAATGACAGTGCCTGTGTTCCTTACTAACGAACTAAAAGCAGCAGCCTGTGGTAACTAGAGAAAGCTGAAAAAGTCAGCATATGATGCACTTTGTTCAGGCAGGAACATTGTAACTTGGTTTGAATTTTCTTTTTTGTGTGTGGCCAGCTTTCAGGCAGAATTTGAGGACTAGGAGAGGCTTCAGTGTGAGTTGTGCTTCATGTCAAAAGATGTTGGTATGTGGATTTGTGGGGTTGGTGAGACAACAGAGCAGGTTCAGCTCCTCTCTCCCCCCAGATCTAATTGGATTTGGTTGAATAATAGGTATTGTGGTGCCATGTTCCACTCACAGTAAATAATGTCTGAAATAAGGCTGAAATACATAGAAGTGAAATAAGAGTAAAGTGCAAATACTTGACTGAACTGTTAGATACAGATAAAATTTTGTTTTATTCTTATACTGATTAAAAAACCCCAACTGTATATTCTTGCAAATACAATCAAACAATTCAAAAGCTAATCCTTTTTATTGTGAAGAAAATCTTGCCTCTCAGAGGAGCCGTATTTAGAAGTCATTGCCTGGGTTGACAGTAGAGTCCTGCACAGCTACATCCAAACTAAACAGGATTACTTTTGCAAAGCTGTGCTACAGAAACACTGAAGTTGTCATCTAGGAAACACTGGATGTTCTCTCCTGGATTTGATCAATTGATTGGTATTGAAATGTGCTGTGAGGAATCTTGGTTGCTATTGATACTTGAAGGCCTGTGAAACCTGTAATGTAATTCTTTAACAGGAATTCTGGATTTCTTGTACTTTCACACAGAGTCAGTTGCAAGAACAAAACATATACATGAGTTTGAAGTGAAATAAAAACCCTCATTGCATGTCTCTTTGTTCACAGAGTCTGAATTTAGTTTTTCACTAAGAAGCTTAAATTAAAGTGAATCAGAAAACTTCAATTTCATTGTATTACAATGAGAAATTCTAAGGATGTTTCATTATCTAAGGAAACATTCATATAATGTTAGGAAACTGGTATCTTTTAATCTTAAAAGAAACTGTAATGACAATCTGAATGTTTCTATTTTTAGCAAAGCTTTTACAGAAAATGAATGTGCAAAGAATGGGAGAGGGCAACTACAGTTGGAAAAAGACAACTGATAATAGAAAAAGTTTCTTCAATGTTGAATGTTACTTTATCTTGACTGGGCAAAATGACTCTGAAATAACTGGAGAATAAATGACTGAACTTTGAGATGGTGATAGAAGTGTATCTACCAATTTTTTATTCTATAAAGAGAGTTCATGATCTAGCGAGTAGAACTGAAATTACAGTCAGAACTGGGGACTTTTAGTCTTTCTTGGGAGTAGATGAGGGATGTTTTGAAAGCATCATAAAGCCTACTCAGTCATTTCAAACAAGTTATCAGCTCAAATAACTCTGATCTCAGCTCTTCAGTTCAGTCAGGATATTTTACTTGTTTTTCTGGAGCGCTCTGTGAACAGTTAAATATTTTCACTTTAACATAGCAGTGACCGTTTTTTTCTTTTTTCTTTGCAGTGATTCTGTTCTGTATGGCAGCCCTAATATTTCCAATAGGATTTTACATCAATGAAGTTGGAGGTCAACCCTATAAATTACCCAATAACACAGTGGTTGGGTCTTCGTATGTACTGTTTGTCTTATCCATTTTCTTTACAATAGTGGGACTTCTATTTGCTGGCAAAGTTTGTTTACCTGGCTGATGAATGTCTGGACTGCAGGACTTTATTTTGGAAAAGAGCAAGACATCAGAATTGCATTCTCAGGAGGATGCCTAAATCAGACTATCAAACACTGACTGAAAAGAGGAATGCTTTGACTTGTTCTCACTATGCACTTTGGATGAAAAAAAGGAGAGCCTTTCCCATAACCAAATACAGACCACGTTGACTAATCTCCTGAGCATACTTCAATGCAGTCAGGTCTGCACTGTGATAGGAACTGGTGAAGAATGCTTTACACTGACAAGCATAACGCCCCACTTACTGGACTGTTCCTGTTTTTAACGTCTAACAATTTGGAAGTCAAAGTATTTATGAACTTTGTGGTGGACCAGAGGGTTGTGGAGGAACTCAAGTGAGGCTGGCCTCGCTGTTTAGGAGATTAGTGTTTTACATCTTCCTTCTGATGAGCAAAGCCTTTGGCACCATTGTGGATCAATCTTGCATTACTGCACCAAGAAGCCAATAGATCAAAACATGTTCTCTCAATGTATGTAACAGCAAAAAGACATACATCCCCTGCTCCCCCATAAGCTCTAGGAAACACTAAGGAACATTGTAGAGGGGGATTTCGTCCTTATATTTATATAAATATATATATATAAATATATATATATTTTGCTGATGCAGTATACAGTGTGTGTGTATGTGTGTGTGTGTGTATATACACATATGTATATATATATGTATATACACACAAATGATTCCTGGAAAAGAACTCAGAATGCTTTGCTAGCAAAACACTGTGGTGTGCAAAACTAGAACTCAATAGAAAAAAGCCATTTTTCTGAAGGCCACATAGCTGAGAGTCTTCAGTTTACCTCATTCTTTGTAGCAGCCCTTGATTTTAACAGTTTTTTGTAATAGGTACAAACGATCCCATGCCTTTCTAGGTGCAATTTTAAGTTAAGCTAAAATTCTTTTTATGGTAATTTATTTGTATATGAGGGTAGAAGGTGAGATCATGTCATACCTTAAAATCCTAATTTTGGGAAACTGACACTATTTAAATTATTAGCAACTGTTGTACAGAAAAATCTCTTTTTTCTACTTCATTGTTACATTAGCATTCATACATGTTCAAGCACAGCATTTTACCATAGGTAAGCATTCCTTTTAGCACATATAAAATGCAATGTTTAAAGTAATGCAAACACTATCCCACTGCAAAGATGGATGAACTTATTTTCAGCTGAATATTAATTCATCTTTGCCAAAAAAATGAGCAATATAATTGTTAAAAATGTATGCCTTGTTTACTAAAGTTGTTATTTTAAATGTAGATTTAATGGCCACCAAAATTTGGAGCAAATATTCCACACTAACAGTAGTTTTATTTTTCAACACAAGGATAAACCATTGAATCCACAGACATCTTAATTTACTACTAGGTTGGCGTTCCAGGGAAGCTGCCTGCACTATCAGTATTTGTTTTCCTGTTAATACACAGTTTGCCTGAGATTCATTCTGAAAATACAAAAAACTGTCTGTTTTGAGCACTGTTTCATTGACCTTACTAGAGGAACTGCATTAATGAACAGACAGTCATTTTAGGATGAGATTTATGTTAAAATAAAATCAGCAGTTTCCAAAATAATCACTTACCAGATAAGCTGGAGTGTTTAAAATTAACACAGTTTGCACAATTATTTTAAACTCTGTGCCATTCAGACCATAGTGGGTCCCTGCCTTTTTCCATTTCTTCCCTCTCCCCCACCCAAGGTATTTTAGTACAAAAATGTAATTTGTTTATGTATATTTTCTTTTGAAATTTTTGACCAAACTTGCCACTGGAATGGTTTCTAAGTAATTCTTTTTCCAGTCAGTTCATTCACAGGCAGAATGGAGTGTTTATGGATCATTAAATTTTTCCAAAGTGTATTAATCTGTAAATACAGCCAAGCACTTACTTGGAAGTCATGGTTTAATAATTATAATTTGGTTCCTAATTTAAGCCTTCATCTGCATGGGCAGTCTGAGGCTCCTAGTGATAGTGGTGGAGGTAAAAGGCAGGGTTCAGCTGCTTGATATCTTTCAAAATTTTGGTGTTATCACTACTGTGTCCTAAGATAAAGTATTCACCAAAACTTGGATTATAAATTATCTTTTCAGAAATGTTACACTTGTAAATAGTTCGAGATTTTTGTGACTGGAACACAGCTGGGGGGTGGGGAGAGTTTCTAAGCTGCTAAAATTTCTTTCCCTTCCCACCCCTCCAACTTACTTATTTCAGTTATTGTAACATCATGTGGAGTTAGGCTTTGATTAAATGGAACACAATAATAATTTTTTAAAAACCAAACAAAAACACTTATCTTGGAGCACACCCAGACTGTGGCTGGCTGACTGGAAATTGATCTGATCTGCCAGTGCTATTGCTATGAATTATTAAATGTTAGCAAAGGCTTAGCAAATAGATTTATTAAATATTTGAGCATTTCAAATCCAGAAATAGATGCGGCCAAATGCATTTTAGAAAACCCAAACCAGTAATTGAAGAGACAGCTGTCAACAGTTGCTTTTAATAAGGTCACTAAGTACTATATAGTACAGTATTAATTTATAGCAGAAAATCATATCTTGTAAACTGTATATAAAACACTGTTTTATGGTGCAATCATTTGTCAAACTTATGTCTGTTACTTTTGTTTTAAAGTTGTGTGCATTCTTTTCATACCTAAGAGCATCACTGTAAAATCTGCTGAAGACTATTTATAGGTTTTATTTGCACAAGGTTTTGTTTTGAACTACAGGAAGTTCGTATTGAACATGCCTAAACATCTGTAGACTTTTTCAGTTCATGAAAAGCAAATGTTTCCATATGAATCTTCTCCAAAGGTAATCCCATATTTGTGTTGAGTGTTTACATAAACTTTTCTGATTCTGCCAGCCATTATTTTTTAACTTTTTGAAGGACAGCTCATTTTATCCATCACTAGAGAATTCCATTTATTCTTTTGCTTCTAAATCCTCCCAAAGGTTTGATACCCCATCATAATGTAATTTGTGCACACTTTGTCATTTATTTGGCTAACAAAACGTAAGATTGGAAACTGAAAATACTTTCAGAAGGAAAAACTAGTAAATTTGTATAAATGTTATCATTGAGCTCAGCTGAAGTAATCACCTGGAAGCTGTTTGGCTGAGACCTGCGGAGGGTGTGCTTCGCAGAACACACCAGCCTCACCATTTACGGGGGTTTGTGCGCTGTCGATGCAGCTGCAGAGCGGTGCCGGTGTCCGAAGGCACGGGCGGTGTGCCACGCTCCGAGCCCCGGCCTCTGCCTGAGCCGGGCCCTCCTGCCGTCCCTGTGTTCCCCAGACCTTGTTTAACCACTCCAGAACGCACCTGTAGGTTCCTGTTTGCCCCGACACACACACACACGCACGGGAAAATGGAAGCTGTCCTTTAAAACCTTTGTGAAGGATGAACATAATGAAGGAAATGGTGTCTGCAGGTGGGCTGTCCTGCCTGGGCTCGAGGCCGGGCCCGCCGCCTGCACCCCCGGCCTTTACTGAGGGTTGTTTTCTATTGGTTAGAGCATTTTTCAATTAATGATTTCCGAACAAATGTTAATACAAACTGTATAAAATGAACATAATTTTCTTCACTTGTATTTTTGTTATTGAGCAAGTTTATCAAAATAAATTGTCTACTAAAGCGACTGGCTCTGGCTGCACTGACTGGAACCAACCCTGCCCCGCACACAGGTGTCCCCCCTCAGGGGTGCCTCCCCTCAGGTGTGTCCCCCCTCAGGTGTGTGCTCTCTCACATGTGTCCCCCCTCAGGTGTATCTCCTTCAGGTGTGTCCTCCCTCAGGTGTGTCCCCTCAGGTGTGGGTGTGTGTGTCTCCCCTCAGGTGTCCCCCCTCAGGTGTGTCCTCTCTCAGGTGTCCTCTCTCAGGTGTGCCCCCCCTCAGGTGTGTCCCCTCTCAGGTGTGTGTGTCCCCCCTCAGGTGTCACCCCTCAGGTGCGTCCCCTCACGCCAGGCGGGGCCCCTCGCCTCCGCCCACTGGCGCCCTCAGGCGGCGGGAAGCGGC
>NW_005054319.1:4463031-4463302 GCF_000277835.1 Geospiza fortis | reverse complement strand
CGTCAGGTGAGTCTCAGCAGGCGGTGCGGGGTCGGAGGGGCCGAGGGGTCTCTCCCCGGTGGGGTGAGGTGACTGTCGGGCACGGGACACCGCGGGGACCCAGGGTTCTTCCCCCGTGAGGTGAGCGGGGTCTCGGGGACGGCGAGGGCTGCGCTGACACCCGCTGTGAGCAGCAGGGCCCGGGTGGCCTGGGCCGGGGGGAAGCGGTGGAGCCCAGCAAAGGGAAAACTGGTTTTGTTTTGGGTTTTGTTATGGTTTTTGCTTGACTCGT
>NW_005054319.1:4459969-4462967 GCF_000277835.1 Geospiza fortis | reverse complement strand
GCCCTGGGCTTTGCTGTGGTTAATCTCTTTTTCTGGTTGAGCTCTGTAGCCGGTCTCCCAGCAGCTGTGCACGCATATAATTAACTGCATAAAATCCATTAACAAGCAGCTCTGCAGAATAGTTGCTAAATGTGTTTTCTATAAATGGATAATTGTAACTTCTCTTTAATTTTTAGTTTTCTGTTGTCCCACATACAATGTAAATTGTCATTTAAGTTGCTGACAATATTAATACATTTCTAACAGTGTTTTTTCCTGAGGATTTTAACTTTTTTGCTCTAATGCTTTCTTTTTATTTTTAACAAGGCTAAGTCTATTCATATAATGGATACACACATCAGGAAAATGGCGTGGGTTTTGGACAATGATCAATATTTGGAAAAAATTGGGTGAGGAAACCATTACAAAATCTAGTTGAGACTTCATATGTAGATAGAAAATAAATTATAATTCATGTAAAGTATATACTGTATCCCTTCAAAGCATCACATATTAACTTAATGCATAAACAACTGTTAAAGTATAGAACAGTTCCTACAGAAAAAATTTGAAATGACTTTATGACAATACAGGAATATTATGGCTAATGAATCGCTCTCATAAAATTATTGTCTCGTAGGTTGGCAAAATTCCATCTACAGGGTGATCATCTACCAGGGCAAGATTTTGCTGTGCCTCCTCTAGGACCAGATAATGGATTGTTGGGAACACCCAGCAGCAAGACACAAGATGTGCTGGTAGGCAAGTTTTCCTACAAAATGGAGCAGCTGGTACAGTAATGCATACCCATTATTAATTCACAGTGGGAAATAAATAAACTGATAGACAACTAATATGCTTCCTTACATACATTTGCATATATACACAGACAGTTTGATGGTGTGATCACTCATGTCAAGAAACTGCATGTAGTTTCTCTGCAGAGATTAATCTGACAACAAATTGGGCAAAACAATAAATGAGATCAGCTGTTGATACTGCATTTTTCCTCCAAAAGGCAGAAGCCAAGTTCAAACTCTGTGTCATGCTTAGGAGATGCTTATTTTTATTCCTCTCTGATAAATCACTGGGATATTTATTATAATTCTTTTACTGAGCTCTCCTGTTTTTGTCTTCATTCCTGTCTGCTCTAAACTAAGCTCTCTTTTCCCTTCCTTTAGCTCACAGTCTGGGGGTGTTGTGAAAGCTTCTTTTCCTTTGTACCCCACATTCAAAAGAGTATTCCAGTACCTAAAATTGTGTTCTTGGACATGCATTGCCTAGCAGCAACTCTCCTTAGGACTTAGATTTTTGTCACATTTAAACAGCACATTTAATTTTTCATACTGCATGTAATTTTTTCTCACTTGATCTGTAGAGAGAACAAACGAAGAAAACACAGTCTCAAAAGGTGCAAACCACAGAAGAATGGATAAGAAACTACAGTTTGGAACCTTTGCAATTAACATTAGAGTATCTGGTAAATGAAGGCAATATTATTTTGTAAATACACTACCTTTTCTCTAGTGAGTCTTAACTTGTGTGCATCTCTGATGTTAACCATGCATAGTGCTCCAGGAATTCAGGAAATGATGGTGAAGTGATGGAGTTTACAGAGGAGGCTGTTACTGATTTTGAATCCAGACTTTCTGAGTAAGTATCCATCTTCTTTACTGTTTTCATGTGTAACTAATTCTGGATCTTCATTACTGTAGACACTACCTACAATCTTAATTTGTTGTCTCTGGGTACCTCAGAGTATCTCAACATTAAATCCTTTCTGCTGAGATTGAGAGTAAGGGGTAATTGTATGTCACTGCAGCTGAGGATGGGGGTTTTTTAAGGAAGATGTTTATCAGCCAGGTGTTGATGTGAAGCAGTTTGCTCATTTTAGAAAGGCAGCCAGTGCCTGGTCAGGTTTCCATATGTAACACTGTGTAGTTGGGGGTTATACTCAGTGAAACTTGGATTAGCTTCAAGCCATGGATGCAGTTGTGACATGGAAGTTGAAAGTATTCTAAGTGAATTTTAAATCTATAAAATCAAGAAACTTAAATAATTTAATTTATAGGTTACTTAGAATAATCACAATTTATAAGAATGCTGCCATTTCAGCATACCTCACTGTGTCAGGCTTTTATAAAACAGAAGCAGCTTTTCTGTTTTGAAAAAGCAAAATGGATTTGCCCCTTTAAAATGTTGGCTTAAACTTTCTGTTTGCCAACTTGTAGCCACTATGTGCATGGAATTAAAAATCCATTGGTTCAAGTAAAACAATTTTAGAGGACAAGGAAGCATTTTGTTTTACCTCAGGTTATAACTATTTTTAATATTAAACTGTTGGAAGTTGTTCTGCTTTAGGGAAAGAATATTAAACTGCTGGAAGTTGTTCTGCTTTAGGGGAAGAAGTATTTAAGTGATGAGCCCTGCAACCACCAGTTGTATAAGGGCATATTTAATATACTTTAAAACACCTGTCTCTCACAGATTTTGCATCTGTGAGAAAGGGCCGTGATAAAGACAGGTGGTTGATTGTTACATTGACACCCGGTGTGAGAGAATGCTGTAGCTAAATGTGTGCTCTGCCTTTTGTCAGAGTGATTGAACTCTATCAGCACCGAATTCAGTGGCTGTTGCAGGACAGCAGAAAGGTAACTTGAGCTTTGCAGTATATTTTTAGAATAAAACTCTATATGGCATTAAAGACTAAATTAACTCTTGAATACTGGTGAAAAGTGGCTTCCAGAAAGCCTTTGTATTTTCCTTATTTACTACAAGTTCCACATCATATGCAGTGATGTTGACAGTGGATTATTTTTCCTGACCTTTCATTGGTATGCAGTTTTCTGCTTTCTAGATTTAGTCTTTTCCTTTGTCTTTGCAGTCTTAGTCATCAGGTCCTCTCAGCACAGTTTAAATGGGAGAAGACAATGCTGAGATTAACTTCTGCCTGGAGTGGAGCTTCTTGTAGTTCATTTTGCCCACTGTTGCACAGCTGCTCCATCACACTGTGCCTGGC
>NW_005054319.1:4425418-4459933 GCF_000277835.1 Geospiza fortis | reverse complement strand
AATCTGGTTTCCACAAAGTTGCTTGATTTAGCCTGAAGGGGACAAAGTTATTTTTTATTTATCCTTTCAAGTAATGAATAAGTTTTCTTGGGAAGAAGGTAACATGATTCACTGGTAAGGATTAACTGGGAGCCAGTAGGACTCTCTTTTTTTCTTCTTCTTTTCCTCCTTGACTTTATCATCTTTATGCTAAAAGGTTTAAAATTAAAATAAATACCTAATGCTTGATCTAAAAGTGGTGTTGTACAGAATAAACGGTAAAATTATTAAACTGTAGATAAGCTGATATTTACAGTGACTTTTCTAAGGTGTTCGGTGTTATAAAAGGAACTAAAGTCGGACTTTTGGTTGATGTGTCTCATTTGAGTTATGGACCTAGACTGTTGGATTTTCAGAAGAACCTTTTGGTAAGTAATAGTAAAGCAAATTTTGCCTGTTTTAACATACTAATCAAGCTTTTGTGGAACTAGAAGCCAGGAACCAAATAGAAAACAATCTGCTTAAAATCCTAATATACAATAGAATAGAAATTTTCTGTTGTAGAAAAACATGCTCCAAATGTCTTTGAAAGTGTAGTATTTGTTAATGTCCAAAACAAATCCAAATCAAAACACATCCAGTATACTTCAAAATATTATTAAGGAAAGTGTTATTGTTAAAGTTTCTCAATTCTATCGACATTCTCTGTGGAATTAACTTGCTTAACAAAAGCAGCTGTAAGAGATAGACCCAAGTTGTACATGGGCATGTTTATAGTAAATATAGTTTCCTTTAAGTTATCATTTGTCACAGTAAGGCCCACTTCACAATTTTTGTCAGAACCTTGCTGAATTAATAATCTTCTGTCTTCTCAGAAGAAACTTGTCCTTTACTGTGCTCTTTGTTTTTAGGAAACTTTTGCAGTAAGGAAGGAGGAGATAATGTCTATATTTGACGCTTGGTACAATTCAATTTCCCACATTCAGGAATTAATTACCATCAATTTATATTATTTGTATTTTTCATTTGTGTGTTTCAAATAAAACTCCTTCAAGAAAACTCAGTTTCCAGTCTGGTTTACTTAGCTTGAATATGTGAACTATTGTTTAGCCCTATCCATGATTATGAGGTAACCATTTTTTAGAAATTGCCTGGTGTGTGACTGTGTGCATTCTAGATCACTGCTGTTTCATGTGGTCATGAGCTGAAGAGACAAACTGGTACCAGTACAACAAATATCCCTGCCTTGTGCCCCATTAACAAATTATTTGGAATGACTTAAGTTTGCATTTTTGTCTCTATCCCTACCAAATATTTGAATTTCTATGAGTTTTTCTTGGAAGCTCTTTAGTGGTAGCTGAAAATATTGCTGTAACTATTTTTAGGAAATTACTATTTTTAGTCTTTTACATAATAACCCTGCCAGAAGCAGCATGGATAGTAATGCATTCATAATTTTTTTTTATTAGTGCTTAATAGATGAGCAGCTTTGTTATAAGAAGGAATTGTACTGCCTCTCATTCAGTACAGAAATTTCACCACTGTGGGAGAGTCCAAAAACCATCAATGTTCATGTGTAAGTAAGTTAATTTCTCTGAAAAATCAAGTTGTTTCAGACAAGGTCTCCATTTAATTTGAGCAATCTCATGTAGGTAATAATGTTTCTCATCTTGTGCCTGCAGTGATTTTAAGAGGGGAGAAAAGCAATGAATTTGACACGTGATCATTGGTTTCAAGATGGTTTTCACACATAAACTATCTTAGCTGCTCCTGTGGTTTGTAGTAACCTTTGTGATCTCTCTTATTTAGCCCCTAAATATTCTTTTTTTTGTTCCCTCTCCCAGGCTACACGAAGCAAGACAGTGGGTACAAGAGCTGGAGCTTGGTCGAGGCTGCAATTTGCTGAAAGCCTTCAGGCATGTCCTTCCCATGAGAGAACTGAATTCCTTGGTTCTTATTGTAGGAAGCTGGTAAGTTAATTTTCTGTCTTAACAACCAGATTTAACCTGGATGCGGGATTGGTACAAGAAACTGAACTAGATACAAAAATAAATAGAAAATTCAAGATCTGTGTATTACGTATTTTTAGTTTATACCTTTGAATTCCTTTATTTCTTCCCTTTTTTACTATTTATGAATCTTTTCATTTCTGTTATGAAGCTATGTGTTTCCTATGCAGATCACTTAGCACAGTAATTTACTGAGAGCCTGCTAGCTCTAGTTTTACACCAATTAAGTGTCATTAAAGATCTCACTGAAAGAGTCCACACCTCTGGGAAGATTAGAGAATAAGACAGATTTTGCTATAAAATAGCATTAGGCATTCAAAGGCAGTTCTACTGTCGTAATTTGACAATTGCAATATTGGAGTTGGAATTACAAGGAAAAGACTACAATAAGGATTCTAGGAGTGTTATCTTACTCCTAGTTTACTAATTGTATTTTATTTTAAATATGCAAAAAAGGATAGTGTAAGCTTGGCAAGATTGATACTTAGAGTAATTAAACTTAAATTTCAGCAAACTTATTGAACACACAGTGTTGATTACAAGGTTCCAAATTTTGCTTAGATCTGCTCTGAACAGAAACCAGAAGTTAATACTATGTGAAAAATTCCTTACTTTCTGTCTCTGGCAGAAGTGTACCTGCAAAGAAAAGTTTTTACTAGTCATCAGAGCTCAGAAAATGACATCTGTGTGGGACACTAAGTTCTAAACATAAAGCAAAGTTTCTCTTTCTTTGGTGCCTTTGGAAACAGGACATCCTTACATACCAGAGCTGAAAGGTTTTCTTCACAGTGACCAAAGCCACAACTCCTGATCTTTAGCTTTCAGGACTAGCAGGGAATACTTCAGAACATTTCATTCACAAGCTGTTATGAATGGAAATAGAATCCTAGTGGATTTGTTGTCATCCATATTTTCCGGACAGAACCAAGCTCCAGTAGTGACATCTCAGTAATGGTTGAAAGAGGGAGAGAAAATCCCTCCAAAAGCATGATAATGCTAAATACCTAAATAATTCCCATGATTTATTATTTCTTTCCCAGGTTTTTTCTTCAGTATGGCTTTTTTTTTTCCCATTTGATTACTTCCATTGTCAATATCTTTTTCTTTCCTTTTTAATCAGCCCTGACCAGTCTTTGGAAATATTATGTGATTATGCACAGCAGTGCACACTGGGGAGAAAAGTGCAGATTCACATTGTTACATATGATTGCAGCAACCCTGCTTCCCTTGTAAGTAATTGTGTCAATACTTAACTTCCTGAAGTGCATTTTTTTTCCTATTAGTTGGAATGCCTTCTCTCATAAACTTGTGAGCTAACCTAATCATTAGAGTTTTTGAATTAGTGTTCTTTTCTTTTCCGACCATATTTGCACGCATGAAAAAATTTTTTTGGAGCATCATCTTGTAACTTGCTTTACTCAGTTTTTCAGCCATATTATAATAAGACTGGTAAGCAAGTGATGGAAACATAATTATTTTGGCTTTCTCACTACATGTATCTCAAATATTCTTTTTATGTCTCTAGTGAGAACTGAATACCAACAACCCACATTATCAAAAGAGATTATCAAGTCAAAGTAACTGTTTCTCTTCTCTTCTCTTCCTGTTTTTATATGTAGGCAGTTCTAAAGAACCTTGCAGAAGCTGTAAGAGGCCGTTATCATTGCTACTCTTCCCAGGGAGAGGTAGGTGACAAGGGAGAGAGGCAAAGCATTTTTCTCTCTTGCTGATGATTCTTCACTTTGAGAAGGTAAAATAATTACCACTGAGTAGAAACGGATAGGAAGAATTCTGAAAGTCTCTGTCATAGAAATGCTGAGGATATGCTCAATAAACCTGTGGTTAATTCTTTCTGCAACTGAAAACATTTCTTAAAAGTGCAATAAATTTTGCAGTTATTGTTTACTGACTTAGGCTTACTAAGTCAGTAGTAAGCAGTGGCTTACTGTAGAGTGATTCAAAGCAATAAAGTAATATCTTGTTTATGAATTATTACTAATTTATATGCAGAGTATTAGATACATTCACACTCAATTCTGCCATGCCAGGCAGTCTTGTATTGATGTTTGCACAGTAAAGTAAGAAGGCTGCTTTCAGTTGGTGTTTGAACAGTAGTTGACTTATTTCTCCCCGATTGTTTTTGTAATTGCAGAATTTTGATAGCAGTGATTTTTATCTGCTACTTCAGGAATCCCAGAAGGCTAAGGACCTACTCAAAAGCATCAAACAGAGTTTTCAAAGAAGAGTTGGTGGCTTGCTTGATAGTAAAAGAGCAGATGTATGTAACTTCTTATTTCCAGAGGTACTTTGAATAATTAGGGTTAGAAATTTTAAGTGTCCACAATATGAAAAAAAATGTATGATTGATCAGGTATTTTGATTTGTGAACTTTGAGTATTCTCTATTGAAAATTCATTGTTAAGAGCAAATTAAGAACAAAATCAGTAAAGGAGACATTTTGCTAACATTCTCCAAAATGCATTAATAGAACATTGTCCTGTGATCCCTGTAATGGGAATCTCAGGAGCACCAGCCTAACTCTATGCACAATCATATAAATGAAGTTCCAACTGTCCTTTAAATTGCTGAAAAGATACTTACTCCTGTGTGATTTAGCTGAACATTTAAATCCATTGCAAACTTATAAGGGCTTGTCTTAGTAGCACTGCTATACAAGACTGGGAGGAATTTTTTTGTGAATAAAATTTCTAAGTATATTTCCCCTCATCCTTCCCATGCTGTACATATTATTTTTTTTTTCTCTCTTCTAACCTCATAGTTACTAAGGACTGTGTAGACTACCTATGGAGCAGAAGTCACTCTGGAATGGCTTAGATGATTCTATATCCCCAGTAAAAGCCCATTTTTAGGAGGACCACTGATAGCTACTTACAAAGAGTTTTGCTTGTTGGAATCCCAACTTCAATTGTAATTATGTTCACCAGGATTCCATGCTGGATATTTTGAATTGAGGGTAAAAATAAATTTTGTTAAAACTTGCAAAAGCCTTTCTTGAAATCTGTTTTAGGTTTCCACAGCATTTGCAAGTACAGCACCTTCTAGCTTCTTCCCAAAGCCTCCAAAGCACAAAGCACCATTAGTTATTCAAACACCAGGCATCCTGGCCAAAACCTCAGCAGACTGGTTAAAGACGTATGGATTGAAAGGTAGCACAGAAAGAAAAGCTTAACAGGTATGAAACATGAATTAAAGACAGACTACGTGGTTTATTTAATGTATTTTTTTTTCTTCCTATAGCTAAAAAGTTAGACCTTTATCAAGTTCTGGCTCCCAATGCTTTCTCTCCTGTGGAAGATTTTGTACCTATTCTTAAAAAAACAGTATCATCAACTCTGCATGAGGCAAGTGAGGAGGAACTTTTTTCCCTGGGTTTGTGGGGTTTCTTTCTTTCTATTGTTACATCTTTCTAATTTAAATCAGTGCTTTATATGTTAGCTGAAATTCTACAGACTGACATTTGAGTCATAGATTCAAATACTTAATGTCATTCTTAAGAATGACCCAGGAAGAAATTCCATGTCAGTCTATCATATGTTGGGTTCTGTAAACACTTAACTCTACTTACCCTTCTAGAAAGTGATGATGCAGTTTGAGTGGTGTGATGGAACTGTAAAAAATATCCATGTTGACCTGCCAGTATTGTACAACTATCAGGTGAGTTGTCTAACGTGATGTGGCCTTGTCAGGGCTAGGCTACCATCTAATTATTCCTCATTAACTGTCTTGTTAGCTAAGTGCTGCAGGGATTCCTGTGCAGACAGCTGTCCATGTAAGTCTGCAGCCACTGGGATTCTTACAGGCAGAGGAGATTGCTGAGGATTTCCTCCTAGATCAGAATGCAGATCAACAGAGAGTGGGGCAAGTTTAATGAAAGAGAAGCTGTCTGGGGATGTTAGCAGCCAGGGTTTGCTATATAGTGGTCTGTCAGTCTTCTTTCTTTGCCACTTCACTGGCAGTCCTGACAAAGGGCTATGGGAATGTTTCCAGGCAGGGCAAATAATCCATTGAAGTGGGAGTGATGTGAAGTCTGTGGAACTCTACAGCCAGACCAAAAGGAGGGTGTGAAGTGGTTGAAATGAAAAGCAGCTTCTGTGGCTTCTTGCTCGCTGGGAGATGCTTGTGTTTTGTGCATGCTAAATTATAGTTCTGTTTGTGAGTTCAGTGCCCTTTTCTAGCTTGATATGCCATCAGATAATACCTACATAGACTTGGAAAGGTCATGGTATATGAAGGTTGGACAAATTACCTTAATATCAAATTGATACTGTTAAAGAATTACACGTGTGTGAGAATATTGTGTTTATGTTAAATTATGTGTTTTGCTATGAACACTGCCTAAAAAGGCTATTAAAGAAAGGGTAAGCTTGCAAAAACTGTATTTTTAAAGCTCTTCTGTTTTTTTAATGATATGCCTGAACACTGTTTTGGAATATGGTGGCAAGAGGAAAAGTGGAGACCTTTAATTCTTTGTTGCTTTTTTTATCACTGTACGTTTTTTTCATGGACTGTGTTCTCTTATCTGTACTAAGAATAAAATGTTGCAATCTAAATGAATTTTTTTTTCATTACCATGCTGTTATGTTATTTGTCCTAAGCATTTGGCAATAAAAGACTTGAACTTTCTATTTTTAACATAAATTTTCTTTATTTATGCATAGAAAGTCCTTGCTAAAATGGTAAGAATCTATGAGAAACGAATTGACTGGCTGTCTGTTGCTAGCAGAAGAATATGGGGAAGTGTTTGTGAAAGAAGGTATTGTATTTGATTTTGGGAAGTTTTTTTGTGAGGTTTGAAGTCTTAATGTGTTTGAGGAGGGTGTTTATTTACATCTTGTCTGAGGCCTTACCCAACCTCAATTGCACATTTGCTCTTTTTCCTGTTTGCAAGCCTTGAATATGGAGTTTCAGACAAAAGGAAGGTAGCTGAGGCCCCTGTTACTAGAGATTTTCTTGCTCATTGGTTAAGGATTGAATTAGCCCATCTGGCCACTCTGTTGTGCTGGAAACTCACATCCCACTGAGTGTCCATCCCACCTGTGGGTCTTTCCAAAACTACTGCTCCCAAATTATCCCTTGTCCATTAACTGTGACCATCCTGCACTGTCTCTGCAAGCAAGCCTCAAAACTGGCCATGCTGAGCAGCTCATCATTAACCCTTTCCTCTAAACAGGAATGTGCTCAATAGCATCAGTCAGTCCATAGCTGAGCAACCACTCTGGCACTGATGAGCTGAGAGAAACCTTCACCATTTGTCTTTGGAGTAATATTCCATATCTTCCTGGAGTGCTGGCTGGGAAAGGAGGGTGAAGTATCCAAGAACTGTCCATGTGGCAAACATTCACACATTGCAGGAGGGTTTTAGATACTCAAGTACAGAGAAGGGGAAGAGCTGTTTGGGGTTCAGGAGCCATTAATGGCACTACAAGTAGCCAGTACTCTGACTATTCCATAGTTTAGGAAAGACAGAAGTTGCCATTACTGTTCCTATTTTCATTTTTTAAATATCACCTGATGTTTTGCAGAATTTTTTTAAAAATAGATTCAGTCTTTATACATCTTGATACATAGGTAGAAGATACTTTCCCTGACAAGTTAGAGTGCACTAAAGATAAGAAAACATAATTAAGTAAGACTTTTTTCTTCCTTTTAATGAATAGCATTTTTTTCCTATAGGGTAGTTGTACTTGTTGATATATCAGTGACAAACTCTACCTACATCTCTCATATCCAGCATTGTTTGCGACTTTTACTTGAGGAACAAATGTCAAATAAGGATTGCTTCAATATTATAGCGTAAGTAACTATTTAGGAGTCTTTTAAAATAACTGTAATGCATTGCAATGAAAGAAGTATGCTGAGAGACTGTAGTTACTAATAGGCATATTTTAGTATTTAATGTTTTTTAGTGAAGTATTTGCAAGACTAGCACTGATTGGTCCTTATTGGGTGAGTGCATGAATCAGATGTATGGAGACCAGATTAGTAATTAAAAATCACTTTTTTGGGTGAGGGTCGCTGGAACTGATTTCATCATACCTGTAACAAATACTCATCCTGCTATATTGCTCATGACAGTATTAATTCACCTGTCAGAAACACACCAGAAGAGGATTTTGATGTCTCAGGTTCCATAACTGAGAGCACCCTTTAAATTTTACAGTAACTCCAATACTGTTTAATATATTATAGTGGTAAAATTCTGTACTCAGCACTGGCAGGCAGAAACATGTGGCACAACTGCTGGGCAGGTGTCTGGCAGGTAAAAGCAAGAGCCAGCAGCTCATGGAGTTCCTAACATGGTGTGAGAACAGAGCCCTTATCCCACAAGAGAGGTACAGGCAGCAGCTGAGGGTTGGAGTTCCTCTTTCACAGCCCTTCCTCTGAGCTTTTCCCAGCTCCTGTAGGATCCTATTCAGGAAAGAAAATCAAATAAACCCGGGGTGGTGGATAAATGTGGATAATTAAATGGTTTGAAGTAGAAAATAGTTGACATCAGGTAGTTTTATATCTGTAATACCCTAAATGAGATTTTTCTTCGTCAGTGAATTTATTTTATCTTTTTGCTTGTTCCAAACCATAATCTGAAAATTAATTGCTGTTATCTTTCTATGAAAGATTTGGGAGTGACATTGTGCCTTGGCAGCAGGAACTGTGTCCTTCCCAACCAGAAAACTTAGAAAAGGCTTGGAGGTAGGATCAAGTAATTATCCTGTGTATGTGAATTTCACAGAGAAAAGTTTCAAACAACTAAAAAATTGTATAAGTTTATCATGTTACAAGAATAGGCTGCCATGTTCTACAGTGATTGTTCATAGTGGTTTCTTGTGAAAATAGCATTGTAAAAGTTAATAAGCTTGGGGTGACTTTATGTTTCATATGTATATATAATACATATGTACACAGATACAGAAGTGTCTGTATAAGGAATGAAGAGGTTACATGAAGAATTGAAAACTGCTTCAAGTTCAGTTGGGATGTGAGAGCTAAACAATGGGGGTTTTCCCACATGCTTTGGAAAAAAATCCCAGGTTTCTGTTTGTGGAGTCACATCTTCTCTGTTCTCATTATACCTCTGGTTTCACTTATGTTTCTGTAAGTTCTACTACATTAATATTTTTCCACGTAAAATTAGGAGAGAATTCTTTCCTCTTTATGCTTTGTATCTTACTTTAAAAATTAGTTTGCCATGCTGGCAATACAGAAACCAGAACAAACAATTTGTTATACAATCTGGTTTTGCTCTCTGTCATTTTCAAAAATTTTAGACTCCAGTGCAGTGTTATTTAAGACACTTTGTTCTCTTCATTGCTTTGAGCAGAAACAAGAGCTTTTGTCTTCATTCTTTGAACTGTAAACATCTTGGTTTAGGTGGGTGTTGAGCTTGGAGTGCAAGGGCAGTAGAAATTTCATGAATGCACTTAGAAGAGCTGTGGAAGTTGATTTCAAAGACAAAGATAAACACAAATCACAGGGTCTCTACCTGCTGACTACTGGAATACCTGATCAGGAAACAGTGAGTGTCATCACAGGCAACTTTTCTCTAAGTTCCTATCAAAACTAATATCAACTTTATTTTTCTCTTTTTTCCCCATGCCTTTTTCCCTTATAGCCAATCACAGTTCATTGGCAGAATATTCCCCCTTTACATACCTAAGGCAACACAACTGTCAAGATCCCAAACTTCCATTTCTGTTAGTTAGTCAGTGTTAGTCATGTTAGTCAATGTTAGTTATATTATTTAGCTAATTGTTAGTCATGTGTTGGAGGAAGCAATTATTAATTATTTATAGAAAATTCAAGAATTCTTTTAGGTTTCCTTTCCCATTCCAGCTCTGGGCATCATTTTGCTTCAGATTTCTGAGTTGGAGCAAGCTGATTTTTTGTAATTTACCATTTCTATACAATTCATGTACAGAATTATTGAAAAATACAATACAATCCAAATAATACAAAATTATTCAAAAATAATTTTCCAGTGGAGCTCCATAGCACACTGTGTAGAGACAGCTGCTGTTTTTACCCCACTAATCCCTTGCCTGGATCCATGTTTGTTGTGAATGTGCTCCATGGCCATTAAGCTGTGTGCACAGCCTTGACTTTCTATGTGTGGGCAGTGAGGTGGCTCCTGCTTTTGTTACCAAACCTCTGGAAATTCTGGGCAGACCTAAGAAATCATTAAAGCCCATATGGTTGACAAGAAAATGAGGGACAAATGGGCAGTTTCATCCCTACTTTGCTTCAGTGCACAGCTACATTGATGTCCACAATCTCTGTCTTTGGTTCCCAAACGCACCCCAGCTCACCCCTTGCCTGCAGTAGAGCTGTTGTCCCTGTAAGCAGCAATAGTGACAATTGTGTGTCTGCATGGACTGAGGAGGCATTGCACTACTCAGGGCATGTTCTGTTCTGAGCTGCTCCAGCTGAGAGCACTTGGACATCAGTCAGGAACCAGTGGAGTAGATGGAAGCTTGTCTGAGGTAGAGGCTCACCCCTGATGTTTTTCTCTCTGTCTTGCAGCACACAATCAGTGCTTATGTGGCTGAGGCTTGCAGTGGTTTGGATTTACAGCTCCATGTCTGTCTGTTCAGTGTAACAGAGGGCACTGACTCCAGTGGGATTATTCCAGCCTGCTATGCCACCCCCAGGGAAACTGCCAGTGCTTTTAAAGAAATTGTGCAGGCAGCCAGTGGGAGGTTTCACTGGTTTGGAGAAGCAGGTATGAGCAAAGGAAAGTCAGCACATACTTCTTTTTCATTAATGAAATAATATTAATTAATGTTTTTTTACTCCCAAATCAAGTAGTTTACTTTTTTAAGATATGCTGAAAGCACTGAGATATAAACACAGGTCATAGTTTTATTGAGACCTTCAGCCACTTTGCAGAATATTATAATGCAGCCTTAATGAAGGAATTTGTTTGTTTGTTTCTATTTGAATTCACCATTTTCTGTTAGGCTTTTTAAAGATGCTTTAAAATATAGTTATTAATATGATAAGTCCAGATGATCAGGCTTGCAGGAAACAAAGGTTTTTTGATTCTCTGCATTGGTATTTAGCATCTGGTGCAAAGTGTTGTACATTTTAAAAAATACTTACTTTGTACACTTTAAGAAACCCATGCTAATTAGCATCCATTTGATTATCAGGTATTTTTGAAAGTGATGATATTACCAGTATTATATCTGAAATGGAAAAAGCAAAGAACTACTCCCAAAAGGTATGAATTACATAGAACTCTTTAAATTACTTGTTTCTTCCTAAAAAAATTCAACAGTGTTTTTTCAGCTGATAATTCAAGAGATTGGACAAAACCCTTTTATGATGAGTAGGAATGTTCTAGAGTGTGAGAATAGTGACCATAAACTATGGACTAGAAAGCAGTTGCACAGTAGCACTGCAGGGACTGCTGTTGGAGTAGCCATGATTCCATACCAAATACAAGTTTACACTTCAAGTGATTCTCCTTTTTGTTGCCAATCCTGTGATGAATTCTTTTCAAATAAATTAGTTCTTCATTATAATAAAGTTATAAATGTTTTATGCAAATAAATAACACTACATTCTTGTAAGTCCCAGTATAGGGAGGGCTTGTCATTAGCACAATGGCTTTGTCAATTCTAAGCCAGTTGTTTTCTCAGGTGTACTGAGGGTGTAGAACTAGACTGTATCTCACCATATTCCAAGCACATGATTTTTTTCCAAAGATATCCAACAGAATAACTGCAGCAGCATAGCCAGCCTGGCCTTGTGGTGCCTGCTTCTTATAAAAGTGTGAGTAGAAAGAGATCTGCACTAAGAACCTTGTCCAGAGGGCTGAAAACCCTGTTGGATGCAAGTCGGAGTCACAGAAATTGGATTTTTTTAAAAGAAGAGCTGGTAGCTATTCGATGACACCTAAAATGACTTTGTTATCATGTAACAGTTGCATATACTTGGTTCACCATCTTCCACTTTGTTCCAGCTTTGGTTTATGTACACTGCTGCCTTTTGGTTTAATCTG
Organism: Geospiza fortis; assembly: GCF_000277835.1. NCBI lineage: Eukaryota > Metazoa > Chordata > Aves > Passeriformes > Thraupidae > Geospiza > Geospiza fortis. Next base: position 4,447,924 of record NW_005054319.1, on the reverse strand, counting down.
TTTGCCCAGAGTTAGGAGGGGTTTCCATTCAGTGTGCTTGAGCAAGCACAGCACAAAGGGGTTTCTGCTCAGTTAGAGGTGTTAAGCATTGTCAGATGGGAATTTTATTTATTATTGTAGTAGTAACTACAAAATACCTGTCTTTGAAATGTCATTTCCTTAAATTCCATGTATCTGAATTACTAGCCAATGTGGATTTCCATTTCAGTGTGCATTCCTGGTGGAGTCCTTAAAGCAACGCTCAGGAAATCAGTCTGTGAAACCCCTCACAGCAGAAGGAGACTCAAATGTGCTTATGAGGAATGAGAAAAAAAAAGCACAGAAGGTGCCATCTCCTAAACCCACAGCTGTGAGTCTGGCTGGAATGGTTTGAAGTGGTCCCATTTTTAATATGCTGTGTGTTAATTAAAGATCCTACCCACCTGTTGGATGTTCCTCTTCGTGAGAGAAGTGCTCAGCTGAGAATTTGAAAAAATAACAGCAGCACTGAGATAGTACTTTGAATTTGTTTGCATTCAAAATGGTCCATATACCAAAAAGTACATCATTCTAAGTAATTAATTGTAATGGAACCACACTGTAGTGTCCAAAGGTGTCTAAATAATCCTTCCTCTGACCTTAAAAAATAATGTTTAATGGAAACAAAGGCAAAGCAGAAATGTGCTTTACCAAATTACATCTATTTTGCAAGTCCTTCTAGAGGGTACTGAATATTATGATGTTCTGCTCATTTACAGATGAGACAGCTGCAGCTCAGTAGCATGTCTTTGACCTCACAGAGAGCCAGCATAAAACACAAACAGGATTCAGGATTTGTTTCCTGCCTGCTGTGCTTATTTCCATGGAGCTGCACTACTGAATCCCCTGGGATTTTGCTAGTGTTTATTAATTTTGACTGTCTGTTTTGAGTAGGTGTGCACAACTGTAATATGCATAAAGGGCCAGTGTCTGCTGGAACTTTCAGTTCTCATCTTTGCAATGGGAATGGCATTGTAGGTGTGGGAATGTAGGTGTGGGAATGTTGCAAAGGCTTTGTAGGTCTTCCAGGCTGTTTTATCAAAAGTGACATATTCTCAACACCTCTTCACAAATGCAGGAGAAACTAGTTACTCAGAGACGACAAGAGAGCATGGTTTTGCAGGGATTAAACTTGTAGAAAACGGATATGGGGTTGTCCACAGATGTTTGGTGATATTTCTAGTAGAGCTGTATGTTAAATTAGATGTCAGTTGCTTGAAGGCTCAGTGTCACAGCAAGTCTTACCCTACAGTAGGGTTAAACAAGTGCTTGTGCTGTTTAGCAGGCTGCTCAACCCCTAGAGGGATAAGCCAAACCCAAAGGAGAAATTACTGGTGTCAGCACTAGATTTTAATAGTCAATAAAATGCTGAGGAAGATACTAAATACTGTATTCTATAAAGCAAGGGCATTACCATACTAGACTGCTCCTTGAGGTGGCAAAAAAGGTCCAAACTCCTCTCCATGTAGGTGTTAGTCTTCAGGTTATGGTAGCAGATGGTATTGGCAAGAAAATTAAAACAAAGACATTAGAGTTACTTAACGCAGCCAGAAATTGCAAATTAATGTGTTGTCATGGCACTCTGTGGATTTATCAAAGCCAGAGTAAAGCAGGAATTCAATAATAAAGAAGCATATTTCCAGGTTAGAATAATGCAGTTATGATCCATCTGAAGCACTTTTTACTTTTTTTTTCTTTTGTTATTAAAGGTGCTTAAGGATGTTAAAGACAACCATGGTGCAGAGAGAAATACGCCTGTAAGAGCGCTGGCGTGGCGTCCTCCTAGTGCCAAAGCAGGAATTCCACCAGGTCTGAATGGATTAGGGGCTTTTTGTCTTCAGTTTCTTTTGGTTTTTGCTTAAAAGACAGTATTTAAGTTAGAGATTTAAATTAAGATTTTAGAAACACCTGGAATTGTAATCTTTAATCAAATTTATAGGAACCATTGTGCTTGTTTTGGAATTCCTTTGGGGTGAGTTTTAGCTGTAATTTACCTCATTTGCTTCAATACTGTGTAAGGAAGGAACCCTGCACAGCTGTGCAATGATTTCCAGGTCCTAGGATTGAATACCTGACCTTTATCAGGAAATGCCATAAGGCTCAGCAGTTCAGACATTTATTATTTTATTAGTTCAATGTATACACTGCCACTAAATCAGTTAGATCTCATTTTAATTAATATGCTGTTCCACTTGATTTATTTATGACCTAGTAATGAAGGAAAGTACAACACCAGTGTCAGGTTGCCTGAAGTGCTAACTCTTCCAACTGCTCCTGGTGTATGAAAGCTCTTAAACTGATTCCAGTTACTGCTGGGCCCTTAAAGGCCAGTTCATGTCTCCCCCATTTCTTTTTTTTTTTTTTCATTTTCCTGACTTTTTTCTTTGTGTCATCACTAACATTTGCAGTTTATTTTTCTTTGCATTAAATTTGAGTCTTCAAATCTCATCTGATGTTGATATGTAGCAGTGTTTAGAAATTTAGATTCATATTTGCATCTTAGGTGCTCTGTACAAAGTTAACTGGTTTCTCCAACAAATATTTTGTTTGTTCAAACCTCTAATTTTTTTCAAACTAACTCCTGTGATGTTCTTCCTGATGGTAATTTCTTGTTTGTAAAAGTTTCATTTCTATGAAAGCTGCTGAAGTAGTGCTGTAATATAATTTTTCTTAAGCAGTATCAAAGAAAATGAAGCATTTGTAGTTGTAGTAATAGGAATATATGAAGAGAAGAACAGGGTTGGGTTCTGCTCATGTAAGAGTTTTTTCCAGCTGAGTTAAATTAATGGGGTTTTTTATCTATTATTTACTTGTAGCACAAACAGTAAAAGAATGGCCTCAGACTGAGAATAAAGGAAAGCACAAACCCAGGAAGCAGCCAGAGCTTTCTGTGTCTGCATTTTACACTGAAGAAGGAAGAAATGTGGGTATGTGTTATCAGGATGGGATGGGTGAAGCCCTTTTCTTATCAGCACTTCTATTATAAAACTGGCAGGATGGTAAGTCACTGATAACCAGGGTGCTTTGAACAGTGAGTGGGAGAGAGTTTCACTTACCAAACAGTGGTAAGGATTTTTACTTTAGATGCAGGTGGGTGACACTTTTTGCCTGGTTTTTGGGGTTTTTTCTTTTGTAAAGTCCCCTGGGATCTTTTGGTTGAAGGTGCTCCAAGGAAAAGCACTGTGAACGGTGCTGGTTCAGTTGATTTGGTTTGGAATTTTTTGAAGGTGACAATTTTTTAAAATAAGTGATTTTTTAGGTACTTTGTTCATTTCTTAAATAGGTACAATATATCAGAGGTATCCCAAGGCAGGGTGTGTAAAAAAATCTGTTTGCTCTGTCAAATTGCCAGAGGAAGAGGAAATCTGTTCAAGCAAAGAGGTATTTTTCTCCTTACTAAAATTGCCATTTTGGAACTATCCATCTGAATTAATGTAAATGTTAACTGTGATTCTGTACAATGTGTTATTACTTAAGCTGTTTTGATATTTGCCAACAATCAGTTGCTCTATTTGTTTGTCTTACAAGTGGCTGACCAAGTACAGTATTAAAAAGCTTAACCTGGAATTGCCCAGACTGATGTTTGGTCCAGGCTGTACCCACCAGAAGACAGCTGTGGAGTCTCTGCACAAGAAAGTATCAGCAAAATACTGTTCTATCTTCCCCAGTGCAGAAATCAATGTAGGTTTTTTGCAGATGTCAGGTACCTACATTATTGAAAGGCTTTGTGTTTGTTTAGTGAATGTTGATTGATGTTCCTGACTTTTCTCTCCACTCCTCCCTGATCTTTCTAAATCATACTTTCACTAGCAAGCTAGAGAAGGTCTTTATTCACTGCAAAAAACCATTTAGCATGTTAGAAGTCCAAACTGCATGTTCTTTAGAATGTGTAGCGTCTCCTCCATTCATACAGTATGAAAAATAATTTTTAAAATTTAAGTAAAACTTTTCAAAACCATGTGTGAGTTAAAACTGGGAAAATGTTGGATCTTGATTGTTTCAGTTTGTGTAATGACTGGAGAGAAGCATAGAAAATTAAGTGCAAGCAACAGAGTCACAGAATTTTTCTTAGCATATTTCATAGCTAAAAAGACAAACATCTCCCTGATGTCCAGTGCCAACATTGCATATATAGCAGCTCAGCTCAGATTTCCTGAAGTAAGATGCTCTTGTACAAACTGAATTTTTCCAGGGGGTTGTGAAACATCTGCACTTTCAGCCTAGAGAGCTGGAAACCTACAGAGAGCAGCTGGAGAAGGTGCTGCAGCGCTACATCCAGAGAGTGCAGTGGCTTCTCTCAGGTATTGGTGTGCCTCTGGTTTTCTGGAAAGCACAAATATGTACAAACCCTTCTTGTCTGCTGTTTCTGGTAGAATGGATCTGAATGTAACTCTGAGCCTCCAATGTGAATAAAGGTTCTCTGTCTTGCATTTCATTGAAAGTTAAAACTTATTTTTGTGAACACAAGAAAATTCAGCATCTGTGCAGCTGATAAACATCTTGCTTGCTGACAAATAATTAGGATTTGCTCTTTGTGTTTGTGAATACAGAGTAGAAGCTTTCTATCAACAGAATATATACAGTAACATATACAAGCTTTTCTGCATGTTTTGCTTAGAATGTGCCCTGCTTAGAAATTCAGCATCATTATTGGTGAAGACTATTTTGATCTCTGTTGCTCTTAAAGATCTTTCTTGGGAAATAGTTTAATTTTTTGTTCGATTGTAAAAGACAAATTATTTAATGCTGGTTATAATTAGCTGGTAATTAATGCTTGATAGTGCTAGTTTTGAAATGGCCAAACACTTTTCTATTGTTAACCTTTTAACTACATAATTGCCACATAGATTAGACTTAATTATGTAGAAATGTGCCCAGAATTACCCCTAAAGACTGAAGATTTACATTATGCTCAATAAAACAAGCCTATGTAATAACTCTTAATTAGTTTTAATGTTCTGGCCCAGGAAGCCGAAGATGGTTTGGTACCATTTTAGAAGCAAATGTCTGTGTTTTGATTGATACATCTGGTTCCATGGGCCCATATCTGCCACCTGTCACAAAAGAACTTACCTCCCTTATCTGGGAACAGCTGAGAAAAAATGAAGTCAGGTATGGTAAATTACTGATAAAGACTGAAATCTGCACTCATTATTATGTAATCAGATTGCTTAATAATTACAGTGATACAGCACTGAAACACAATTCATGTAATTATTGTGTGTTAGAGTACATTGTGCATGTGACAAGAACTGCTTTTTCTGTTGCTTTTACAGTTGTAAGTTGTAAACACTCCAAGATCTGAGCCTCTGCTGTAGGCTGATGCTGTTTACCCTTTTAGGCTCGGCATTTCCATTAGTTTTCTGTTCATGCAAAGTAAAATTTGCTTTTTGACTTTTCCAAGGCTGAAGATTTTAATCCAATCCCCCTCTTTGATCGGGAGTGTGGTTGGGTTTGGTGGTTTTTTACTGTTGGGTTTGTGTTTGGGTTTTTTTTAGTTAAATGTATTTACTTATTTCAAAACTGTCTTATGCAAAGTGACTCATTGTATTGGTTAGGGTTAAATGTTGTGGGTCATCTTTCTCCTCAGGTTTAACCTGCTGAGATTTGCAGAAAATACAGAGAGTTGGAAAGAATATCTTGTAGAGGCAACTGATGAAAGCTGCCATGATGCTGTGCAGTGGGCTTCCACATGCCATGCTCATGGGGGCTCCTGCATCCTTGCAGCTTTACAGGTTGGTGTGCCACAGCTTGGGGAACACAGCCTGTCTGTGGGGCAAAAACATTTCCACCTGACTGCTGACATCCTAGGGAAATGATGATGTCAAAGCGTACAACATCTTTATATGCAACTCACTGCACAGTTTAGAAATCAAGTCACTGTTTCTGGCCCCAGGGCTCATAGATACTCAAGTTAATTGCTCATACTAAGTTTTAAAAAAAAGTCAAACATTAATAGTTCTTTTATTATTTGTGTTCAAAGAATACTGGAGAGGGGAAATAGCCAGTTGCCCCAAGTGCTGTTTATGTACAACTGTGGCTGTGCTATGTTGCTCTGACTCAAACAGGGTTTTTAATAAGCAGTGTTTGTTGGAATCTCATGGGTTTTGAGTACAATTCTTGAACTTCAGTAACAGGTGAAGAAACTTCTATAAAAATTCTCAGTGTAGAAATCAACTAGTAATAATAACTTAAAACTGAACTTGCAATTTTATGAGATTTTAAAATGGAATCAAAAAGGAAAAGTTGCCTTTAATGAACAATTCTTCTTCCAGACAACTTTGCACAATCTCTAAATAAATGTTATGGCATTCATCATGAATGAAGTCCAGTAGAGCTGCTAGATGTGTATATTACAGAGATGTCCACTGAGTCAATTACTGTAGCAAATTTTCGTAATAATCATGTAAGTCCTAGTGAGCCTGATTTTCAGATATTAAACAACTTTAACTCCCATAAAATATAATGTAAAAATCTTTTGTCTGTAGTTGTCCAAAACCAGTTAACTTTCTTATTTCAATGAGTCAATTTTTGGCAATGCCCTGCTTATAAATATGCTGTCTTATGCTACAGATGATCTACTTAAATTTTCAAATTTATATCCTTGATCTCCTTCCTGAACAAGCAAAAATGAAACGACAAAACTAAGTTGCTTAATGATCAAATATAAATATATTGGCAAATATATACTACCTAAATTATTGGAATGGTGGTTTTTTTTCTGAAGTATAACATTTTGTATAAATGTACCAATTATTTAAGCTTATTTTCTGCTTTTCAGAAGGCTCTCAGTTTCCAAGGTGTAGAGGCACTGTATCTATTGACTGATGGAAAACCAGACACCAGCTGCAGTCTGATTTTGAAAGAAATTGAAAGATTGATAAAGAAACAAGATATTAAAATCCACACCATTTGTTTTAGCTGTGCAGACAGGTATATGATACTTTGCAAGAACAAAACAAAAATCTCTTAAAATGACTATTTTATTTATTGTCAGAAGTCTGTGCTATGGGGAAGGTTGCTCTGACACAGGTTCTGCCACATGGCCTGCATTTCATTCAGGAATTTATAATCATATCCTCCAATCTGTTTGTTTTGATGTCATATTTTTGAGAAGCTCTTAGAAATTCTTTTGCTATTGCTTTAAGAAAACAATTTTCATAAGTAGCTTTCTACTTTGTGCTAACAGAGGAGCTGTTGAATTCCTGAAGAAGCTTGCTTCCCAAACAGGAGGGCGCTTCCACTGCAGCTCTGGAGGTGAAGATGGACAATTAGCAGCACACAGAATATTGACAGAGGGGCTGGATGATGAAGATGTATGTTAAATAAATTAGTTTATTTTGTTTCTTTGCAACTTAGTTCTTCACCAGTAGAGAAACTTCATTTAAAAAAGAAAAACAATGAGGAAAAAATAATACAAAACTTCTAAGTTATTTCATACCAAAACTAAAAAGAGACATCTTAGTACATGTTTTTGCCTTTCTGCTAACTGCCTTGGTGAAGTGCCCAAGCCCATGAAAGGAATACACAGTGCAATATAGGTTTTGAAAGAGAAGTAAAAAACATATTGTGTGTCTGCATGTGGTTTTTAAGCTAACTTCAGCTTTTACCATTTTCTTATCCTTCCCATCTTGTGTTTCATAACTGTAAAATCCTTATACAGTGCTTAGCACATTAACTCTCCAGCATGAGACCTCAGGCATTGCCACAGCAGAAAAATGTTACTGAACAGAGTCAGGTTCAATCTAGGCTGGCTCTGCTCTCCCCTTGTAAGACCAAGAGCTTCTCTGCAAGTAGGGAAATTTAGAGCTTAGGATCAGTTAATTCAGGTGGGGAAACAGAAAACAATAAATAGGTGCAAGTTAAAACATTTTAATTGTGTTTTCAGAATCCAGTTTTCCCTTACTTTGAAGGAGATGATCTAAAGAACCTTACTCAAGAAGTAGCAAAAACTAGGAGTTTCTTAAAGCAGGCAAAGTCTTGGAGGTGAGTATTTATCAAGAATCTTTGTATTTATTATTTCGTGGAACAAAGACAAGAATATCTGACTCCCAATGTCTGTTTTATAAAAAAATAGACCTGGAGAATTGTCTAGAATAGGAGTGAAGGACAGTTAAATTGTATTGATCCTTATGTTTCTTCCTAACTGCCAACCCAGAACCAGAAAGCACCAGTTCAATGGGAATAGTAGGCAAAAGTTCTGCCAAAGAACTTTAAAATGCATTATACCTGAAAAGTCACCCAAGGACAGGGCTAAGCAAGGATTCCAAGGTGTTCTATGCCTCTGTGAAAAACTGCTGTAATTCTTTGGGGTTTGTTTTTCTTTCAAACAGATTATTGCTTGACAAATGGAACACAAACCAAAAAGACAACTCTGGCTTCCAAAAGTGTTCAGGTAAACAGTTACCACATTTACATCATAGTTTATGTATAGTTTATAGTTTGTGTATTTCAGTAGGAGGGTAATATTTTATTAAATTTATTCATTTCTAGCAGTGACTTTTTTCAAAATTGGAAATATTTGTAGTGATTTTAGTTCTTAGCTGAGATAGTCCACAGTAAAACCCCATATAACCAAAGAAGAGTTCAAAGAGAACTGTTGGGGGTGAAAAGAGCAAGGCAGATGTGTATTTGTAGTTACTCATGGTCTAGCAATCAGTTAAGCACATTAGAGGGTTAGAGCCAGGTGTAATAACAATTGCTGTGTGATTTATCCATTAAATGAACCAGACTGACTGGAAAGTGTCCCCACTAATACCAAAGACATCCTCAGCAAACATGGGACTGTCACTAGAGTGGTGGGAGAGGCAGCTGGGCAAACTGAACCTCTCCCAGAGCCAACCTGCTGCTTTAAATTGGCAAAGTAAAAACCACAGGAAAAGAGAAATTGCTGGGTGGAAGTACTTTCTCAGGGTTAAATAAGACAGAAGCATTTGTCACAGAGCTGTTTGAGGGGAAACAATGGACACAGACAACTGCAGAGTTGCACTAGGGAATGTTGGCCTGCCAAGATATTCATCAAGGACTTGGGTAAGGCAGATACAGAGCAAGACTGGGTTTTTTTAAATCCTTGTTTCTATAGCTGTAGTTTGTATTTTGGTTCAAAACCATTGCCCAGTCATTCAAATGGGAATAGAAAAAAATCCAGTCTGACCTGCTGGCTAAGAATGCCTGGTTCAGGGAGAGTGGAACCTGGAGCCTGGTGTGCAAGTGTGGGTGTGAGTATGTCTGAGTGTGTCTGAGTCCACAGAATTCAGCATTTAAGGGCTGATCCCTCACAAGAGATGCTTGGAGAGGGAGCAGATGTAAAACCATCCTAGAGGAGCAAGGAAGTTGTTACAGGCATGCAGAGATAAGGCTGATGTTCCACAACTATCTCTGTATCTCAGCAAGGAAAACTGTATTGCTGGTGAAGTGTAAGGAAAGCATTCCTGTTAAAATTCTCCAGAAAGGGCATAGCACTGTAGCCCCATTAAACATGTAAGTAAGGAAACTTTATTACTTTCAGTTTCAGTTGTATTGGTTTTCCATTACTGTTTTGTCAATGGTGACTTAGAGCCCCTTTAATATATTTTGAGTTGTATTTTTTAAAGTATTCATGTGCTTCACTTGTAGGATTAAATTTTAGATGAAGAAAAGATGATGAAGAGGTTTGGAATCATACTATTCACCTGCTTCTTTTCAAAGTGTGTTCACACCTTCCAGCTGCAAGCAGAAAGGAAGATGATTTTTTCCTTTGTTGTTGTCACAACAGCTGATAAGTCAAGAAGTTGCAGATAAGTTCTGCACTGACTCCACTTTCAGATTTTGCAGGATTTGAAGAAAATCAAGCCCTGAACTCTACAAAGTTAGAGGATAGTTTTCAGTATAGGTAATAGAAATTTTAAAAGTGTATGTATCAGTAGTGATACAGGATCACAACTTTTGTTTCTCCTTTACTGCATTGTATTAATAATTTCTTCAGTTAGTTGCTGGTATGTCTAAATTGCCTTTTTTGTCTGTTGGTTTGAGAATTTTTTACTGGTGCTTATTATCCCTAACAGATGGGACAGATGGCTGTGATGTTAGGAAGAGAATTCTTTATGCTGGTTTTGCATAGGAAGTCCAAGAAATAACCTTAGTGCAGAAAACAAAGTTTTTAATTCATGTTTTTACATAGAGAAGTTTTGCTAATAATTATTTTGACTCTTTGCTTTTTGTGTTGGCAGTAAAGAAAAGTTTAAAGCTGATGATTCAGAAATGATGAGACATGCAAGAAAGTAATACCCTGTTGCTGATGTAGCCTGGTTGTGTTTTTATAACCAGACACTGCCTATCTTTTGAGCAATTCTGTTCTTATATATTTTCTGTCTAGAAAGATTCAAAATATGTTTGCCAGTATCAGTTGATTTGTGAAATATAATTGTTTTTTACTGATTTCTGTAATGACAGCTCACTAGTATTTTGTAGATGTTCACTGTTGTCTTTTAGAGGGTTAGAGATTCATCTCAGGTGTTTCATATGTGTAATATAATAAAAATGGATTCATACTTCAGGATTAAGATACTTGATCTGCATTTATTCAGGAGCCATTTGCTTCTCTTGTGTGCCACTGGATATGCTGTGATATGGGAGATTGTGTCTTTTCTGTCCCTTTTATCTCTTTTGTCTCTATAAAGAATTAAAAATTCCTTCTATCATAAATGTATCTGTTTAGTGTTGTATGCTCTGAACCAGATGACTCCAGCCTTTCCTAGAATGCTGCAGTTGAACTGGTGCTTTGTGCTGTGCATCACTTTCTGTGATTTTATTTGTGGATGTGTGTAACTGCTGAGATGATTTGATATGAAAAATGTTAATTGTAAATGGTTACATTTCTGTTTGGGGTATAGATGATGATCACTGATAAAATGAGGATTTCTACTAACAGAAATGTTAAAACAGTAAATCCAGGTAGAAAGAATGAGCTTTCTGCATTGCCAAAAAGGGTTTCTTATCTGTTTCTTGGAGGATTTAAGAAATGTCACAGTTCTGTAGCACAGTCTTATATTCCTATAAAAGTACTTTAAAAGAACTCAAAAGGAAACACACTTAAGCAGATGTGTTAAATGGCATCAGAAGGCTCTTTGCAAAGTAAGAACATGTTGGATTTTGCAAATGTGGATAAGCATCAGAATATTGTGTGACTGCAATTGTCAAAGCTCGTACTTAGAGCCTTCCCCCCTCTACAATATTTGGTGTTCAGAGGTTTTACTCTCTCAAAACAATTGCATTTACACAGTGTGTCCATTGGCTGATTGTCAGTGGATCTCTAACCCCAGTTTGGGGCAGCCTCCATTAATACTCATCTGTTAATTAATACTCATTAAGCTGTTTGTTTTGGCTTGCACTGGTTGTTTGTTTCTGGGCAGAGCACAGCACGTTCCTCTGCTTCTCCTGAGCATGAGCTCACACTCCAGGCAGATGTTGGGAACTCTGGAGCCTTCTCCTTGCCAGTGCTGTGAGCCAAGGGCTTCTGAGCCTCCTGTTCAAGAAAATTCAATGAAAAGTAAGGAGCAAATGTTGATATTAGAATCTGTGTAAGCACAGAAGCTGTAAAATAGTCAGGGATGCCAGTACTGAGCCATCACACCCCATCCAAGTTCCCTTCTTTTGTGTGTTCAGCCTGTGCAGCCAAAGCCTTGTGGGCTCACAGGCTGGTCAAGCCCTGCTACCTCCTCAGAGCAGCTCCTTCCTTTAAAATACAGATTCCATCTCCTTGCTACCTATCTGGAAATTCCCATCCTGCCTGCTCAGCCAGGAGGGCATTTTCAGGAGATTCCTCAGTGGGGCTGACCTGAGTAACAGTCAGTGGCTGCAGTGTGGCTCTGTCAGCTCTGTCTCATTTGCTTTCCTGCTCTGTGCTTGCTGGAATGCAGCCCACTGTATTCAACACATAATAAAAGAGTAGTTCTATAATTGACCAAATGCATATTTTTCTGCCAGCCAGTTTGTAACTCATGTCATTGCTGTGACTCACTGAATATGCTGATTTGTGAGCAGTGAATTAAACACAAATGGCTGAACCAGTTGCTACCTCCAGTGTGTGTGCAGCCCCCTTCAGGAGAGTGCTGCTTTCCCAGCAGGAGCTGGGAACTCCTGTGTGGAGCAGCTCATGTGCTGCCACAATTTCCAGTTTGCAGCTGCTGAGCTAGGTTTAACTGGTGCAGATGTTGATAACCCTTAGCAAGGACTGGCAGTTCAGGAACTCCTTTGTGCATGGTTCAGCCACAGCTGCTTCAGGAGACAGCTTCCAGGAGAAGGAAAGCTTGGCATAGTGACAAATTCCTCCATCCAAATATGCCTGAATTTGTGTCACCCCCAGCAGTTGATGCTGCTTCAAAGGAAGGTAATGGCTCTGTGTGTAGTGTCCTTCAGAATTCTGTTCAGTAAGAATTTCTCTGTGCCTTATAAACGTGTTGCTACTGTCAGCATTTATCTAGATTTGTAACTACAAACTTCCAAGACTTTAGGCACCCAAATGTGTTAATACAACTAAGTCACTGGAATTTTCATGGAATCACTTCACTGCATCTAAATCAGATGTATATCAGATGTATATTTCATTCCATTGAACTTTGGTCCTTTGTGAAACCATCTCAAACAGATGCTTAGGAGATACTTGCTTGCTGATTTGTTTAACTAAATAAATAAGTAATAGGAAGAGAGAGGAAGAAGGGAAAATGCAATTCCAGAAATTTGCCAGCATTGGAAAATACCCTTTTTCTTCCCTATCTCTGTTACAATAATGATAATTTAGGTTTGAGATAGTGAATGTGCTGGCAGAAGTAATTTATAAGGAGTCTGACAATCTCTGACTTGTATCACATGAGAGTTCATCAGTTAGAATCTTAAATTCTACCCAGAATTTGATAAGTAGCTTCGGCAGACCTTGTAAGCCACAAGTTTATCTCCTTTCAGTGACATGGGCTGCTCTGTCACCGTGGCCACTCCTAATGTGGTACCAAGGCTTTTCTAAATAGAGTAAAAAGTAGCAAATAACAAACCTGTTGGAATTGGTGTTATCATTTCTTTCAAACATGCATTTGTATAGTTTGTTTGACACTTTTGTTGTCTCTGTGATTCCCATGTGTAGCAAACCAAGCTGTGATCCCTGCTAATTGTATAGAAATGTGCCTTTATTCAGTACAATGTAACACAGTATTTTTATTTATGATGCATTTGTATTCCTTCCCTTCAAATATTGCATGAACTGTCTTCTTTAACAAGACCCAAGGGCTGATACGGGGATGTTGGTTGCTGCTGTGAGATGTTGCTTTGTTTCTTCCTGTAATTCCATCCTGACTTGGCAATGCAGGCTCAGAGTTATCATTTCATTTGACCTGTAAATCAATCTGTGTAACATGCAAAGTAACCACGAATGCAAAGGAAATGAGAAGAAAGTCATTGGAAAAGCATTTTATGGGGCACATTCCAAGGCTGTATCTATGTGTGCTTTATTCCTTCCATGAGGAAACAGTGAAATATGCAGAACTGTAACACAAATACACAAAGAAACAGGAAAAAGGAAGGATAGAGTGAGAATATTTATGTATGTTAATGAAGAATGGAGGGATTTAAGAAGAACCTGATCTCTTAGCTTTGCAGCAAGGAATAAGGATCTGCATCTTCCTTTCCCTTCTGGCCTGGACTTGGAGCATGGCATGGGTAAGTTGCTTTGCCTCTGTATCTTACTCCTTTAACTTAGCAAGGAATGTGAAGAATGTTGTGTTGTCATAACAGTTTGGGTTTTACTTTGCATTTGTTGTTGTTGTATCAATATTGTGTTGGTAAACTTTTTAAAGGATGACTTCATGCCTTAAAATGTTTGATATGTACCCATATTTAGCAATTGGTTATATGAAAAATATTCTGAAGTTTCCTTTCCCAAAGTCAGATCCCATGATTAATCTTTTTGACTAAAAATTCTAAGCACAGCTGGACATAGAGGAGAGCTCTACTCTTTTTCTCTTCCATTAACATTGCAATACCTGATTTAAATGCTTTTAACATTTTCTGTCCTCTGTCACATAAAGAGTGAATATCTTACTGTGTCACTTCCCTCAGCTCTCTGCTGTTTTAGACATCCTTGTTATGAGGGTGGTTGTTTTTGTAGTCACAAAGAGATAAGTTCCCTTAGTCAAAAGTACTCACACCCTACAACAGCTCTGCCCAGACTTCTCTGGGGCTGCAGAGGGACTCAGCACTGTGTCCAAACGAGTCTCACCACTCTGAGTTCACAGGCTGTGTCAGCAGCTCTGATGGGCATCTGCATGTGAACAAGTGCATGAGCAGGTGCTCAAACACAGCAAGCTTGGACAACTCTACTAATTTAGGTCTTAGATGCAGAAATTTTTAGTAAGTCAGGTAAGAGAGGGTATCTTTTGTATGGCAGGAATTTCAGCAAAACCCTGTCCTTGAGTAGGTTTAAGAGAGAGCTTAGTCTCTTCTGATTTTCTGCTATTCCTCTGCCCTTGGGCACTCCAGAACATCCCATCCTGCCTGTGACTCACACCAAATACCCACTGGCATCTTCACTCACGCCTCTGCTGAGCTCCTCATGCTCTGGTTATTCTGTTAAAGGCTCCTTTCTGCACAGGATCCTCCACACTTGAAAACCATGCTTCAGGTTACCCCACAGCTGGAGCACAGCTCCTCTTCTGTGGCCTGGGAGTGCAGAGCTGTGAATTCACAGTGCCCAGGACACAGACCTGGTCTCACACTTCTGCCTTCTGTGGTTTGAACCCCTCTGGAGCCCAGTACCCAGCAGTGCTCAGAGCCAGCACAGGGACCAGGCTTTGCATGCTGGGGACAGAGATTGTCTTGTCTGTCTTATGCCAAATGCTCCTTACTCAATTCAGGCTTGGCTCTGGCAGCATGTGATTAGAAATGAACTTGTGTAAGCACAGTGGGTGCCTCTATGAAACACTGCAATTACATTTCAACACCACTTTACAGTCTGGATGTGAGTAACATTTTGATAAGCCAAACAACATTTCAGAAATGTGGATCTCTTCCATGTAAATAAATGGACAAACTCCCTGACACCTTCCTGTTGTATTTTACAGTCATCTGCTATAAGTACTGGATGTTTTGGTTGTTTCTATGTGCCTACGTGAACTATGAATGGTCACAGGAGAAAAAGTAAAAAAAGGAAGTAAAGAGTTGTGATTCAAGACCAAAAGCAAGCTCCAATCTTAATGCAGCAGCTTTCCTCCTTGTAACTTTAGCTTCTGTTTCTTGCAGAAATGCTTAGCAGGATGCATTGAATAAAATATTATCATCCTTCTTTACTAAAGGTAAGAAAATAAGCATAACAGGACAGATACAAAATAACAGTTCTGAAAACTCTGAGGTGTCCCCTTCTTGCCAAGGTGGAAACCAAGGCCAAGTTAAAATGCTCTTTGTTAAATTTCACTGTAGAGTGAGGGATTGATATCCTTTGGATAAGCTGACAAGCTGCTTTGACTTGTGAAGGAGTTCTGGAATAGTTCAGGGATTGAATGGGCACTTTATGTATTGATTAAATGGTATAAGCTGTCAGGGCTGTGGACAGCTCAAAACAGACAGTTGGGTGTTCTTGGGGATTTTCCTGTGAGCTGAGCTTGTCACTCACTCAGCAATCCAAGAAGTGCAGATTAATTTGACAGGTTCAATATTCTGGTTCTAATGCCAATGATAGGGACTTTAGAACATACACACTATGTGAAAACACCTTTGCCTAGGTGTCAGTTTGAGTTCTTGTCAGCACATGAACATTAAATTACATTTAAATTGCAATTGGTTACCTATGAACTTGAGATATTTCTAACATGCAAACACTGAAAATTGTAGTAATTTATATTTAGATGTGGGAGTGTTTCTTTAGCATCTTAACTACTGTTTTGAGACTTAATTTTAGACACACCCATTTAAAAATGTTGGCTTTGATTTCTCATTGTTTAACTCGCAAAAGCAAATGTTTTAAAAGTGCTTTAAAATCTTAGGACAGAGCACATATATAATTATTAATAATTTCATTAATTCATCATTCATTTAAAATGCATTAAAATACATCACCTTTTCCTGTTCTGTTATGCATAAGGTTGTTTATTACCTTCATAGTCATCTTGGAAGCCAGAGAACAACCCATGTGCTTACAGTTAAGCCTCCGCAAATACAAAATTGGGTTGGGGATGGAGATATAAAAGTCAGGATGAAGGTGCTGAGTAGCACTGCCAGACAGGATTTTTGTTCCTTCTCCAGTAGTTTATCTACAGAATGATGGTACCAATGGTTTATTTGTGTTGTGCAGTGTCTTATACTTTTACCAGGTAAGTGAGGGCTACCATCCGGTTAAGAAGGGTCTGATGTGAAATTTAAAAAAAAAAAATTAAATTTTTTTTCCTGAAAAGGAATGTAAATTATGTACCAATTAAGCCTTGCCCTTTTCTGGCTCCCAGCCAAGCACCAGCTACAAAGGAGCAGGAACAGCAAAAGGCCTGAGCACTCTGAACTCCTCTGTCTGCCTGAGAGCACCTGATGCCTTGAGTCACGAATTGTCCAGCACAGACATCTCACCCTCCTACCTGGACAGGAAGGCCTGGGAGACACTGACAGCAGGATTCTACCAAGGGTACTTACTACTTCTTTAGCTGTTTTTAAAAACCTGATGTGTTTGTCTTTAACTTTTTATGGGAAGTAATTAGAACATTTCTGATATTTGAAATGACAGTAAGGGAGCTAAGAGTAACTCACACTGCATGTGCTGCATGAGATGTGACTATGCTCATCACGCAGAATACATTAATAAATAAGAATAGTTCCTATAAATTCAGAGAAAAAAGAAAGTTACTGATTCTGAAAATAAGCACTTTCAAAAAGAAAATTGCTTATGTTCAAAATTTGAAAACAATTTTCTAAATCCATGGAGCAGATTCATATTCTAAAGCTATTAGTGCTTTTTAAGAAAGCGATTTCTAGAAAACTTTAAACTTTTGTATGCAACCTCCAGCTTACTAAAACCTTAAGGAGATATTAATGACAAGTATTCAAATAGATACCATTTCTCAAATGTCTTTTTGTAATATATGTGATAAACTTGACTTTGCTTCTCCTTACACTGTATAAAAAGATGCTTTTTCTCGGAAGAGAAGGCAAAATAATTTTATGTGGCTTAGGACTCCTGCATAGCATACTCTAGAGATACAAATTTATGTTTCCTTGCTTGAACGGGACAGCATGCTTGTTTTAGTTCTATTACATTAATTGTAATTTAAATTTTGTTTGGAAACATGGATTACTTCTCATTTTTGAATTGTTAGGATGTTTTTCAACTTAAGGAGCTTGTGCTTTGCACTGTTATGCCGCTCAGTTTACTGAATTGAGTGAGCTGACTTTGGTGTTAAAACCATGTAACAGCACAGAGAATATGGTCCTTTCCTGTGTCTGAAATCTAAAACCCAACATATAAAATAAGGAGAATAACACAAACAAACTTATGAAATACTAAGTAAGCAATGGCTAAAATAATCCATAGTTTTGTGTGCTGTGGCTGCATTTTGTGTTACTTTTCTAGAATTTTTTTGTCACCTGGAGGTGACAGAGCTGCCAGCTCCCAGCCCTGCCCCATTTCTGCCTGGGCTCTGCTGAAGCCTGGTGTAAATGGCTGAGAGGAAAGAGTACTTAACTGTGAGGCTCCTCTCATGTGAGGAGCTCTCCAACTGTGAGAAAACCAAAATAATCTGCAGAGATTGGGTCCATATTCCTGCATAGGCTGCAGGCACCCAGTTGGGCTCCCACTTCATGGTGACACGACTGATTACAGATTTCTTCTGGATTTTTGTTTGGGGGTGTAAGATCCTAGATCCCAATGTGCAAAGGCCAAGCATGGAATCAGGACAACAGGGGCTCTCTGTGTGGGAAAATTAAATTTTGTGGACAGGTGATCAATGTTGAAAAAACTAATTTGCAATACAGAACAAGGTGTACAGATGGGTAACTCCCATACAGTTGTTATCCTAGAATGATATTCTAATCAGTTTTTCCAGCTAGATGAACCCACAGGGCAGATGGCTTATCTGTTCTGCCCCTTGTTGGTTTAGCTGTCTATGAATGCCCTACTGAGAACAATATGGTCAAAAGTTATTGAGAACTGGACAGAAAACTAAATATATTTAATGTATAACCAGAAAAGCTTAAAATAGTAACAAATTTTTATCATTGCTAAAGACCCAAATGTGAAATAAAGTTGATTTTAAAACTAGAATGAATCTTTTCTCATATTCCTCATCTGAAGTCTTGGTTTATTTTCCTGACTGGTAGGATAACATCAATTTGGTGTTAATATATCCAAAGTTAATGAGCTTTCAAGGATAAAATGTTTGATTAAACCAAGAATTAAAAAAAGCCATCATAGCTGTAAAGGTTAGGTAATTATAATGGCTTTAAAATCCTGCAATTTCATTTCTATATAATATGAAATTTAGGGATATGAGGAAAAGACTCAGTCTTGGAATATGAAAGTATTCAGACTCATTAAACATTATACATAGAAAACCCATCACCAAAATGATGAATTTATACATTTTAAACACACTAAGATAATAAAACTAGTATGGGAGCATTGTAATGTGAAAGTCATTGAAATTACCCAGACCTCAAAGCATTATGCAGGAATTTTCAAGAGATCTCTTCTGTTGCAGCCGGGATGCCAGAGGGATCCACAGAAGAGCTCCACAGCAGCCCACCCTGTGAGAGCCAAGGGACAGAGCCTGCTGGGCTGCTGGCTCCCAGGAGCAGCAGGACAATGGTGACAGGAGGTGGAGGCTACCTGGGATACAATCTGGGATGTGCCCTTGTCAGCTCAGGAATTGCTGTTGTGCTCTTTGATCTTCGCAAACCTAAATGGGAAATTCCACGCGGAGCGGATTTTTTCAAGGTGTGTTGGAGTTACATGTCTAATGCTCATTACCAAGGCTTCCTCTTAAGGACCTTTGATTAAAACATTTATGGAAAAGCCTTTCAGGACAAGAAGAAGCTGTGTTAAAAGGTCCTTGCATGCATAAGTACCTGATTAAGGGATGGCAAACAGGGTCCCAGTGTCTCCAGTGTCACCAGTGATGCTGTGCTGGGAGGTGCCATTCTGCACCAGGGAAACTGAACAATGAAGGGACAAAGGTTCCTGCTCAGGGGAATTATTTCAAGTAAAAAGGTGAGAGCCAAGACAGGGCAATAACAGGGATCACAAATGCCAAATGACTGCCATGCAGAGAATGATTGAGGAAACTGGGATTTCTGGGATTTCCAGGCTGGGAAAGAGGTGACTCAGGAGTGGGAGAGCTCTACAGGCTGTGAGTGGCATTGTCCACTGTCCCAGAACAAGAAGGAAGGGCCATCAGGAATGAGGAGTCAGTTCAGTGCAAACAAAATGATGTGGCTTTTCCTGCAGTGGGTACAAGGCATGTACAAAGCCTCAAGAAAAATTTACCTCCATTGGAAACTGCTGAATAGAGAAATTAAATTAGGCTCAAGAAATTTTCTGAATGAAAATGCTTCAAGACTTGAAGAGCACTCTGGGGAAATCACCACATTTGCTTGCCCTGTTCATGCTCTTCCTGCAGCACCCATTTATGAGCACTGATTCTTTTTGATTTTGAACCATTCAAGGAATTGCTGTGTTTGAAAAAAGGGAGAACACAAGAGGTCTCCAGCACTTGACAGCTCACTGCCATGTGTGGAGGACACATTCCCCAGTACCTCTCACAGCTGCTCCAGGTGCTCAGGTTTGGGCTCTGGGGGCACTTTCTGGGTGCTCCTGTCATGTCACACAAATTCTGGCTAAACCCAGGGTATTGCTCAGCTGATCTTTTCTGAGCATTTACTGGCAGAGCATTTGCCACCCCTGCTAGAACTGGGAACTTGATGACAGGACCTTGGTCCTGCAGGCTGACATTGTAATGCCCAAGGTTTTCTCTTTTGGGCTACATCTTCCTCTGGGGCAGATGGAAGGGAGGCAGAGGGGGATGGATGATTCTGGGGAGAGCAAAATACCAGGCCAAGCAGATCTTGTCTGACCCAGGATGTTTATATGTTCAACTTCATAAACACCTTTTACAGAATATGGAAGAGGGATAAAGTATTACTGAAGAACCATTCAAACACCATAAGCTTGACTTGTTAGTGCTATAAGTCTACATAATTTGATTTAAGTTTGTGGACTGATGGCAATTTACATCTTCTAAAGGAGACTCAAGATCTCACAAATGATCTTCTAGAACACAGGTTTTTTGTAAATCAGTTTAGAAAGAATAAATATTACAAAGTGTAGGAGAGTTACCTGGAAAATTGAACTATGGAGTCCTAGTAAATGAATTAATAAGTGACTTCAGAGGTTTGAGCCTGGAGCAGTGATTTGGAGATGGCTAATATTGTTTATACTGGTTAGCTCCCGTAGCATTGCATTGAGGGTGGGAGGGATAAGTCAGCTGTATTTGTGAAATACTTTGGCAACCTTAGGAGAAAAAAGTTGAGAGTTAAAGACAGGTTAGATGAGCTCTTAATATCATTCTGTCAATTATTCTCTGTTATTCTATCAATTTCACTGAAGGAAATAATATAATACCTAATATTTTGAAATATTTGGTGATTCCAAGGCAAACAGCTGAGCCCTTCCTGCTGTGATTTATTGTCCCTGGGGCTGGATTCTCCTGCCCTCGAGCACTTGCTGCTCCCATTCAAGTCAAACAAGTTTTGCCAGCCTGGAGGCTGCAGGACTAAGTGTGAAAATACGCATTATAATCGAAGCCAACAAGAGTCATCT
Source organism: Geospiza fortis (assembly GCF_000277835.1). Classification (NCBI taxonomy): domain Eukaryota; kingdom Metazoa; phylum Chordata; class Aves; order Passeriformes; family Thraupidae; genus Geospiza; species Geospiza fortis. The sequence continues at coordinate 4,427,088 of NW_005054319.1, read as the reverse complement.
TTGTTTTGCAACAAAATACTGGCAAAATTCTTAGTCATTGCTTTTTCTGCCTGTTCATAATACTTTATTTAATTGTCTGTGAAAAACAGACCAGAATACCTTTAGATTTTCCTTACTAGCCATAGTTAATACAGTTCTACAGAGAATGTAGGAGCTCTACCTGTCAAAAATCCATTCTTTTCTTGTTTTACAGGGTGATGTGAGGGATTATGAAGCGGTGTTCAAAGCATGTGAGGGGGTTGACTGTGTTTTCCATGTAGCTGCATGTGGAATGTCAGGACTGGAACAAGCAAGTACCATTTTCCTACATTTTTCTTTGGTTATTTTTGAGAAAGAAAAACACTGTCTACTTGTAACAAAGAATGTAATTTTAGAATATTTATGTCAGAAGTTGTTATAAAGGCCAAGTCATCCATACAGGAAATAAGGGAGGTATTCCTTAAATAATAAAGTCAAAGTGTGAAAGTAATGTACTACAAAATATTCTAGAAAAATGAGATCAGAGTTTAAAGATCTCAGATAAGAAGGTGTAGCCTTTTTCTCTGATCTGAAGAAGAGTGACAGCATTGCTCTAAAACTAAAACTGATGCATTTTCTTCTTGTGAACTCAGTCATGAGGAAACAGACCACAATCAATATGTTATGCTGATTTACAGTGATAGTCACAGAAGGTGTTATCAAAAAAATCATGAACCTACTAATTTATTTCTAGGAACAGGACAGATTGCCATGGAACAAGAACTTGTGAAAGCTTTCAGGGAGCATCACCCCTGCCCATAATTCTTGTTTCTATATCATAGATTGTCTGGGGTATGACAAAATATTGAAGCATTATTATTTCCTTTTGGATGCATTATATCTTTCATTTTTCAACTTTCTTTGCTCATACACTGAACAAGACAATAAAAATGAGAACTGTCAGAAATCACTCTGTGTCAGACAGAACTGTAACATGTATCACAAAAAGACCTCAGCTATTCTAGATCTGGCAGTTGTAACCATCATATTGTAAATGTGACTTGTTTGATTAATTCAATCTTGTGCAAATTCTATTTCTAGCTTCAAAAGAAAGATCAGATTGAATCCATAAATGTTGGAGGCACAAAAATAATAATTGATGGTAGGTACCTAGGTTTTCTTTTTCTGTATCTGATCCAAATAATGAATTAAAAAAACTTTCTAACTGGATGTTTCCTGTGGAGATCAGGCAGTAAAATGATCTCCCTCCTGTCAGAGTATGATGTAAACCTGAGTGTGTAGGTCCCATTAAAGCTGGTAGATTTGCCACTGGTTTGAACTGGGGATAGGTTTTCAACCTGGATTTCATTCCTTGGCAGTCCAACTAAAGCTCTCCTCCATGTACTGGTTATTTTTTGCCTTTATGTAAAGGAGAAGTGTTATTCTCTTTCCTCATAGAAATAACATGAGAGCTATTGTACTGTTTGTTGTGTCACAAACATTTGGTAACAGGCACCACACATGTGTAAGTATATTTAGCCATTATCACATTAATACAGAAAACCTTCCACGCTTTCTGCTTACTGTGATCCCTTTTTATTACACACAGATTCTTAACTACTGTCTCTGGAAGATGCCAGTAGATCTCTTTCAGTATATTCAATTCCAGAAAGAACATTTTCCAAATTTTCCAAATGTACTGTAAATACCAA
>NW_005054319.1:4416925-4425408 GCF_000277835.1 Geospiza fortis | reverse complement strand
TAAAATCAGTTTTTATTTAGACTCATTTTCATGCTGCCTGTGTGTTATTACTGAAAAAATGCCGAAATTGAATAGTAGGCAAGTAAAACTCTAAATGAGTTAGAAGGAAGAGTTGCCACATATTGCCTTCTTCCTTCTCCAAGCTCCAAACCCACAGAAACATGTCATGTCAAATTTCCTTAGGCTCCCAGCAAACCAAGACACAGGGAGGAGCATGAACCTGCTCATCTACATTTTAATAATACACCTTATTATTGTGTTTTTCCCCAAATATTTACAACAATAAACATTTCTTATTTTCAAAATGAGCTGTGAACCAGCAGGACAGACTGCTCTATAAATTCTAAAAATTCCTGAGTTTGCATTTTAACTATCTTCAACTTTAGAAATATTGTTAAATGAAAAGGAAATTTACATTATTCAAGTTTGCAGTGACAGATATGCAGCAGAATTTAGCTACAATGTCTTGGCTACACAGGACTGGAATCCATAATTAAGTCTTTGTTTTGCAAATAACATTAATTTCCTTTGTACTTAAAAGCACAACTGATTATACACTAGCAGAGTGTTTTTTCCTGTGAACACACCATTTGTCACTGATGAACAGACTGAGACAAAGGCAGTTTTGTGGCATGTGGGCAGAGCTGGCTGTGCTCTTAGGTGACTTCATGTTCCATCAAAGTGGGGTGCAAGAGGCAGCTCATGGAACAGGGGTAACCCAGTGGCCTTGGAGTGGCTGCTCCCCACAGCACTGCCCCAAGGGCTGGACCACAACAAGTGTACTTACTCATTTCCTTTGTATTCAGTTTGCAAAATGAACATATTTTAAGAAAGGTTTATTGAGGAGGAATTTTTCTTCCACCAAGATAATTCCTCTACCCAGTTGGTGACTGCAATCCAGTGATGAGATAGTTACAGGTACCTCATTATGAAACATTTGGTGAGCATAATGTGTAATATTCACCTATTCAGTGAAAAAAATCCAGCTGAATGGAAGATAATATTATATTAAATGATAACATTAAAGGTAACATTAAAATTAAAGTATTAGCTTTTTTTCTATAAGTGTAATGTTTGTTTTCAAAAATAAAATCTGCCAATTCAGCTATTTCTCCCTCTTTATTTTTGTTTTAAAATAATTTATTTTGTGTATCACTGTAGTCTGCAAACAAAGAAATATCCCTAGACTGATATATACCAGTACAGTGAATGTGGTGTTTGGAGGGAATCCTATTGAAGAAGGAGATGAAGAAACGGTGCCATATTTTCCACTGGAAAAGGTACTTTGTCCATGGGATGATGTGGCATTTACTGTGCTCCAAAGGGTAGATTGTGTAAAGGCTGTCCTGAGAGCAGAAGCTGTTTTACTGTGGATATTCTCAGTACATTCAGCACAAAAAGTGAGTTAAGTAAATACAAATGGACTTAAATTCACTCTGAAGCTAAACTTGTGCCACTAAAGTGTAAGTCTTTTTATTGTCATAAACAAACTATATATTTACTAAATCTTACTATTTCTTACTAATCTTACTATTTCTAGTTTTGTTTTGCCCAGCTGATATCTGTGAGCTGGCTAGATTGAAATGTTTTCAGTCATAAACAATAAGTTTGCCTTTACATATTCAATAATTTTCTTATTCTGCTTCCTTATAGCAATTTAATCATTATTCCAGAACCAAGGCAATTGCAGATCAAATGGTTCTTGCTGCTAATGGAACTTTACTCAAAGGTACATATAAAGCATTTGGGGCTTTTCTATCATTAGGAGTGCTAATGGGCATTCCTTTCTTTGGTTGCTCACTTATCAATAATATACTTTTACTGAAATAACGATTCATTTGTTTCTATTTCTTTATTCAGTGGATAATTAGCTGTTCTGATAATACCAATTTGTAAGCATTGTCCAATGGGTTCTTCTTGTAATCCCAAGAAGGTTTTCCAGGTCTGTCACGGCTACTGAATTTAATTTCACACAGAAATGAAATCAAGTTCCAGGGAAGCCGAACCACTCTGAATGGTCAAAATGAGCCTTAATTTTGCCAGTGTAAAACTCAGCCAATATGTGTGAGCCCTTTGCTGCTCCCACAGCTGTCTGACAGTCACCTGTTGCTCTCTCTCCAAGGAGGGGACAAGCTCCACACGTGTGTGCTTCGCCCGCCGGGCATCTACGGACCAGAAGAGCAGCGGCACCTGCCTCGAGTAGCCGTATGTGTTTTGTAGTCAGCTCTGGAGGACACCACAAGTAGTTGTAAGGGCATAACACAAGTGGTAGTACCTTGATTGCAGTTCCTAACCATTCCTGCAGGAATGTGGTGAAAGCTTGGGGAGAGGTGATGTGGTGTAGGGTAACAAATAGCAGGAAACTGTGGGCCAGGACCAAGCTGGGCTTCTCAATGAAAAGGAAAAGTGGAAGGCTGAAATGCTGTTGTAAACAAACTAGGTTTGCATCCCTATCATTTAATGGAAATTGTCTTTTAAATATGCACTTTAATTTCTACCAAAAAATACAATGTCGCTATATTTTGCCACTGCCTATCAGTGCAACCCTCTTTGATTTCCAAAACCACCCACTAGCTGGGTTTTCTCTTGTGACAGGTTTCTTGTGCTGTAATTGTACACAAACAGAGCAAATTCCAAGTATTTGAGTTGAGACAAAATCATATTATAGTGCATAATAAAGGACTAACGTAGCTATCTCATGTTTTCTGTTTCTACAGATAAACATCCAGCGGAGACTTTTTAACTTCAAGTTTGGGAATCACAAAGTTCAGATGAACTGGGTTCACATAGGAAATCTAGTGCAAGCTCATTTACTGGCTGCTGAGGCTCTCACCTCTGAGAAGGGCTATGTAGCTGTAAGTAAACAATATAATCACCACTGGCTTGAGTTCTCAAACAGGTTTAATTTTTGATGTTTTGAGATCAAAGACTGTCCAAAAAGTCATATGCTAAATTCTCTGAAATGGTGTGTACTCCACAAGCACACAGACAGTGCAAATGCAAATACATTTTGCTCATATTTTGATGAGGTTTTTGTTTGGTTTGAAAATACATAATTTCCTGGGTTACTGGAGGAAACTGTAATTTCAGCTAATATACCACTCATTCACCATTACATAAATCTATATATCCTGTCATTCTCTTGAAAATAGGTTCTGACCTAGATGCATAAAATTTAGAGCAACCATTCTGAGGCATTCCAGTTGAATTTTCAGAGCTGAAAATTCCAAAAACAGATGTACAAAATTAATGGACAATTTTTAAAGGTTTTTCTTTTTGTTCTACTGGTCATAATTGCAACACCAGTCTGAGGACCACGAAGCATTACAGAACTGACAACATTGAAGCAGCTGCTTCATTCCCAGTTCCTGAAGGTCCCAGATTCATTTAGATTGGTAGGAACATACAGACAACAGGCACTGACACAGGTGAACACCTCTCCATGTGTTCTCAGTTAGTTCAGCACTTGGAAGCCACACAGCTGTTTTAGATTGATGCCATTCCCAGAGTCCCAGGTTTGCTTGGGTGCTCAGGTGTTCCTGGTCCTCATCCAGAGCACAGTTGGAACATCAGTGCTGCCCCTTCCACAGAATGACCACTAAGGTCATTCTGTGCCCAGCACATCATGAAGAACATAATGCTCCAACTACATGGGGAAACTGATTTCTGATCTACACTAGACCATGGTTAATCACCATGAGCCCTACCACCACAGGGGGTTACCTCAGTGAAGGCAGTTTCCTCTGTGTACATTCACCTTGTGCATGCTGACGTGTTGCCCACAAAACCATGACAGATAAGTAGGTATGAGACAGACTGAAAATGCCATCCTGTGCACAGTTGTGTCACTGTTTTTCTCTGCTTCTTTACCAGAGTGGCCAGGCTTATTACATCCATGATGGTGAAAATGTCATCTTCTCTGAGTGGATTGTGCCTTTGGTAGGTACTGCACAGCCCTGCAGCTCCCAGCACTGCGTGGGCACAAGTCCTGTCACTGACTGACACACCAGACCAACTAAATTAATTCAGTGCACAGAAATTACTGAATTACTTAACATTAAACTGAGTCCTGTTTTCCCTGCATATCCCAAAGTTCCACTGGTGTTTAGGGAAGTTTGGGATACCTGTAACTGTGAAGTTTGGCCTTATTGCTTTGAGAGGATTTAGCTGGGAGGTCCAGAAGCTGCTGCAGGACAGAGCATTTCATGAAGCAAACCCAAGCTCTGCCACTGGCATCTGGCAGGACTCTTAGAGCCATTGCTTATCCCTTTGTCCTGGCATCAGCTGCGGCACAGAAGGGAAGCCCATTCAGAATCTTATCTTAGAAGCTAAAAAGAGACAACACTGTATTTTCAGAACTATTGGGCTGGGATTCTAGGAGCATGCCAAAGTTTTGATCCCGCAATGCCAGCACAGAAAATGACTGCAGCAGAAAATTGGGCCTGTATTTAACTGGAGTTCAGTATTCCAATCTGGGTCACTTCCCCCTTGGAAATGGCCTTTTACTCTCCTTTACTGTCCAATTGCAGATGAAGGGTGGAAGGTGGGCACCAAAGAATGAGTAGTGGGCTTCAATTACATTTCTTACTACCTGTATTGACAGGAACACTCGCTGGAAAAAAAAGTTTAGATACAAGTTTTGTCAATATTCTTTTATTTTTTTTAATTTTATTTTCATGGCTCATTAACACCCTCACTTTGGTATAAGTTCTCTGTAATTCTTTGTTTTTATACCCTTTTTAGTTTGAAAAATTAGGCTACAGGAAACCTTGGATACATATTCCTGTTCTCCTGGCTCATATAGCAGGTAAAAAATAAAATATATTCTTAATTATTGTGGGTAATTTGATTTTTTTTTATTCCTATGAAGACACATAGTGGTTTTATAAAATGCAGGGGCCCAAATTGCAGGAATTATTTAAATTAACATTATTTTAATTGAGAATAATCACTTGTGCCATGTGGTATTATTTATAGCAGATAAAGTTTAAAGGCTATTCATAAACTCATAATGTGCTTTATAAATTAAACAGTGCCTTCTGCCAGTAGGAATTACAGGATGTATAATATCAGCAGTGTCTCAGTTTATTGTTAACCAGATGTCTCATTAAGTAATTTCTGTTTCACAGCCACTGTGATGGAATATTTGCACCTGATACTAAAGCCAGTTTTTAGCTTTACACCTTTCTTGACAAGGAATGAGGTAAATATATAAAAAAAGACAATGTTTCTATATTTCTGACTCAAATTCTCGTTAAGGACGTGATACACCCTTTGGATTGTCTGCCTTGCAGCTCTGTTTTGTGTTCTGTTTCCATTGTAATATCATTGTTGATATATTTTCACCCAAGTTCTAGAAAATTGGATATTAAAGTCACTGCAATAATGTCCTTCTGGCTTTTAGGTGTGGAATGTCACTGTAACTCACACTTTCCGAATAGACAAGGCACGAAATCAGCTCGGTTACAAACCAAAGAAATTCTCATTCGCTGATTCTGTGGATCATTACCTAAAAACAAGACCTACCTGCCAAGAAGATCACACATTCCTTAAAATTATGTTTGTTTTTGGCATTTTGTTAAGTTTTGTCATTCTTTCTTTCTTCTAAATTCAAATAGCCACTCACCTGTTCCAGAAAACTTCATTTTGTTTCTGAGTATTAATTATCTGGTCATAGTACATTCCTCAGCCACTCTGGACTTTGTTATTCATATTACTATGATGACACCACTCTGACCTCATTAAGAAAGAAAAAAAAACCCAAACAAAAAACAACTAGAAAAGTGAAAACATAGGATGTATCAGGAAATGTTCTCCAGGAGCAACACAGTGTTACAGCAAAGGAGGTCACCACAAATGGGTGCAGGAATAGTTTTAATGGACCTTCATTAAGTGATGTTTCATGCTGGGAAGCATTTTCTAAAAATGATAATTCAGGAGGGTGAGAAGATGGAAGAGGAACTGTCACAGGACAGCAGTACTGTAAACATGTCCAGTAGCTCCAGTGAAGAAAAGTGTGACTAAACAACTCTTCTGATGAAGCCACAGCTACTGTCAGTCAGCCTGAGGAATTACAGAGATCTGGGAAACAGTGAAAAATATGGAAAGTAAATATTTATAAATAATAGGTGATTAGAGGAGTGAAAGTCACATTTATGTAAAATAGTTGTATTGTTCTAAAGCTTTGTAAAAATGTAATAAATATCACTGTGTGTGTTTGCAAATCAAATATATCCTTTCAATGCAATAATAAACAATAACTGAACCAAATAACTGAACATCCTGTTTTCAAGGAGCTTGTGGGAAGGTGGAATTCAGCCAGCTGTTACTGCTCTCTGGAGTCACATTCTCCACAGCCCTGTAGCAGTGCTGGCACACACTGTGTGTTCAGGGAATTGCATTTTGGGGTGAGAAGAGAAGCCAAGCACCAAGACAGGACTGAGAATCCAACCTCTCTCTTTTCCCCTTTCTTAAGTCTCACATCAGTTGCTTCTTGGGTGGATTGCCTTATGTGAGCCAACTGTGCTGCATGTACACACCAGGTGTAGCCCAGCCAAACCTTAAAGATGTCAGGAGTTTTTCCTTGGGAACCAGCTTTGCTCTGACCAGGGAGCAGCTCCTCCCTCTCTTGCACCCACGTGAATCAGGAGAGCTGCATTTGCCACAGTGGGTCATGGAAGACAATGATGGAACAGCTCTGCCATCTGATTATCTCCACTCATTATTCATTTTCTTAGCATTTTACAGGATTTTTAAGACCAGTAAGTTTATAGAGATTCTCTCACTCTACATCTATAGGATATGCAAGAGAGCCAACAGCAATGCTAGAAGAATAAAGGTCACAGGTAAAAGACAATACACAGTGACAGGAAAATGTGTGAGCAACCACAGTTACCACTGCACCTTGTGTAAGCAAAGATTTGTTTTACTCTGTTTCTTTTTCTCTTCACTAAGAAAATAGCTCTGTGTGCAGTGAAAGCAGTAGAGTCTGCTTGATTATGAATTTGCATTTGGAGATTGTCCTTGTCCATACAAAGTGAGCTCCCACTGTACATCTTCCTTTGGCAGGGGCACTGCTCAGCTCTGTCTCCTATTCCTGGCAATTGACAGGAAGCTTAAAGAAGCTCTGTATATATGAGACCTTTATCCAGGCTTGATTAAAACCAGCTAAATTCACAATTTATCACTACAGAGCTGCAGCTGAGCCAGCAATTGCTGCAGGCAGGCAGTACCATGTAAGCCTTTACTCCCTAGAAATCCGGAATAGAAAACCACAAGTCTAAAGTTACTTCCCAGCGAGAGCATTTTAGCTGCATGCAAACATTGTTTGGTTCTAAATTAGTTATTTATGAATCTTTCATACCACTTTTATTGGACTAATAGCTCAGGATGCATCCTGGAATATACCAACACTTTTCACATGAGTGCAGGCTGGACTTGCCTGGATGCTCCTCAGGAAGGACTAACCAAAGAATTCCTTGGTTTTGTGCCTGTAAGTCCCTATGGAGTCCCATCATTTCAGTCCTGTAACACCAAACCTGTGGTTTGTCATTTTGGGTAGGATGCTGTTTACATCACTCTTATAACAGGACTGATTAACAATAATTGCCTTCAGTACATTTGTTTATCTTTCTTACAGATGCAGTATTTGAGATTTTAAAACAATCCTCAGTACCAATTGGGAATAGCCAGCTCTCTTATTTCTGTAGGTCTTTACTGAGTCTCAGTTTAAGCTGACTCTTGTTTGAGTTACTCCTACTCTAACATAACTGCAATGTGTCTTTAAGTGACTAAAATTTAATATGAACGTTCAGACATAGCACAGCTGTAGCAAAAGAGGTAAATGTGTTCAAAGCTTAACTTTTGCCTGGAATGGGTAACTGAAATTCTGCAGCTCCTGACCCTTATGACACCCTCCCAGGCTCAAATGACCACAGGGAGGCTCAGGTGGAAAGTGCCTATTTGTTTATTTGTGCCTCTTTGGGAACTCCTGCTGTTTTGCAGGTGTCTCACAAGTTCTGCATCTCTATGAGCCATGTCCTGCCACCGACTGTCCAACCAGCAGGCAGGAGGTGGTGTTTTTTTCCTGAACAACCTGTTGAACAGGTACCTCAGTGTGACCGGAGCCCTCACTACTGCCAGGATGCTTTAGTGCAGCAGTCACAGCTGTGCGAGGACACTCGGAGGTAAGAACCACTGTAGGATGATCTGGGATCCCAGGGATGATCTGGCAGCCCAGGAATACCGTGACATGCTGTAGGATCCCCAGGATGCTGTGGGCTACATGCTGTGTGATGAGCAGAATCCCAGGAAAGCCCTGCAATCCCAAAGCTGCTGCCAGATGAACGGTACCCAGGGGTTCTGTGGGAGCCTGGGGATGCGGTGGGATGTCAGAGATGCTGCGGGAGGAGAGGGTGCGGGGATGCTGCGGGACCCCGCGGGGCCGTGCGGGGGCTGTTGCGGGGTCGGGCCCCGGCCGGAGC
>NW_005054319.1:4404633-4416857 GCF_000277835.1 Geospiza fortis | reverse complement strand
ATTGCGGCCGGGGCAGGGACTGGGTGTCGGAGGGAGTCGGTAGCCACAGCCTCTGAAATGTCCCGACTGCCGGTGAGGAGCCCCTAGAAGGGCAAGAACCTCCATGCTCAGAAAATAAGGGATTCACGAGTACTTTTTTCTTAATGCTGTTAACCTTTTCTATAGTATAGCAGCTATTTTATTCGAGTTCCCCTCGAAAGCAAGGGATTTGATAGCCTTGTTCTCTGATACACCTTCTAAAGTTATAAGGATCAGGCATCCCTCTTCCCTCCTGACAGCCTCATCTATCTCAACTCCAGCACTGCCAATGATAACAACTCAGTGTATTCTTAATTTATGTTTAGCTGCTGGTACTTAGAAAGAAGCTGGAAATACCACTTCTTTCAGATGTCTGTCTTGGCAGTAAACTGGGGACTGTAAATTTTGGGTTGCTTTTGTCTTTATCTCTCTTAGGCAGGCTGCATTAAAGCCACATTTTGCTGCTGTGACTAGATCTTGTCAACATGAAACTCCCTGAAATTGTTTGCATCCAGGAGTGCTATGGAGCAACTTTCACCATGTAGAAGGAATTTTTACATGTATCTGGTAGTGCTGGGCAGTATTTCATTGACACAAAACCAAAAATGAGTGGAGTAGCAACACCCACCCACCGAACCTCTGACTGCAATAAGAGCAAACATGCTGGAACACTCAATAAAATCGATATGAAAGCCGTGGTGACAGGAGGTGGTGGCTATTGTGGATACAAGCTGGGATGTGCTCTTGCCAACATAGGAGCTTCTGTTGTTCTGTGTGACATCCACAAGCCTTTGTGGGTGATTCCCAGTGGAGTGGCTTGGATCCAGGTATGATAAATAATATCTTCCCAACAGTCAAAGTTAGTTCATTTGTCTTTTCCATAATGTCTTCCTAGTTTTCACAGAATCCAAATACCTATTGCCAATTATTTCAAATTTCTGTAACCTTTTTAACTGTGTGGACATCCCACATGAGTTTTGGTGAATGGATTTTAGTATATCTGAAATAATGAAACCAGCAAAACCTGTAATGCATGGAGCAGTTTCTCTCCTGACTCCTCAGGATCCTGCCTTCATCTAGGCCTTAGTTAAACCACCTGTAGAATAAACACAGGACTATTGTAAACCTTAATGAATGTCTTTAAAGTTCTTTGGGTTCTATGGAAGAAAAGTATAATTATCAGCAAGTAGGGAGGTGTGCCCAGTTTTGAGTCCCAGCATACTTGTACAGCAAGTACAGTTCTATATATGCATTTCTATATGGATTCCCTCTGTGCTAACCCACTGTATGACAAATGCTCACCTGCAGCTTTGATCTCATGTCCAAATACATTTTGTTGTGTGTTACAGACAGATATCAGGGATTACAGTGCCATACTGGCAGTCTGTGAAGGGGCTGACTGTGTGTTTCACGTAGCTTCCTATGGAATGTCAGGAATAGAGCAGGTGAGTCCACATAGTTTGGTTTTTGTCTGTGTGACTGCCCACACAGAGGGTGAGAGCCTTTGATGCTGTAACACTGCATGACAGATTTCATCTCTTCATAATGCCCTGGTCTTTTGGTAAATTGCTCTGTGCAAAGTGGAGTGCCACCTGCAAGCAGGCTGCTTGCAGTGATTTCCTCTCCATTAGAGGAACCCTGGGAAGGTGTTTGAGATGGAAATGGCATTGAAAAGATCTGAAATACTGTGAAAACAAAATGAAGGACAAGGGAGGCTGGTTCCCTCCAAAACCCTGATTCTTCCCTAAACCTTCACATGGATCTCCTAGGTGTAAAGTCACTAGGAGGAATAAAACCTTAACTAAATTATAAATGATTTCATATATCTGAATTATAACAGTAACAATATTTGAAGTCTTTAATTGTTCACCATAGGGTAAAAAGCTGTACAGATGCACTTGATGTAGGACTCTGAGTCACAATTTTATAATTAGAGTTACAAGCACACACACACATCCACACACTAACACACCTCCTTCTTACTTTATTTACTAAGAGGAACTTCAGTAATTACCCTGTCTGGACAGAACAGCTCACTAAAGTTCTTTGCCACTGAGCAATGCATAATTTGAATTGCTGTGGTTAGAGGCAACTGGTCACTAAAGTACTACTGAAACACAGATATTTAACATACTGCTGCAAGATATGTAATAACTGGACATATATTTTTAGAAGCACTAAAATTTTCTTTGCTTCAAGCAGACTAGCCTGTAAAAACATATGGAAAATACACATATAATTTAAAAATAATGATTAGACTTCTTTAAGGCTAAAACAGCAGTCTGAATGGCATTCTTAACAATCAAAGCACTAAATTATGTTTATTTGGGGACATTTATAACATCCCCCTATTGAATTGAATATGCATTATTACTACAAAATGCACAATTTTTTTCTTTTCCTAGCTGCATAAAAAAGAGATTGAAAGTGTCAACATTAATGGAACAAGATTCATCCTTAATGGTATGTATTTAACTGTGCCATTGGGTGTTAGCATATCAAACATCATATCCCATTTAGAGAAAGCCATATCCCATTTAATGAAGGCCTTTTTGGCACACTCTGTCTGTCACCAAGTACTTGACATTGTTGGCAGAAAATGAGGAAACATGTAATGGTGGGGGTGGAGTGTTATGCACTGCAGTTCAACTACTTCAGCTTTTCAACACCTTGTTTGATGTCAGAATCTGTATCCATGTAATGAGTTAACCAATTCCCTGTGTATTTCATAGTAGTTAACCTACTTGCTAACAACCTGTACAGGCAGTGAGCAGCCCTTGAAGCAGAAGGAGTTCTGTCCTCTGCCCAGCAGGCTGGGGGAGCTCTCCTGAAGCAACTAAAGCACTTGCTTCTACATGGATGTCTTCCCTTTCAACATGCTCTGCATTTCAACTCACCCAGTTACAGAACAGAAGGATTTTCTCTTTTAAGATTTGACACTTTCTTAGAAAAAATGGCACACAAACTTTTTTCCCAAATAATTTTCCACTAAAGTAATTGATTATTCATTGCAGCCTGCAGAAAAAAAAACGTGTCTCGGCTGGTGTACACCAGCTCAGTGAATGTGGTGTTTGGAGGGCTTCCCATTGAAGATGGGGATGAGGAATCCTTGCCGTATTTCCCAATTGACCAGGTATTTCATTGGATTGATTCTACAATTTCTCTGTTTACTTCCACGTTTCTGAAAAAGCCTGGAGTTCTTATGACAGAGTTTTGCCTGATGGCACAAGAAAGGCCAGGTGGGATGATGTAGGGGGATAGAATATAGGAAAATAAAGATAGTGTAGAAAGTAATCTTACCCCTAAGGAGTTGCAGCTGGGCCAATTATCAAAGATCAGGATCAGACCTGACTTTAACAGGCACAGCTGTAAGCAATGAGAAGAATGCTATAGAAGAGTGGGGGGGCTGCTTGAGAAGGGAACTGGAGTCAGTTGGCTGCTTTGTGGAGATGAAAGAGTCAGTGCTCTGAGGAGTTGCCCACGAGAAACACCCAGAAGGTATGGAACTTTTGTGATAGGAGACAACAGTATGGAACCCCTGCAATAAGATGACAACAGGATGAGAGTTTGAGCAACCTGTGGGAGGTGCCCCTGCCCATGGAAGAGGGGGCTGGAACGAGATGATCGCTGAAGTCCCCTTCAACCCAAACTATTCTGTCATTCTATGAAAGAAAAAAGAAAACTCTTTACACTCTTTGGAGATGCTATTTACAACCTTGACACATCAGTTTTATGTACATCAATAAATATATATTTTTTTTGTTTTCCTATTAAGGCCTTGATTTTGGAAAATAACTCCCACAGTGCTGCATTAGCATCAGGGATATTCCACCTGCACACAAGGATTCTGTGATATGGCTTGGTGCCTCTTTAGCTATTTATTATCCACATCATTTTTCTGGTTTTCCCTTAGAGGATGCCGTATATTCAAAGTAGAGCTGATCTGGAAAAGCAGCCTATTTTTATATGGTTTTATGGTATTTAATTAAAAAAGAGAAAGTACTTTGGCTACTTTGCATACACAGTTGTTTTTGGTGTCCCTCCTCTTTCCATCAAGTACTTCACAGTCTTTCAAGAAGTAAATATGGAGATAAAATATGAATATTTTTAATAACATTTTAAATAATATTTTCTCTGGGACAATGCCACATGGAAGTGAGCAGGATACTTCAGACCAAGTGTAAGGACTTCAAAACTTGGCTTTTGACTTTTCCATTACCTGAAGAAGAAATCCAGATTACAAAGTAGCGATCAATTACATTCCTGGCAGCATCCAAAACATACATATATTTATTGCTTCTCAAATGTGCTGAAATTAATTAACCAGATTTGCATATACAAAAATGCTTCCTTATCCTAGAAATATTAATGTGTTTTACTCTGAACCTAATACCCCACAACTTGTATTTTGAGGTATTTGTTGCCATCTGCTAAGTGAAATCTAGTGAAGAAGAGAAGCTTCTCTGTCCTACCATTTCAGGAACAGATACAAATGTATTTGCTTTTTCTCTGTAGCTTGTTGACCACTATTCCAGGACCAAATCGATTGCAGAACAAATGGTACTAGCAGCTGATGGATCTTCACTAGAAGGTACTTTTGTCTGATCATGAATTCATAGTAGAATTTACTCCTCCTCTTCTTGTTCCTCCCCAAAACCCTGTGTCCTGTATCAATCCTTAGTGGACAAGATTGCCCACCAGTTATGAAATTAGGTTACCAACCCCCTCTCACAAATTGAAGTATTTTAATTTAAAAATTACTTTTAATTGGTTTTAAGTTCCCACAATGTCTGTAAAAGGTTTTAGCATGGTAGCAGTAAGTTCAGTATGTTAATGAAAAATAATAAGACAGCTATAAATTAAACAAAAACAAGCATTTAATGTCACTGTCTCATGCAACATAAGTAAAACACGAATGCTGATTAAATTGTTACATCCACACACCCCCTCAAGTTATAAATTAAAATCTGAAGTAGGTACCTGAGCCTAGGGCCTGGAATTATTTATTAGTGCTTCCCAAAGTTTTCCATGTTGAGGAAGTCAGTTATACACTTGAATACTTAAGCTCACCTGTGAGATACTATAACTGCCAGTGCAAAACAAATTAATGTAAAGTGCAACATGATTCTGTGTGACCAAGTGATACTGAGCTAAATTTAGCTGTGGACAACTTAGAGAAAAGACTCTTCACTTGATACTTGCAGAGGGCTATAACGGACAGAAAGTCCATGATGGGAACTCCTCCCAACAAAATTATTTTGTTCAAAATAAGAAAAGGGGTTTTTTTCTCCCTTTATTTCCTCAGCAGCTCTTCACATCAAAGCCTCTCCTAACTACAGGACCAATACACAGTTCTGCATTTGTCAGTGAAATAGAACCAAACATCCCATTTTGATTCTGTGCCATAGCAGGACTGAATATTTTATATGTTTACAAGTACTATTAAGAACAGTTATTAGCAGATGATGAAACAGCCAGCTGATGTACACAGGAAGATTTGATTTTTATGATCCCACTGAAATTGTCAAGAGCTTCTACCTCACTCCAGTGGGAGCTGCAGCTGCTGTTGAGGGAATCTTTCAGCTCTGCCTTGTACTGCTAACAGGTCACTGCTTCCCATCAATAATTTTGTGGGGATTAGTTGGTTTCATTCCACTATCCAATATATTTTTGAACAACCTGCTCATTTCAGTGAACTCATCACCACAGCCAACACATTCATTCACTGCTGTGGCACAGGGACAAGGGATTGATTAGAAAGAGATTTTTAAATATCTGGTATTTTCTAGGAACACAACTATACTTGCAGGACTTCTCTGAATCTTTTCTTGCTATTTTGCATGCTCTGATTCTCCCATCTTATTATCTAACTCCTAATGCAGCACCTTTTGGTATGTATTGTTTTTTAAGGTAGTGAAATTAATTTAGAGTAAGTTTTGCTGCCTCAGCCTTTGGGTCATACAAAAAAGATCCAATGTAGTGATGTGAAGGTCTCTTAAGAATGATCTTATCTCATGTTCTAGGAGGTGGAATACTCCATACGTGTGTTCTCCGCCCACCAGGAATCTATGGACCAGAAGAGCAGAGACACTTGCCAAGACTAGCAGTATGTCATCCAAATTCTTTAACCAGCAGAGTTTTCTATGATATGGGTAAAAAGCTGAAAGGAGCATCACTTATTTGTGTTATAAATTGACTGATCTTATTAGGTAGCAATTCAACAATTCAGTCATCTGCTGAGGATATTATAACTTTTTTTAACAAGCATTATATCTGTAAAGTGTAGATTTTAAAAGCCTTTTTTTTATTATTAAATACAGACACATGAAAATCCAGCTTTATAATTTAATGATTACTGTAAGATTCAGGCCAATCCATGATATTTCAAATGTCTGTTTACATGCAACTTACACCAAATGGTTTTAAATATTAATGAAAAGAGATACAGCAAAATATCTTATTTCCAGTCTCAACTATTAACAGCTTTCCCTGTCCAATGGAGCAGGTTCCAGAGCTGGAAGCACCCTCTGGTACAACAGGTTACTGAAGGGCAGCAGCTGAGGTGTTCACATTTTACTCTTTTTCACTTGCTTTTAAATTGCAGGGCCAATAGATGACATTTAGAGCATGGTCCCTGTAGAATTCTGTGAGCCAGTTATTTTAAAAGAATTAGTGTAACATAAAGTTATACACAGTTTTCAGGAAATAATAGATTCAAGTTGACCACATAATAGATTTTTTTTTTTGTGGCTGAGGTAAAAAATTATATTGCAGTCAGCCAAATTATATGTTATCATCTTGTAAATAATTTTAAGAATGGAAAATGTCATTTTAGTTAAATCTGAGCTTTTATTTTAGCCCCTTTAAAAATATAATATTTTTAAATTTCTATTTGATTTTGAGCTTTATTATTTTGAGCCAAGTTTAAGGCATCATGCAAATGTCATGTTTTGCAGTTTCTAAAATTTACCTGTTCAATGAAAATTGGGACATTTTCCTTCCAGCCCAAGTGCATCTTCCAGTTTTTCCTGGCCAAAGCTATTTGACAAATTTGATCCAATTTAGTAAATACTTTTGATCCACTCAGAACTGTAACTTACTTGCCATACAATATTTTACTTATCCCTAGAACAGACTTGTATTTTTTGTAAATTCAGGACATATTGCAATACATCTTTTGACATTTTCTCATGAGCAGTTCCCTTGAATATTTTTAATTGATTCATGTATTTCCTTTTTTTTTTTTTAAGTAGAGCTAAACCTACATGTAGCTGGACAAGAAAGTACACTTCACCTCACTCTAAAACTCATTTTGTTATGATTTCATGTTTGTTTTTATCTACAGAAGATTATTGAGAGAAGGCTTCTTAGCTTCAAGTTTGGGGACCCTACTGTTCAAATGAACTGGATACATGTAGAGAATTTTGTACAAGCTCATATTCTAGCTGCTCAAGCTCTCACCCCTGAAAAGAACTACATAGCTGTAAGTACACAGTAAAACCACCACAGATCTCACTTGACAGTGGATCCTGCACTGCATCCTGTGCTACAGCAACCACTGCAGTAATTAGTTATTGTCCTTCAGCTCACATTGTTGTCTTTGTGTTTTCACCTGATCAGTGTGCAATGAGCAATGTGGGATGGGGCACAGGGTTGGTGTTGGTTAAGAGATGGAATATTCAGTTCTGTAAGAATGTCTCCATCTTTGCATTTTTAAAATGCAATATTTATAATTTCTGGAAGATGAGCCAAGAATGTTTGCTATGTTGGAAATGAAAGTGGAAGTTCAGGCAGATTCATCCTGTTCCCCTGTACAGATCCAGATTTAATGTTCTGAACTGTGATGGTCAGTTCTTCCCATACCATGTGCCAACAGAGGCACATTTCATTTGGGCATGTTCTGAACTGTGATGGTCAGTTCTTGCCAACAGAGGCACATTTCATTTGGTTTCATTGCTTTCAAAAACAATCACAGCTGTTTTCCTCCTTGTAAATACAGGCTTTTAATCATTCATTGCTTTCAAAAACAATCACAGCTGCTTTCCTCCTTGTAAAGGTTTTTAATCAGCTAGAAGCATTGCCCTGAGAGTATATTAGAAAGGGGTTCAAAGTATATTTTCTTTTCTTAAAGTTCTTAAATTTTTTTTTAAGTTCTTAAACTACTTCTTCCTAAAACCCTGAGAGCAAAAGGAAAGCAGGAACATAGAGCTTGGCTACACAGGAGTGTTCTGGGTTCCAGTGAGCCTTAACCAGCCCCAGAGCAGAACATGTCCCCCCTTTGATGGATGTGCCAGCAGCAGCAGTGAGATCCAGCACCAGCTCCAGTGGTGTCTCTGCACATCAGCACAGCCACTCTGAACAGGCACATCTGTAATAAACCATTTATTCCAAGGCAGGTTAACCACACAAGCCACCTGCTCACCAATTCTCTTGCACCCAACAGTGCCACTGAATGAAACACAAGCAGAGTGTGTGATTCATGTGTGCACCCACTCATATTTGATATTGCTGAATTATTTTTAAGCTGTTCATAAGGGGTGAGATAAAGAAAAAGAAGTCAATATATATGCAGTACTATTTTTACTGACTTGTCTCTTCTCTGCCTTTTTAACAGAGTGGCCAGGTGTATTTCATTCATGATGGAGAAAAATCCAACCTTTTTGAATGGCTAACTCCCCTTGTACGTGCAATACTGATCTCCAAGTACCTTCATTTCTTTAACTGTATGCAACTGCAGCTTTTGTGTGCATGCTACATTTTGTATGTTTGCTTTGGGTGTGAGAATTCCACATGGAACTCTCTGAATGTGGGTTTAATTCCTACTTGAATTTCAGTGTGATTAGCACTGTAACAAAGCCCACCCAAAATACTACATTAAAGCAAATGTCTTCCCTGAGACCAAAGGACCATCTACACCAGCACCCAGTCCTGAGCTGTTACTGTCTTCATTTATGGGGCATGCAGATGGGAATAATGGGCATTTTGGGTGGGCAAAAAATAGAAATCCTAAGTAATCATCTGTTCATTCTTTTCAAAATACCATGTTGTTGTTAATGATAGGCTCAAAACCATAAACATGTCATGATGTTAAATTAGGTATCAGCACACTATGACATTTCAATTAATTATTGTAATTTCTTTCATTCTTTTAAGATACAAAAATGACATAGTGTCTGTGGGTGACATTTAACTGGCATCTCCTTAAAAATGAAAAATCGGAAATACTAAGAGCCATGATTAATTTTTCTGTTTTAACAGTAAATATTTCCATAAATATTTTCTATATTGAAACTTCAAAACTTGTTTGAAGTTTCTGGGGATTTTCATTGTTTTTTAAATCTTTTTCAGTTTGAAAGATTAGGTTGCAGTAAGCCATGGATACGTATTCCTACTTCTGTAGTCTATGCATCAGGTAAAATATTTTATCAACATTTCTCTTTCCTGTTCATGCTACCCTCATTCCTAACTGTAATATAATATTGTTTTACTTACCCATAATTTTCATTTTCATGTATAAAAATGCTATCTGCTCACCTGGTGTTCAGCAGTGTAAAACTCACCTCTGTGCAGTTGAAACCAGAGTGGTCTCTTACGCAAGTCCCACTAAAAGAGGTTCTCTGTTGCCATGTTTTTTATGAAGCCTCATGACCTTTTCACTAGATCTGTGCACAACTTTTTCCCTTTTCCAAAACCTTTTTCCACAAGCACAATAATTAAGATTAAATTAAATTAGATTAGAATAAATTCCAGCCCCTTGTGAGCAAGTAGTTAGATGGTGTTAGTAATGGTGCCCTGAGCTCTCAGGTCTGTGATTATCCTGAGTGAGCATTTACAATGTGAGATGTCACAATCACAATGGCAAAGCAATTTACTGTTCTTACCTCAAGTCAAAATCTTTTGTTATGCAGCCACATTCATGGAACGCCTTCATGCAATTCTGAGACCAATTGTTGACCTGCCCCCACTGCTGACCAGAAATGAGGTAAAGTCTGTGTTTGTAAACTTTCCTTAATTCCCACGGGATCCATGCATGTTCATCTGAGGGAGACTTTCAGTCAGCAGAAAATAAAATCCACCCAGTGCTACTTCAGCCTTCAGTTTCCAGGGCAAGTACAGGCATTGTGTACAATTTAGGCAATATATTGTGCTTGGTTGCCATGATTTTTGAAAAGAGCTTGTGCTTGCAATCTGGGAGAGGCTTCTTCAGCTCCTCTCTTCCAAGGGTCAGTGTCCTGCATGACTTCGCTGGGCCTTTAGGAACCTACCAGATGGCTTTGACCTGACTCTTTGAGTACCTAAGCAAGAGAACACTTGCAGAACATTTTTTGTGGACATTTACAGATTCTACTTTGCATCTTTTAATGTCTCTTTGTGCTTTCAAGAATCTCCATTTGAGCGGACAATTTTAAGAATAATGTGTGCAATACTCATAGGACATGGATATAATGTTGTGGAGTTTTTTGTATTTTACATTTCCTTTAACTGTGTCTTTGCTACCATTCACAGTTTGTTCCAGTTGCCTGTGCAGTCATACCTCTGTATGTTGACTCTTTTGCCCTGCAGGTGCAGAACATTTCTGTAACTCACACATTTCGAATAGACAAGGCACGAGCTCAGCTGGGGTACCGCCCACAGAAGTTTGACTTTGCTGATTCTGTGAACCACTACATTGAATCCAGACCACCCTCACATTATAAGCTCTTCCTCAACATTTTCCTTACTTTATTTGTTACTTTAATTTTGGCTTTTCTTTTTACAAAACTTGGTGGCCTTTCAATTTTGCGTTTTTTTAAAGGAAGACGACACTGACCTGCACAAACTGCACGGTCACAGTATTGCTACCCAGATCATTCTAGCTTCCACTACAGTTACTGGCACAGTTTAACAAAGAGGCAGCTACTTTTGAATTTACAAACAACATCATAACAAACAAGTTGCTGGATCTGAGAAATTAAAATACAGTAAACAATAATTGCCAAATCACTGAAACACAACCAGAGTCATGACTGTTGCCTCTATTTCAAACCAAAACAACAACTTTCCAAATTGATTGCTGAAGTAAATGAGAACCTGCAGGAAAAACAAGAGCTGCAGACAGCCTGCAGTGCTTCACCAGTGAAGAAAAATGGCTGAAATAAGAAGAAAGACTGACCACAGCTTCTGTCATGGCTCACTACATTGTGGAACAGAGGAACAAAGGCACAGACAGAACAGATTACTGCAAATAACACACACCAGGCCTACAGAGACTTCACACTGTGTGATTTCATGAATTAGCTCTAGCACCACATCTGAGGGAAAATAAAAGTGTACTTGAAACATTGCTGAAGTCCGTGCTGTGCCTCTGCACAATTTCCCAGAACTGCTCCCTGCCCTGCCCCTGGCACAGAGCTGTGGGTACATGCTGGTAGGGCTTTTCACAGGGTATTTTAGTTAAATTGGAAGTTACTAAGTAAGTTACATTAGTTAAGTGTATTTATGACACAGTAGAGGAATCTGCTGCTATGGCTTGCACAGATCTTTGTACAGCTTTTTTCACCTCCTGTAGTTAAGGGCAACAACTCACAGAGTTCAGTTGCTCCTCAGCTGAACTTAAGGCCTAAGTCTGTTTTGGCACCAAATTTCTGAAGTACAGCAGCTATACTGAGCAAATCCCTGCAGCAGCTAAAGTGAACAATGTGCTTTCCACATTACTGTTCAGCTAAAATGGACCTAAAGCACAGTCCAGCTCCCTCCCATCCACCAATCACAGTGGGAATTCATCAGAGAAATCTCTTTCCCACGTGCATCTTTCTAACCTGTAACATAGAGAGAGAAAAACCAAGGGCAAGATGCAAACAGTAGATAACTTGGGAAAGGACTAGGGATGAGAGCTTGAGAAATCAGGGTCTGGAGGGGAGTGGTTATGGATGGGGTTGAGAATTGTGGAGAGGGTGCGAACACTGGCACCTCCCCTCCAGGGGAATCCAAGGCAGGCCACAAAACCCAGGGTCGGGCTGCTGTAACGTGAAAGCAGCGTGGAAATGCAGAACCCCTGAAAATTACAGCGTTTCTCGTTTTATTCTTAAAGCAAGAGACTCACTCACACAGTGGATAGCCCCTTTTCTCTAGATATCACAATTTTCTATAATATTGATAATATCGATTGTGACCGACAGCCCCCAGCACCCTGGGCGCGCCGTGCCCGGCCCGGGCAGTGCCACTCG
>NW_005054319.1:4400570-4403998 GCF_000277835.1 Geospiza fortis | reverse complement strand
TGGCTGGTGCCTGGGCAGCCGCCATAACAGGTGCGCACACACTCCCGGCCAGGAAAAGGGTCCGTCCAGCACCCACTGCCTTCCCTGCCCACTGCAGTCGCCTCTGGCCCACCAGGGCACACGTGCTGCCCAGGAGCTGCCAGCTCGCTGCGAGGCCAGTGACCTTCCGGGGCAGCTGCTCCCTTGGCAGGGCAGTGTGTCCTCAGCTGAACCATTCCCACCCCACACGCCTTTATCTCGCTGGCCGCTGGGGTCGGGCTGCCCGCACACGCTTTGCTGTCCCGCCTGTCGGTGCCTCCTTACCTGCTGCTGGGCTCCGGACCGTGCGCGCAGGTGGTTTCCTTGCCCACCTCAATGAGAGAGCTGGCTTTGGCAACCAGAGCCTGATTCAGTCACTGGTGAGTAGAAGATGAATTCTCATGTTCTGGGAGGCCTGCAGGAGAAATTTGTATAATTGCTTTGTGGACGGAGCTAAAAATATCAAGACTAAATGCAATGCAATTAAAACAATATGGAGAAATTATGTCCACCATTGCCCTTCTCCCATAGACAGTCATGCATTGGTGCTCCAGGAAGTTTTAGGTGTGTGTTACATGCACCTCCCATATGACTGGAGTGAGGATTATGACCAACTTGATTCACCTTGTAAGACCAGATTGTCATAGGAGTATGAGGGCAAAAATTGTCAGGAAATTGATTGATTTAAAGGCAATTTTTAAATCTGCAGATTTAAACAAATGCAGAATAAAATTTCCCTGCAAGTTAGTATCATATGGGGTGTCCTTTACCTTCTTCCTTTCAAAAACCACAGTTCCCTAGAACAATTATTTCTAAATGAAACCTTATTTAAAATGAGCACACTGGAACTTTACAAGCTATAGTGCTCTTGGAAAAAAATTCATGCAGTGCTAAACATACTGAATGGGAGAATAACATACTAGACTTGAAGGTCACTGATTCCCTAGGTTTCCATTTCTAATTTATTTTTTAATATTTTCAAACAACGAAAAAAGTGACTCAAACTCTTTAAGTGTATACATAATATATAAATAGAAAACTAAAACTAGAACATACAGCATGTCTGGGCCAATGCCTGATTTCAACATGTCTTTAGTTTTTCATCATCACTGATTGTTCTTTTAAAAAATTTTACAGAGAATAGAAGAGAAGCCCCAGGCTTAAACCTGGGAATAAGTACACCCTTGCACCAGGGTAGCAGAGCTGGCTTATTTAAAAGCATGAGAAATGTGTAGCTTGACAAGGCATCACCTATGTTCCTGATAGAGCAGAACATTCTCCATGAGGATTTATTGCAGAAGGCATCCTTTTAATCCAAAATAATGCCAAGTATTTTGTGTCCAGAGAAGGGCAATGGAGCTGGTGAAGGGTCTAGAGGGTAAATCCTACGAGGAGCAGCTGAGGGAGCTGAGATGTTCAGGCTCAAGAAAAGGAGGCTCTCTGCAACTCCTGAAAGGAGGTTGTGGCAACATGGGGACCAGTCTCTCCTCCCAAGTAACAAGACAAAAGGAAATGGCCCCAGGCTGCATTGGGAGGGGGTTCAGCTTGGATATTAGGAGAAATTTTTCCACTGAAAGAGTGGGTTAAGTATTGGAACAGGCTGCCTAGGGAAGTGGTGGAATCACCATCCCTGGAAGTGTTCAAAAAACAAGTAGACGTGGCACTCACTTTGTGATACGGTCATGTGGGTGTGGTAGGATTCAGTAAAATGTTGGTCTTGACCTTGGAGGTCTTTTGCAACCCTAATGATTCCATGATTTGCCGAGTTTAAAACGAGCTGCTCTCATGACATGTTCAGTTGTGCTCATGGATCACACCAGTTACAGTACTCCACCTTTATCAGTAGCCTACCATGGCAGGTGGTGATTTTTTAACCATTATCAACACAATTTCACACGGTGGGAACCAGACATCTGGCTTCTCCTAGGCTTTCAGAATTCATTTGATGAGTTTGTGTTCTTCCCAGGCCCTGCCATGAAGCATCCCAACATCAGCCCTGCCGGGTGCTGCTCTCCTCAGGGTGCTCAGCTGGGCTGACAGCAGAGTGCAAAATGAAGAAATGCAGGTTCTGGTGCTCATGGGGCAAAAGTGCTTAGTTATTGATAACTGCTAATATTTACCACAGTGATTTGCAGCTGGGAGATGAACAGGACCTCAAGAGTTTTTTCTGCACAATCACTAACATTGCAAATGTGTTAAACTCTGCATGAATTTGAGAAAAAATGTGCTCTTAGGAAGCAGCATTAAACAGGGGCTCAGTTGAGTGTCTGCTTGACATTCTCAAACCAGGGCTTGCAGCCTCAGCATGGTGCTGGAAATTGGTGACAAAATTACAGGTACCATCAAATTGCAGGTGGTGTTCCTGCATGGGTGTGCTGCTCCCTCCAGTCCCCATGCTGAGACACAGTTTAATTTATGTAAGTAATGGCAGATTTTCCTGGCAGAGAGTTAGAGCATCTGCTCTGTGTGTTTTTAATTAAATATTGGTAATCTTCCTCCTGAAGATTATCTCAGCAGCAGTGTTTTTCTGCTCTCTTTGGAGAGCACAGGGATTGTGCATTTTTCTGTCTGTGGTGCTGCAAGAGACTATCCATCTGTCACAAGGGACGTACTCACATCTTCCAGTCTCGGTTCTGTAACCTCTACTCATGGTAAAAAGCACTAATGAGGATTATTTACATGAGTAAGGGATTGAACAGCAGTAAAAAAGGCAGATTCTTTGCAGGCTGCCAAATAATACAATTAAGCCAAAACCTATTTTCATTAATTTCCATGTAACTCATGAAAGGATAAGGAGTTTTGTTTAAATTTTCCACAAATTCTAGCTTGAGGAAAAGCTTAAACGCGGGCATTTTCAACCCAGAAAGCCAGTGTTTTGGGACAAATTCAAATGTGGCTGCTCTGAGGAAACACGGACTTTGGAATGTGAAATCTGGTGCATAATACTGCCATTTCTTATGGGGAAATGTGCAACAGCACAATTTAATTTAGCTCTAAAGACCAACCTGAAGCGCAGGCAGGCCCCGTGGTCGCTGCTCCCTGTGCCCTCCCTCAGGGCTGGGATCTTCGGGGGGCTGCCCTGCAGGGGGTGCTTCCCATGGGAGCACCTGCCCCAGGACACCCCCTCCTTTCAGCTCCGTGCCCAACAGGAACAGAAATGAAAGCAAATTTGGGTGGCTCTGCTGTGAACAGCGGACACCCATGAGACCCATCCTGTGAGACCTGCACACCCGCTCTCCTTCCTGTCCGCACTGGCCCCGGGATTTCCCCATCGCTAATACCGAACGGTGTTAGCTGGGGGTTCTGCTCCGATTTTGGGGGGTTTTCTCACTGGAATAAAGCACCTGGCAGGGTCTCGGCGCCGTAGTGCAGCGAAGCGGCGCGCCAGGAGCCCCGGGGGCCGCTGAGGG
>NW_005054319.1:4392026-4400360 GCF_000277835.1 Geospiza fortis | reverse complement strand
CGGGGGGCGGGGCCGGGCCCGGCGGCGGTGGGGAGCTGCCTCAGCGCCGCCCGCGGCGGGAAGCGCGGGAAGGGCGTTTTTAATTGCGGAAAATGACGCTGGGGTGGTCAGAGCCTGCGAAAGGCCGGCGGGCAAGCTTCTGCACGGGCCCAAAAATAACCTGATTTGTGGCATTGGGCGGCAGTGCTGCGCTCCCACCTGAAGCTTGGCATTTCGTCCATTTATTTTCCACGACAGTGCGCGTAATTTGGTGCTTAGGCTGTTTAAAAGTGCCAGGTGCTGTCTGTGACCGTGGAACAGCTGCTGTGTGCGGGGCTGAGTCCGCCCTGACAGCCTGGGACGGCTCCAGGACGGTTCGTGTTCGGAGAATTCTTCAAATACCTCAATGCGCATAAAGCATGGAGTTAATTAACAACGTGAGGTGCTGAGCAAATGCCTGCAAAAAGTCAGCGATAGCTAATTGTGCAGAGTATTTAAAGCCAGTTGAAATGACAGGTCTGTTAATGGCAGTGGAAGGATATTTTAAAGTTGTCTTGGAAGTTCCTTCTGTGTCGTTTTCAACCCCCGTGTTTTGGATGCTGTTAGCGTAGTGTTTATTTGCTCTTTGGCAGCCGGGTGGATTTCACCGGGAAGGGCTGTTCTTGTGCCTCACTGCCTGCAGCTCTAAAAGCCATTGGTGTGTTTGAAGCCGTGCTGTGTTTGCTTGCCCGGGGTTTTGTCTCAAATGCTTCGTATTCTGAGCTGGTGCAGTTGAACTCACCCTTTGCTTCGTGAATTTTGCATTGTTGCTCTCTAACACTCAGGCTAATAAAATTATTACCCAGCTGTGCTTGCAGGCAAAGTGAATGGGATTTGTGCCATGGTGTTTGCAGTAGTGATGCTCTGGAAGGGACCTGTGTTGAAGGCTTCTCATTAGAAATCTGTCTTTGGTAAGACAAGGTTTTCAAAGATGGACAGCAAGTTGAGATATCTCTGGGTTTTCTTATCTTGTTTTTTTGTCACAGCTCTTACCTGGACTCACTGAACCTGTTTTCTTGCAGTGTGTGGTGCAGATGAGAATAGACATTTACTTTGCAGCGGTCAATTGGGTGAAAGCACATAATTCTTCAATATGCAACAGGACATTAACATAGCTAGTAGGATTGTTTTGGACAAGTTTATGTAGCTTTGGGTCTGTAGCTCATAATGATGGTAATACTTTTTAAGGTGCATAGTCTGTATAGTTGCTTAGGTTAAATTTTGTATCTGGAGTTTAAAATAATGTTAATCTGAAAGGTGAGTTCTCTCTTTTAAGAAAAAACTTGTTTGTTACTCTTACAGGTATCCTGTTAAATGGCTTTAACTGATATGGTATTAAACCAAAAGGGATTTAGTATTATACCAGGGAGAGCTGGGTCATGCTTGCTTTAATGCTTCTCCACAAGACAAACTGGGACTTCTGTTACAGAGCAGTTCCTGCCCCCCTGTCCTGTGTTAAGGAGTTGCAGGTGCTCTGTCTGAGCTGAAGCAGTGAATTAGAAGGAAATGGAGATGCTCCAGTTGTCCCCTCTTTTGCTGACTGTAGTATTTCTGTCACTGAGCTCTTTGGGATGAATTAAGACAGGTTTTTAGATGCTGAGGCCACTATAGAACCTCGGCCAAGAGTCTCACTAAACCCAGCAGTGCTTTGTAGCAACAGACACCCACAAGAAATAAGTCACGCTTCAACAACCCTGTGATGTGAATTTTCCCTGCTGTTTATCTGTGTTCACATATTTGCATGTTGTCCTTGCCACTCACCTGCCCCTCCTGGCTGCGTGGCTCCTGGTTATAAAGGCAAGAGAAGGAAAAATACTTAAAACAGGCATTGGAAAAACAAAATAAATACAGACTAGAGCAGATTAAGAACTGTATTTTAAATTATCTGCATTTTGAATCACATAGTACAAGGTTGATGAAAAATGGAATAAATTTTCAAAGTGAGTTGGAGTGGGTAGTTAAAATTATAGGTTGTGTGTGATAATGCAGGCTGGCAGGCTTGGTTTAGTGCAGTCTCACCCTCCTTGTTGCTTAGCCTTAGGAACGCTTCTGTAATGGATATTAAAGATTAAATGATCAAAACACAACAGCAGTAGTAACAGAAATTCCCATATAGTACAACTTCTGTGCTATAATGCAAAAACACAGAATATAACTCTTGGGATGAAGCTCAGGCTTTTTATAAGGCTTTTTGTCAAGCAAACTTTGAGCTTTAGAGCAGTGTTTGTATAGTTCAAAATGTGATTATTGAATTCTGTTTTAAAGAGCATTTTATGTGAGTATGATTATTGGTACAAACACTCCCAAAGTAAACATCACAAGTACTTTACAAGAACTATGGTTCCAAGAAAAACCAAGAGACTTTCATAAACACCATTAGCTTTAAATAGAAACTGATTTGTGTGGTGATATGTCATTCACACAAGTCAGAAATCAGAATGTTTGCAGTCACTGCTGCACAAACCCACATTCCTGCATTGCTGCTGCTTCTCAAACTGTCCTGAGCCCCATGGATCTGCTGATGTGTGTGACAGCAGGAGCAGAAGGGAGTGCAGGACAGCACAGGGTGTAATGGGGCTGTCCAGTGCTCTGGTATGTCCTGGATTAGTCACGTCCTTGAGGCATCTGTGACAGCTGCTGGCTGTGTGTGACAGGCAGAAGGCGTTCTCCAGCACTCAGTGCACACTGGTGAGACCATCACAGTGAAAACGGCAGAGGCAGCTGAGGACACCTTCCCCCGCCAGGTGTGTGTGCAGTGACACCTTCCAGGTGTGTGTACAGTGTCGCCTTCCCCCACCAGCTGTGTGTGTGCAGTGTCACCTTCCCCCACGAGGTGTGTGCTACTGCCCCTTCCCAGAATCGGCAGCTCCCCATGGTCTTTGCTGGAGGAGCAGGTGAGCCCTCCAGAGCTGCTCCAGTGCAGAGTGAGGTGAGGTGAGCTGGCTGAGACCTCCTCCAGCAGTGGTGTTCCAGAGCAGCTGCTGCCTCATGGAGTGCTGGAGTTGCTGTGTTGCTGCCTGAAGTGTGGGAATGCTGCCCCCATCAGAAGAGCAGTAACCAGCGAGATAATGCTGCTGGTGGACGCTGCCTCATGTTAAGGCACTGTTTCTGTGGTGACCACTTTCTCAGTAACTGGAGAGTGAGGTCAGCAGCTATGAATACTTGTGTAGGAGTCTATTCATCTTCCTGTTTCATGCAGAAAGAAAACTGAAAATGCAAAGGGCTGAGGAATAACTGTAAAGCAAAACTGAAAACCTTGGTGTATGGTTGTTTTATTAAAGTAGCTGCGTGAAAATCCCTGATTTTGCTGGGTGGGTGAAGAATTAAACAATGTGACACTTAGAAGTGTCTGTTTTAAATTAAATCCCGTTGCTCAGCAAGCATCGTGGCCAAATTTTGAGTATTCTCACTAATCCTCTATTTTGTACATGCCAGTATTTCCAGAGTATCTGTGTAAACTTCCACCTCTTCCAAGGGCTTTAGTCATTCCTCCCCCTAACTCTTCTGCAGTATGCTACACTTTCAGCAGCCTGTGGGCCATTGGCTGTGTGTAAGCTAAAAGCCAACTTAAGTCTTGTGGATGGTGGAAATTTTTTCTTTACTGTCTAATTCATTTGACTGATAATTTGTGCAAATATCCTTGAGAAGACTTGTCCTGAAAAGATTTGAAAATTTGGCGTGGTGATTGAGGTAAGACTGTCTCAAGTTTCTAAGACTAGTGGTGTGAAACTCGGCATTTCATATAAGGAAGAATAAAGACATTTGGAGGAGGAGATAACCAAGGATACTAAGCTCCTATCTTCTCTGTCCTGTAGCAGTTTAAAACCAGAATGCTGCTTTTCAGCAGCTCTAGCAGAGGTGTTCAAAACTACATGTAGGTACTTGAGGATTATTTTTTACAGAACCAGATGCAAATATATTTATTTTCTGCCAGTGTGCTGGCATCAGTGTCATGCATTATTTGTTCTTTTAATAACAACCTTTTCCTTTTGTCCTCTCTCACCCAGCTTCTCCCCCGTTTGCATGTGCATTGGAGTAGAGGGTGTTCCAGTCCTGGCAGGAGTTAAACCAACCTCCTGCAAACATGGCAGACGAGGACCTGATTTTTCGTATGGAAGGGATTGATAATGCCAGAACAACTGCAGTGGACTCTGGGAATTATCTTGATGCTGATAGTGATGATGAAGACAATTATTTTATCTGTCCGATAACTGATGATCCAGTTTCTAACAAGTCTGCCAATACCAAAGTAGATAATTATTACAGCAGCTTAGCAAAAACTGAGCAGTACAGTTCAAGCTCTTCTCCCAGAAGCTTTAGCTTTAAGGTGAGTATTGGCTCCAGTCTTCATTAAGGTTTTGGTTTTACTTAGTTGGCATGAGACATTTTCTAGCTGCTTCATCTCTTGTAACTAACTCTTTTCAATTAAGATATTCTTCTTTTTTTTCCAGACCTGCAGTTAATTCCATTAAGCCAATAGTCTGACACTGCCAGGGAATTGCTTACTGTCCCTTTCAGTTCAGTGGGGGGGATCTTCCTCCACTCAGTCCAGGAGAAAATTCACTGCCATTAGGATCAAACCATTTACAATGTAGTATGTTGATTGGGAGATTCAAAAGATAATACAATTGGTGTAAGAAAAATTGGGGCCTGTCAGAAGATAATCTATTATGAATTTTGCTAGTCTGTGATATTTTGAGTTGGACAAATAAAATTGTAAATTATAAAATTGTAAGGGTAAGTTTTTATCTTATAGCTCCTTCTTAGGGAGCTTTTGAAATGTTGACTGTCATGCTTGGGCATGAGGCATCACCCTGGCAGTAGCTCCTGACAGTGTACACAAGCAGTATCTGACTTTTTGGGATGAACAGCAGCTACAGCATTGCAGGGAGGTGAGAGGGGCTGTAGCTGGTGCTTCCTTGGCAGTGTGTCCTTTTTCACTCAGCTCCCTTCACACAGATCAGGCCAGGCAACGGAGCCTCAAGTGACATCCACTCTGTAACTTACATATCCTAAATAAACACAGTTTGTGTTTTGTTATTTGTGTTTACATGCTAAACCGGCATGTCTCTTAGATTTTCCTATATTTAATGTGTTTTATTAACACATTTCTTATTACAGATATTAACATTTCTTTAATAGATACTCTAAAATCTCGGTTATGCCTAATGCATGCTTTAATTGTGAAAAAATACTGGGGGTTATTTCAGTCAGATAACACAGTGGGTAACACATTGAAAGTGAAGCTGGCTTGTCTGCAGGAACATTTTTGCCAAAGCTAGTTCATAGAAGCATTAGAAGGTACATATACCTCAGGAAGGTGAGGAGCAAAAGCTTAGTATAGAAATAGGACAGATGTTGGTGTATGCTAAACTAAGCAAGTTAAGACCTGATAGGGAGCTTAGTCTTCACTTGTGTGTACATTTTAACATGTACTAAACACTGGCCTCTGGGTCTGCAGTGCAATTTCTGAGTCATGTAGTCTGAGATAAAACTGATAAGGACTTGAGAAATTGCAATTATTTCCTTCTTCCTAAGCTGTCATTTTGCTTCTGCAGAATGTTTGTACCCATGTTTTGGTCTCTACAATGTCTAGTTTGGAATTGTAGGTTCTATCACAGATTAATTGCTTTGTGTTGAGATGTGGAGCAAGGCAGTGTCCATCTCCTGTTTAAGCTGCAGGACTGGTGATTTCCAGCACAATGAAGCAGACAGGCAGGGCTGATGGCATCCTAAACCCACAGCCTGGCCTAGCAGAGCCTGCCTGTCAGACCTCAAAGCTAAAGCAAGGCAGTGTGTGCCACTGATAATGAAAGGCAGAGTCAGAGAAGTTAACTCTCTGCTTTAAACAGGACTCAGCAATGTTTAATTAGCTAGTTAATAGGCAATACCCTTTTAATAAATACTTTCCAATTTAAAAAATTACCAACTTACCTCAATAGGTTTCTTCACAGGTGTTCTAAGAAGGAACTTAAATTGGGAATATGAATTGAAGAATGGCTTTTAACTGGAATTTTTTTGGGTTTTTTTTACTAACAAAGAGAACCAAGACTCTTTGTCAATCATTTGTCTTATCACATGTATTTTCCTACTTTCATGTCTCTCATGGATCCTTTAGAATGACACACAACATCGTTCTAAGCATGGCTCTGTGGTTGACCATGGTCGGGTAGGTTCAAAAGCAAATGTCAACACCATATCTAATAGATGCATTATGATTTTTTGGTTTGGTTTTGTTGGGTTTTTTTTTCCTTTTATGGCTTTTTTTTGTTCATTATTTTATTGTTTGGGAGGACTGATTGCCTCAGCCCATAAGAGTCATCAAGTCAAAACTAGAAGAGGTACCTGTTAAATGGAATAATACCCATTGTGTGTTCTCTACCCTGAAATTTCACTGTATGGCAGCCATATGCCTCCAGCAGGAGAAAAATTGCACTGTTAGCACCATTTCCATGAAATCCAACTAGTGTTTGTTTGAAGATTAGGATAGAACTTTTGTACAAAGCACCTCCAGAGATCAAGCACGAGTAATTAACTTATTTAAATTATCATCTAAAATGAACACAAATCACCTTTTGGAGAGGGAATCTACCCAAGAACGATTTGATACAGCTGATTAACCAAGCAGTTCTTGTTGCTGTCTCTCCTTATTTCTCTCATAGGTATTTAAGTATGCAAATTCTCAGGTCCATATGAGCTGTCATTGCATGACCTGAGGCAACTTCATTTTCTTATGAAACATGTAGAAAATCTTTCTCAACAAGTCCTTTAAAGTAATTTTCTTTAATGTAGTGTTGTTTTCATTTTCTGTTATTGTCAGAAAGGGGTGCATTTAAATTGTTTGCAAGGTATGCATGGTTAAAGCTGAAATTCAAAATAAACACGAACATTTAAAGCTTAGCTGCTTCAAAAACTTCCTTGATGCCATTCCTGACACAAATTTTAAGTGTATTTTTTGTATAAAAAAGGACTGATTTTAATTCCTGAAGATAAAAAAACAATCACAACATTTTAAAAGTTACTGTTTCTGCACACTTGGAGTTCAGTCAGAGAGGCAGTAATAATATCTCAGAGCTCAATACTTTATTGGCAGGGTGCAGAGTGCTTTTTCTCCTGCTCACTTTGCAGAAGGCATTTGGCACATCACAGGATCATATCTCCAGTTTTCTTGGAAATATACAATATAAGAGAGGGAGAACAAAATGTTAAGAGTAAAGCATACAAATTGGCTGGTAGAGAGAGACTGTACTCCAGAAAACTGCTGTGATATTTTACTCTTGACTTGGTGAACATTGAAATAGCTACTTGTCTGGAATTGTTATAATAATCAATTTTTACAACATTCTAATTTCTTCTTTCTCATACTGAGCACAGTCTGGGACCCTGAGGTTCACAGAATTTCTTATTTTATCCATATTGATTTTATCTTCAATGGACTTTTTTATACTTACTCTATTGCATGCAAAACCAGCATATGCTGCTACATATGAAAAGCTAAAAATCAAAACAGAAAAAGTGAATTAATATCATCTGGGTGTGCCTTATTGCCATTTGCAGAGCATGTTAGAGATATCTGCAAATTGCCACAGGTTTTGTAAATTGTATCTGGTATATACTGTGCCAGGTTCTGTTCTCAGTAACTTTACAGTGGTGCGAATTGAACTGAAATCTTTGCTTGATATATCTGAGCTGGGTTTTATTATAATTGAAGTTATTAAAATGTCAGAGTTGTCTTTGGTACTACTTGGTCCCTGCTCTGAGCAGTGCTTTGGGGGCTTGTGTGGTTGCACATCTCCATAGCATTGGGATCCTGATGTGCTCTAGAAAGTGCTGGTTTTGTGAGCTGCTGCTGATTATAAATAAGGTGCCAATCTGTAACTTCATCAGGAAACCTGGAAGCATGCTATTGAGAAGGCCAAGCACATGCCTGACCCCTGGGCAGAATTTCATCTGGAGGACGTTGAGACAGAGCACGCCACTCGTTACAGGTCTGTGGGCCTTCCTGCTTTGGATGCTGATACTCAGTAAGACTGCTGGTTTGTGCAAGGGCTGAGTTTGTGTAGTGCAGAATATCTGGCTGAAGAAATTGCATGATGCCCAAAGTGAATGGGTCTTAACTCAATCTCCCAGGAATATGTAAATACTGCACATCATCAAAAATAAACATTTCAGCAAAACATTGCCACACTTTCTCTTCCACTTAAGCAGTATCTAGGACTTCCACTGTGTAGACAGGAAACAAGGCTGAAAAGTATTTTCTGGTTTATTTGTTAATGCCATAATTGTAATCTAATAAGGAAATCAGTCCCAACTAAG
>NW_005054319.1:4386572-4392016 GCF_000277835.1 Geospiza fortis | reverse complement strand
ACCCTCCACAGCTTTCCTAAAAACAGCAGTTTCAATTTTGCTACTCCATGCAGTATTGTTCCATGTGGCTGGAATTTAAATCCTTATAAAGCCCAGAATAGCTCAGTGTGGTCTACGTGCTAAAAGGGAGTTTGGCCCTGAAACTGGTTTCAGTGCTTTAACATGAGCTTTGCCAAAATATTAACTCTACTGACACAGGTTTCTGGGAGGAAGGGTTAGGGGTTAGAGGCCACTTAATCACCACTTAGCATCAGTGTTTGGAGAGGCCTCCCTTCCAACCCCATACCAGTCATGCAGTGCTGCTCTTCCCCATAGACTACATCTGTCCCTGGTCAGCCCCACAGTCCTGAAATAGTTTGCATATTTTAAAATACAAATAAGTGATAATTTTAGTTTCGGGATACTCAATATCCTGTTAAAAAGAGATGCCTCTGATACTCTTGCTTTTACCTCTTCCTTTGCTGCGAACTGGGGTATATATACCAATAACATATAAGTGAGAGTATGGGGTGTCTGCATGCATGAATTACTCTGTGCAGGTTGGGGGAACCAGGCTGGAAACAATCATGTGTTGATGACTCAGCTGCTGTGGTTCCCAGTTTGACTTTCACTGTGTTGGGAGTTCAGGGGGTGGGGAGAAGCCACAGTTGTACTCTTTGTATTATCACAGGGTTGTGCAGGGACTCACTCCTCCCTCAGTGCAGTGTTGGGCAGTTCCTGGCCCCACTGTGTCTCACAGCTGGTGCTGCTCACATTCTTCACAGCCCCAAGGCAAATATCCAGCCAGAACCAGGCTTATGCAAGCTCAGGCTTGAGGGAGACAACCTGTCCAGTGTGTAGAGCTTGGTGAGGCCCTTTCTGCCCCCAGCGTGCTGCCCAGGCATCTCAGAGGAGGTTTAACTTCAAAGCAGATAAAGCCTGATCTGAAGTGTTACAGAAGTTCAGATTCTGCCTTAGAGTCTGCTCATTGACAGGAGGGTTCAGTGTCTCTTCAAAGAGCTAAATATGTTTCTGCTTGCCTGCCCAAAATGAGGAGGGCCACAGTGTAGTGGTAAGACTGGAAGCTTTTGTGTGGGAGTGGCAGCAGCACTTTCCAGAGTCAGTCACAGATAAGGAAGGATAGGTGCTGGAAATGGGAGGATTTGGGTTCCCTTTGCATTCTTCTGAGATGTATCTCCTGATTTTGCAGGTACAATGCTGTTACTGGGGACTGGGTTGAAGATGAAGTCCTTATCAAGATGGCTTCTCAAGTAAGATCACACTGTCCTTCATGTTTGCTAACAGCAAGTGTGTAGTTTCCTTTCTGTTCTGAATAGTGACAGCAATATGTTTGCCTTATAGAAATTTTGAAGTCTCAGTGTAATTCTTTTCACCAACCTCTTTTTCTTTGTGTCCTTCTCTCCAGAATAGAGTAGAAAATGGAGTCAGACCTTCCCTGTCAACAACATGAGACATTTGTTCCATTCCCAGTGATTTCCCTTCCATGTCACCCCTCCCATTTCCTTCTGGCATAATTTCCCTGCCTGGCAGTAGTCCTACTATTTTGTGTGCTCCCAAATAATTTCTGTTGTTAGAATGAAAACCACCTGGGTTTTCTGTATGTGAGGGTAGAAGGCACTGTCATTTCCCAGTTAAGTGTTGGGGTTGCCTTGCTCTGTGCTGCTGGCTAGCTAGCATCTGGGGAGATGATGCTCTCATTGGCACATCCTCTACAAAAGTCTAAATGCAGAGAGCATGAAGTCTTTGAAGCTTCTTTAGGCAGTCACACAGAGCTGACTCCCAACTGGGGAAAGAATTTAAATAGTTTATTTAAAAGACACAGCATTTCTTCTCCATGGGATATTGGTGGGGGGAGTTTATCCAAATGCCTTTTCCCCAGATACCTGCTTACACTGCCAGTGGGTTTTCACTTTTCCTTGAGGAAATATTTCTATAGAGCCTGTTTGAAAACTGCTTTCTGCATGTATAAAGGGGAAGTCATGGTTGTGTCTCTTACTGGTTATAAATCACTTTTGTGGAAATGGCAATGCTGGGTTTTTGCTCTTTTCTTTTCCCCAGCCTTTTGGCCGTGGAGCAATGCGAGAGTGTTTCAGAACGTGAGTATCTGCCCACTTCATCTTTGTGGCCCTCCTTGAAATATTTTTTTCTGTGGTGACTGGAATTTCACTCAGATGTAGTGGAAATTGTGTAAAGCTCGACTCCTTTCTAAAAGGCTTTGCTGAGGGGTTTATCCCAGTTTGTGGATACTGGGATACACCTGCAGGGTGTATACACCTGCCGGGAGTGGAGTTCAGAAAGGAGAATGTACTCTGAATGTTGTGCTTCAGCCATCCCTGGGAGGCAGAATATTCATGGAAGTATAGTAACAGCCACTTAATTTCTGTGTTCCTTGTGTGCTAAAATATCTTAAAATTTGATACGAGGTCATAGATGTGTGCAGCCTGGAGACCAACTTGAGGCCTATAGCTAGGCACAGAAAAGAGAAAGAAAGAAATCAATCAATTTGCTTGGTGCAGTCTCAACTGGAAAAGCCTCCACTGGTGAAGAAGGTTATCCTCCTAGAATTTGCTTTGGATCACGTATACCAGTATCATGTTCTGAGTAAGGCAGAACTTGAACACTAACAGTTGTGCTTCCCAGAAAGATAAGGTGTGGGGGAAGACTGAGGAGGAACTTTTCCTTCCTTGGAGAGTGTTATCAAATGTTATTGTGGGGATCAGCATCGAGCTATAAATTGGTGTGTGCTAAGAGATTACCCCACCCCTTCCAAGCTCTGGAAATAAATGTTTCCTGGAAAATGTTGGGAGGTGTGTGTTTAAAAACATTCCCCCTTCTTCCCACGTGTGGAATCCAGAGAAATTGCACTTCATGTGTGGTTTCAGCTCTGGAAAGATGTAGACACTCCTGAAAGATGGAAATGGGATGTTTTGAACTTGAGGCAAAAGGAACAAAAGTAACCCCACACTGCTCCAGCTTGGCATTGGCACTTCAGTATCAGTTCATGCTGGTGGCTCTGTTCCTGCAAAGCCGGCTGGATACAGTAGTGAATGAAGCCTAGGAAGTAACAAATCTCAGCCTGCTGACATTGCTTTTAGTTCTTGTTACTTACCAAACTCCCCATTACACAATATTTTGAGTAATGCCATAAACAGAAATTTGTTAGCAGTTTTGCCTTAACCTCTGGTACTAAAACAGCATAACTTGAATGTCAGCTTTCTGCTGCTGGATTTCCCATACGTGTCAGTGGTACAGGGATATTTCCCATCTGGAGCTGTCTCCTAGATTTTTGTAACTCTGCAGGTTTTTAGTGAAGACAGCTGCCCATGGCCCAGTGAACCACTGTGAGGATACTGATTTTAGAAAAACGTGAGCTGGCTTGTTTTATGCAGGGGAGTGAGTTCTTTGAAGAACTGGGAAGGTTTGGGATCTGGCTGAAATTCTTACCTCATTTCCTCGTTCGTTCTTTCCAAGGCCTCTGTTGCTGTGACTGTGTGCCCATTCCTGCAGGAGGACAGGCAGCATGAAGTTGCTTTGCCTGTAGAGTATCCCCTGTACCAAGACCTCTGCTCCAAGTTCTTGGCAGGGAGAGGAAGATGAACGAGGGGGAAGGGTTGAGTGTTTGGGTGCTGCTACTAATTAAAGCACCTGCCTAATGCATTTGTTGGCAGCCAGCAGATCCTTTCTTATCAAAGTTTTCCTGTGCTACACACTACCACACCCCCTGCCTCAGCCCCCCTGCTTTGGAGGGATCTGTGGATTAAAGATTTGCACGTCAACAAAAGGGAAAAGCTGCATCATGACAACTGTCAGGTGCAGTTTTCCTTCTGGGAGTATGTGGGTTACTGAACAGTCACTGCTGAGTGTTGAGAAGCAGCAGATTGCTTTTATCCCAGGAGAGGTTTCTCAGTTCATGTTTGAAAGGCCACTCCCTGTTAATTTCTGCAGAAAATAATTGTTGACATTAGAACAGGTTATTGACAAGGCACCAGCCCTTCATACTCCAGGTTTGAGAGGAACAGGAAGGGAAAGGAATTGAGAAAAGGAGAAAGTTCAGAGCACAAGTAGCTGCAGCTAAACCAAACAGTTTGGCACATCCCAGCCATTCCCCTGGGATGTTTCATTTTCCCTTGTCCCTTTCCTGTGCTTCACATTTCGGGTGAAAGACCTGATAAATGACTGAGGGTAATGCTCATCTTGGAGCCTGGCTCTGTCCATGCAGGCAAGGAAATGGGAAAAATTGAATTAAAATCCTTGGGTTTCCTTTCACCAACGATTGATTTATCTTTCAGAAAAAAGCTGTCCAACTTCTTACACACTCAGAACTGGAAAGGTGCCTATAATTATGTTGCCAAGCAATACATAGAGAGTGTGAGCAGGGATGTTTATTTTGAGGATGTTCGACTGCAGATGGAAGCAAAACTCTGGGGAGAAGAGTACAACCGGCACAAGCCACCAAAACAGGTGCATTCAAAGATCTTGCTAAGCAAAAATGCAGTATTGTTCTTCTGTTGGGTTAGTTTTCAGACATAATTTAGAGGGAATTATTTGTTCACATTCCATCACATTTAAATGCTTGGATAGATTCTTTCGCCCTTCTATGTTTTCTGTTAAACGATAGCTGATTTTGAGTGGAGTAATTACAGAAATTGCTTTATATTTCCAAGACTAGGGGCTGTGTGTTTGTGAATGTCTGACTGTCCTTAGCTGTTGACTGAAAACCAAAATAAAATGATGTTTGTATTGCTGTCTCTGATGTGTGCCCTGCTGCTTTTGTGATAACCAGAGATGTCACAGAATTTTTTGCCAGCAGCAGTCTCAGCAAGCACTTAACTGTTAGTGCTCCAGGAGGGTAGATGCTTAAATCTTCTACACCTACCCCAACATGTAACTCCAATAATTTTTGAAAAGAGCTGGAAACCTGCTGGAAACTTTAGCAATTTTAATGGCCAAAATTAATGATTTTGATATGGGGGATATTGGCATTACCTCCCCTATGAGGAGCTGTTACTACTATGTTGTTACTACCTGGCTTGTAATGGCAAGGTTAGATCTACAGTGAAGCACACAGAGAGAAATCTACAAATCTAGAAGTTTTAAATGCCATGTTGGAGAAAATATATAAGTGGAGAGAGAGTTGTGATGGTTTCTGCTTTAGGAATGTATGTGGGACAGAGGGAGAAGGTGAGGCAGGATACAGAGATACCTGAACAGTAGATACCCTCAGCCCTTCTCTGAAAATGCATTTCTTTCAGTTGTGCAGTAGTGACTGTATGTTTTGTTCTCTGGGTGCAGACTCTTTGCAGAGTACTCTAAAGGCACCCACAAGATAAAAAAGAAAGCCAGCACTTGCTGAGAATTTTTTCAGAGGGGTTTGTTGCAGAAGTGAGCTGTTTTGAAATGACTGCTTTTAATTTATGGAATTCCTCCAATAACTCGAGAAGCAC
>NW_005054319.1:4349798-4386463 GCF_000277835.1 Geospiza fortis | reverse complement strand
GTTTATCCTCTTACCCTACCCAGGTGGATATAGTGCAGACCTGTATTATCGAAATGAAGAACAGGCCTGGAAAGCCTCTCTTTCATCTGGAACATTACATTGAAGGCAAATACATCAAATACAACTCAAATTCTGGATTTGTGCGAGACGACAACATTCGTCTAACTCCACAAGTGAGGCTTTGTTTCATGCTTTCCATGGAGTCTGCTGCAGAGAATTTCTGGGCTCTCTCCAGAGGTCTTGCATTACTGCCAAGAAAGGAAACTGCAGGCTCTGCAGTACAATGCCAGATAAATTTCTCTGTTTGCAGTTTGTCTGCCCCTTACTTGGGACCTGCTCTTTCAAGGGCTGAGGGCTTCTTTATTTGATTTCAGTTGATTACAGTTGAGTTGAACAGGGTTAATACTCTTTGGAACCTTAAGCCCTTTGACTCTAATTATAACTGCAGATATCAAAATGTTTCAAACTTTCTTCAAATTGAGGCAGTGAAGGGATCTCTCATGTACTATGTACTGAATGGTCTTTTGGTTCCTCACGTAATACACACGAGGTGGCTGGTATCCAACTCATGTAAATAAATCTAGTCCATTTGCATATAAAAATGTCAGTTTTTCTAGCTGCAGCCTCTGAATAGCTGAATCTGAGATTGCATATAGAAATACAAGGACAGATTTCAAGTGATTCTTGAATCTTGTAAAGTAAATTTAAAATATTATTGAAAAATGCAAAGTGGTCAATGTAACAAAGACATATTTTTACTGGGCCTTGAGAGTTTTCATTTTTACATTTTTTTCCACTATATTTAAGGTATTTGTCATGAGGCTTAATGTAAGCAGAGAATTTGTGTTCTGAGCTGTCATTTGTGCACTGAATCAGTGCTGTGCTTTCACAGGTTGGGAACAAAATGTTCCCTGGTATTTGCTGCAGTTAAAATGTTTGTCTGTCACCACCAGTCACCTCCCCCAGGCCTGGCACCACTTTTTTGGAGACCTTCCCAGAAGATTCCTAATATCTCAGCTTTATTTTAAAGAGAAGGGCTTTTTGTACCTGATTCTTGAAATGTGTTTTTTCAAGAGCACAAATGTACATTTCATTACTGATACACAAATGTAGACACAGAGCAGTTGCTCAGGGGGATCACTCAAAGGGGAAGAAGAATTTGTCTGGATGCTCACATTTATTTATGGGTTCTTTCTCCAAACTGTGGCAGAGCTAATGCTTGTTGGCAGAAGGAAGCAGTGTCCCAGGGATGCAGAGCCTGCAGATTCACAGGCACAGCCTGAATGTTTATACAGAAGTTATTCTGTACTGGCTTCAGAGCCTGCTGTTTTGCTCTCTGCCAGACAGCTCCCCACTACCTAAGGTGAAGACTATAGTGGAAAACAATCTCTAGTACAAAAATGAGGAATTAAGGAATCTCCTTTCCCCTGCCTGTTCCCACTGCTGCTTTTCACTTTGCCTTTTGTATCCTCTCTGCAAGTTGGAGCAGGTTAGAGAGACAGGATACTACATGCTTTGGTCTCTTGCTGCTTTCATCATGATATTTATACCAGTTATATTTCACTGATAGGGTTATCAGACTTCCCATTTATAACAGGGGAATATGTGTTGCTGTTTCCAGTAGATGAAGGGAGAGTTTTCTCAGACATCTTGTACAATTGCTTTTGTAGAAGAATCTCAGACATCTTGTATGGTTCTTTCCAGGCCTTCAGTCACTTCACCTTTGAGCGCTCAGGACATCAGCTCATTGTTGTTGATATCCAGGGAGTTGGAGATCTTTACACAGACCCTCAGATCCATACGGAGAGTGGTACAGATTTTGGAGATGGCAACCTAGGTAAAAATCAATGATTCTATTTCACTAAGGGGTGCTTCTCTTTTCTTCCCAGCTCTGCTGAGTAGCCACTGCGCTGGGTGAGCTGACACATTTCTGAGGGTGTCAGCTGGGGAAGTCCTGTTGTAAGGAGTCCTGTACAGGTTAGCTGTCATATAAGGGCAGTCTTAAAATGAGAGCTGATCTTGGCTTATGTCTCCTGGCCTACTCCTAAACAAGTAATGTAATTAAGTAGTTTTTACATTGTGAGAACAATAATCATGGCCTTTGATTTCCTTGCCACATTGCAGGAATGGATACAGCTGAATGCAGAGAGATAGGCATTGTGTATTTTTGAAGTTCCAAGTGTCTATATATGAAGTTGTTTGGAGGACACTACAATTTTTTTAAGCAGGATTAAATTTAGGCACATTTCTCAGTGATGGATTAGATTTTTGTTATATCTTGTTCATACATAGCTTTCCAAGATTTTTCTTACTTGTTTCACTCTCTCATGCAGAGAGAGTGAAAAGCTCTTACAGTTGTTGAAATGGAAGTGGGTTACGTGTGTGCTACAAAGCATTTTCTCTCTCTTGACTTTTTTAGGAAAAGCTTTGAGACTTCCAGCTTTTAATAAGTAATTGTCATATAATATTAGAGTAAACCCTTTCTTAACTTTTTTTAATGCCTTAGGTGTTCGAGGTATGGCCTTGTTCTTTCATTCTCATTTCTGCAACAACATCTGCAAAAGCATGGGGCTTGCACCATTTGATCTTTCATCCAAAGAGAAAGATGCCTTGGATTATAATAAAAAATTGCTTGTAAGTGTTTGATGAGAAAGTTTAATTAACGGGGAACCTTGAAATTAGTGTATATTTGGGACCAAGTAGATCTTAGAATGCTGAAATAAGTTATAATTTTTGGATCTCACAAACCTGATTTGATGCTTGTTGCAAACTGATCTGTTTCAGTAGATTTTGATGGCAGTGGGACTTGATGTAACACTTGGAATGAAACTCGGCCCTAAATAAGTAAAAATGTCAGGGTTTGATATTGTGCTGCAGTGTAGAACTTTTCAAAGCAAATACTTCTGGATACCTGTTTATATTTATAGAGGACTCCTAATAAACATTCACATAGGCTTGTATAGCATGCTTAGAATTCACAGAAGGATTATTGACGGGACTTTCTCGTTGATTTCCCAAGGAATCTGCTCAAACAATTCTCCGTGGCACAGAGGAGAGGTGCGGCAGCAGCCGGGTGCGGACGGTGTCCGGGAGCCGCCCCCCGCTGCTCTTCCGTCTGTCGGAAACGTCCGGGGATGAGAGCATGAGTGATGTGGCGTTTGACTCCCTGCCCTGCTCTCCCTCCTCTGCAACCCCTCACAGCCACAAGGTGGACGTGCTTAGTGAGTGAGCCTCTCATACATCACCTCCGGGGGGTTCCTGAACATTGGACTTGTCTTACATTGGTTTTGTCTTACTTTGTTGCTAAGCAGAACAGCATTGATTTAGTCCAGAACAGTTGTTTCTAGTACTCCTCTTTGAGCAGAAATAAAGCTGAACATACTTCTATATAGATAATTAATGCACAGATGCTTCTGTGAAAAACACAGCAGTAAAATGATGGTATCTAGAGCTTTTTCCTCAAGCATATTATCCTTATAATAACAGCAAGGTTTTTTTTCTCTTCTAGATTGGCCTGTGTTCAGTGAAGTAGATAACTTGGATCAGCTTGACAACAAAAGGGTGAGTGTCTTTCCAACAGAAAATGAAGCTGCAGTTGCCTAATAAAATGTCTCTATAGAACTTCCCAAAGGTTTTGTTCAGTAAAAGCACATAAAGGTACCTGCCTATTTCTCTTGTTGCAGATCATGTTGCTTCTGTGCCTTTGTTGTTTCTAGTACAGGAAGAACATTTTATCTTAATATTTTAGTATTCATTATTTTGCCACCAGAAATCCATTTGCATCTGCTGTATTTTAATGGATACTTAAAGCATGTGCCTGTTCCCCTGCCTGCATGTTGTGTCTTGGGTGCTTGTCCCAGCTGCTGTGGTATCAAAGCTAAAGAATCCCTATGGATTAGGTCTCTGCAAATATTGGTACTGTGGAATGTTAGAGAACCTTGCCTGAGGAGGTGTAGGAAGTTTGCAATGGGCATTTTCCAGTGCTGGGCCTTAGTGCCAGGGGCTGTCACTTACTGGTTTGTCACTGAAGCCGAAAACT
Source organism: Geospiza fortis (assembly GCF_000277835.1). Classification (NCBI taxonomy): domain Eukaryota; kingdom Metazoa; phylum Chordata; class Aves; order Passeriformes; family Thraupidae; genus Geospiza; species Geospiza fortis. Next base: position 4,382,424 of record NW_005054319.1, on the reverse strand, counting down.
ATATTTAGTGGATTCTTGATTTGATAAAATGTGGAAGTCATCGATTTATTTAAATGTATGTAAGGGAGAAGACAATCTTAGATCACTTTATGTATCATTAAGTCCTGCTCCTTCTGACAGAGGTAGCACAATCATTTTCATCCAGTCTAACCATCCAGTATTTTTCATTGAAAGAACAAACCATTTGCCCTGTGAGAAATGTCAAGTTGAGGTCCTTACAAAGTGTAGTGCTAATGCTGTTCTGTTCTTGACTTCTGTAGGATTTTGAAAATGGTGGAGACAGTGGGTATCCCAGTGAAAAGAGAAGTGAGACAGAAGATCTGGATCATAGAGAGAGGGTAAGAACCTGACTGGTATAGCAGAGTTGGTATAGCCTATTCATACTTAAACTGCTGTTGTAGAAGAATCTTTTTTATCCTTCCTGATCTAGATCTGATCCTGATCTAGACTTCGAAAACAGAGGAAACAAAGAAATTCCTCCACATTACACCATTACTTATTCATATTGGGAATGACACTCTTACAAGAAAAAGATTATTTGTAATGAGTAACTTAATTTCGAATATCATATTTGATTCAATGTTATTGTGTGGGTTTTTTAAGTATTACATGTTGCATTTAGGATGTGTAGCCATCTTCTTGTGGGGAATCCATGAATATGATCTGCTTTCAGAATCATTTACCTTCTCTACTTGGTATGGATTGAAATATTACAGAACTTAATGTTGTTGTCAGGTAATAATATGGAATTTTAGAATTCCTAGGGGTTAGTTGCTTACTCCTCTAAAATTTTTAAATAAATGTTTTTTGACCTGGAGATCTTAAGATATTTAATTAGAAGACAGGAAAGAGAATACTGCTTCTAGAGATACCCCTCCTTTTGTCACCTCCTTTGGCAAGGTATTTGTCATGGCATCTCTAGCTTATGGGATTAAAGCCCATATGTGCCAATTTCTTTATCATTTTGGTATGAGTCTTAATATATTGTGATATCACTGAAAGAAATGGATGCAGTGGAAACAGTTTTGGTTTTTATTAATTCACTGTTGCTATTAATTCTAGAAGGTAGGAATAGTCTAGAGGCATATCTGGCACACATCAGTTGCTGCAAAGTGAATGATGCAAATCTTTACATCAACGTAGGGCCATTCAAACAACAACCGGAGGCAGGAGTCTGATGAAGACAGTTTGGGAAGCTCTGCAAGGGTAAATAAAGCAGAAATGTTCACAGGCTGAGTTTGCTGCTCTGCTTGTCCCTTGTTCCACTTACCTGCCACCTAACCACATCACTGAACCAGATGTTGGTTGCCCTTCATTTTCAGCTACAGAAAATATTTATTAATGTCAACTTACCACTCTGTTATTTCCTTTTATGTTTTGTCTTTGTTTTCTTGTTAAAGAAGTACTGTGAAACAAATTGTCACCTCTGTCATAAATTAGTGATTATGTGTGGGTTTCTCACTTTCAAAAAAAAAATTACAGCTCTGTGGATTTATTTTCTACCTAGCTAAATTATATTTCCTTTCTGCACTTTAGTTTTGGAATTCTATCCTGTATGTAGTTGTTCTGTAGTTGAAATCATATCCTGTATGATTTCTTAAAAACATGCAGTGTTTGAAACAGATACACAGTGAGGAGAGCTGCTGTCACCTAACTGAGTTAGGAAAGACCAGAGCTTGTATGCTTTTAGAAAATATAACTTCTGTGATAATTGGTCTTGGATATAAGCTGAAATAACTACTGTGAAAGGAAAGAAAAAACAGAGCTTTGACAACAAATAATAATTTATTTAGATACAATTTTCTTTTCATTATTACATATTCCTGTTTCAGAAAATTGAAACAGCTTTAACAGACTGAAGTTCTGTGCCAGCAGCCTTTCCTGTTGTGTTTTCTCTGTGTAACTGTAAAGGCCTTAATTATGATAGGATTATTTTCAGCTACTGTTTCCCACCAATCCATTATGTTCAAAAATTTCTTCATTTGGGTTGGTCTTCCTGAGAAATGCCAATGCATGTATCTGCCTGTAATCTTCTGCATGGTTACGTATCATTTTTCTAGAGTTCTAGAATGCAAGCTGCATTTAAAGTGTTGGGAACAGAAATTCTGGGCGGAAAAGTATTGGTTTCAGGGTTTTTTTGTGCATGGATAACTTCAGTGCTTGCAGTGTGACTATTCAGTTGCTTATCTGTGTAAGTAACTTCTTCTGATTCAGAACTTTGAGATGATTCTTCAAAGTGATGATGTTCGGATTAGAAATAGAGGGGCTTATTCCATTTCTTTAATGAAGACTAATAACCAATTATTCAGCTACTAACATGACTTTTGAAAGCTGTGTTTTAAAATACAATATTTACTACTAAGTAACAATACTAATAGAGGCTTTAATTCCTGGATGGTAATCCATATGGATGGGAATTTTAATTTTGAATATAAATAATAGTGTATTTTGTATTTCAGGTCAGTGTGGAGAGATGGAATCTTTATAACTCTTCCAGAGTCCACATCCACAGACCGTCCTGTGTTGCCCAAGAAATTCAGAGGCTCAATGCACTAGAACTTGAAAAGAAAATTGGGAAGTCAGTCCTTGGAAAGGTGGGATGAGTCTGCTGATACTGTTTTATCCAACAAGGAATATCTTGTATTTATTACTTACATAGAGGTGTTGCCCTGCTTGCATTTATTTGTGCAGTTGAAAATAACACATCTATTCCTTTCTGTCACCTATCCATGTTGTATAAGTGACCTTTAGTTCAGGAACCCATTAATTCGATCTGCTTTTGGCCTTGTAACTTCTGGGCTCCTTTGGGAAGAACCCTGCTGCTGTTAATCTGTATTTCCAGAGGCATCACACAGGGAGGATACATTGGGATGGGTGTGCTGTGCCTGACCCACATACCTTGCACAGAGGCAAAGCTGAGCTCCTGAAAACTGGGAGCATGGACTGACTCTTTTTACTCCAGACTATTCCAGATAATTCAAGTGTGAATTAAGTTTGGAGTTATGTATGGCCTTAAGCCCACTCCTAAAACATGATATAAATCTTACTGAATATCCTGGGAGCCTTAGGTGTTCTCAAACCTTTTGATGTAGGAAGAAACCTGTTTTTCACAGAATCTTTTAGGTTGGAAAAGACCTCTAATATCATCAAGGCCAGCCTCTGACCAATCACCACCTTGTCAACCAGACTATAACACACTAAGTACCATGTCCAGTTGTTTCTTAAAAATGGAAAGAAATATTCTGGAGCTGTGATTCCACAACTTCCCTGAGCAGTCCATTCCAATGTTTAACAGCCCTTCCCATGAAGAAATTCTTCTTGATGTCCAACCTGAACCTCCCCTGGTGCAGCTTGAGGCTATGTCCTCTCATCCTGTCACCAGCTGCTCGGGAGAAGTTGCTGATCCCCATCTTGCTAGAACCTCTTTTCAGATAATTGAAAAGAGGGCTGGGTTTCCCTGAGCCTCCTCTTACCTCAGGACTTAGCTCTAAAACCTGGTAAAGTTCAAGCAGAGGGCTTTTGAAGGATCACATCCCTCATGCTGTGTCTCCTGTGCAATTGTGTGCAGGTGCACCTGGCCATGGTTCGCTACCATGAAGGCGGGCGCTTCTGTGAGAAGGACAAGGAATGGGATCGGGAGTCAGCCCTGTTCCACCTGGAGCATGCTGCAGACTGTGGGGAGCTGGAAGCCATCGTTGGGTTAGGCCTCATGTGCTCTCAGCTGCCGCATCACATTCTGTCTGAGGTCACTCTCGAGGTATGGAAGATGCCAAAAAGCAGAATTGTAAATATACCGTAAGCATAGCAGGAAATGGAGATGAAACAAAAACCATAGTTAGGTGTTCTGCAGCCTGTTCAGAGAAAATAGATTACTTTGTAATTAAGGATTTGGACAAAGCAGCAAAAAAATGTTGCCTCTTTCTGGTTTTGCCAGCAAATTACTGCATGCCTTTGGAAAGCTTTTGAAGCCACCTCTACTGTTCAGCTGCTTTGTTTCTTGTGGCTGTGCCAATTTCTCAGACATACTAAATACTTGCCGACTTTGAGAAACTGCGTTTAATGGTAAAGGGATGGTTTTAGAAGCATGCATTTTAAAGGTCTTGTTTTCTTTACTAGGATACAAAGGAGAACAGAAATAAAGGATTTAATTACTTGCTGAGAGCAGCAGAAGCTGGAGACCGGCCTTCCATGATTCTGGTAGCAAGAGCATATGATACAGGTGTAAATCTTGGTGCAGACAGGTACTGTGCATGGCTGAGTAAGTTAACTTGGTGGTACTTCACTTAGGCAAGGCTGGGGCAATGATTTTTCTGCTTTTGTATTTTAGCATGTCTTTGTTATTTATGTGAGTTTTCTGTTTTGCACAACAGTGGTACTCTTTAAATTTCCCACTGTCAAATAACATTAAACTTCTAATTGAACTTCACTGAGCATTCTCAGTGTGCAAAATAACTGATTTTAAAGTATTTATGAAATAAGACTCTGCAACTTGAGGGTTTTTTCCTAAATTGGTTGCTCTCACAAATATAAATGCCAAAACCATACAACTGATAACGAAGCTCAGACTCTGGAGTTCAGGAAAACACTTCAGTCTGATACTTTCTCCTGTAATTTCTGCACAAGGTGACCCCAGCCTCATTTTGCCATGGTGACCTCATGTCGTAGTGCAGTTAGTGAGTCTCCATGAGAACATTTGCTTTCTTGGAGAGCATTAAGGCTCTGAAAAGTCAGTACAAAATTGCATGCTGAATCTCTGATGCAAAGTGCATTTGTTTCCTAAGGGAACCATCTTCAGAAATTATTTTTGACTTCAGGGCCCAGGACTGGAAGGAGGCACTTCACTGGTACAACGCCGCGCTGAACATGACCGACTACGACGAGGGAGGTGAATATGATGGCACTCAGGATGAGCCCCGGTACCTGCTCCTGGCCAGGGAGGCAGAGATGTTAATGATGGGAGGGTTCAACCTGGATAAGGATCCCCAGAGATCAGGTGAGGCCTTCTTTCTGTTATCTGTAGTCTTGCTTTTCCTTCCCTTCTCCCCCAGCATGTACTTCAAAAATAGATTTCTTACTTCAGCTGTTACAAAACATAGAGAGGGTCAATACCTTCGGATTTAATTGTGCTGGGTGTAACAAGGATGGATGTACCAGTGGAAGAAGAGATCTTGGCAGAGACAGGGTAGTGGGTGGTGCCTGGTCCAACCTGTGGCACACTGAGTCACTGCCAGGCAACCGTCACTCCCTCTGAGGTTGCTCTTCTGGGTCACTCCCCTGAGCTGCAGGTTGCTGCTTGTAGTTTGAGCTACACCCATGATTCCCAGGCCCTCCACAACATTCTCTTGGTTGCTGTGTAACCTGTAGGAGTCCTCGGAGGGGGCTCCTACAGGCTGGTCCTGTTTGCAGTCCTTCCAGATCCATTGGGGAGCCATCAGCAGCCCAGCTGTATAACTTGGAGAGCAGAGCCAGGTTCCCAGCTTGTGTAACTCTGACACTGTTAAAACACACCCATACATCCGGCCCTGCAGTTTGACCTCCATTTCTCCCTTTGTCCTTTATTTGCTTCAGGCTAAAGCCATATTCTTTCTTTACTCTGTCAACATAACTGATGCTGTTTCCTTTCTAGGTGAGCTTTACACAGAAGCAGCAGAAGCAGCCATGGAAGCCATGAAGGGCAGACTGGCAAATCAATATTACCAAAAAGCAGAAGAGGCTTGGGCGATGATGGAAGAATGACACTGAAATTAAGCAGATCTTGTATATAAATTTGTTATAGACTTGCTGCATTTGCAGCTACAAAGATGTATTTTTATGTGATGTTACCAGGTTGGTTTTTTTTCATATTTTAGTTTTATAATTTTTTTTGAGAGTAGAAATCTAAATGTAAGTAGTATGTAGGGTGCCATAGCATACGTCTGTTTGTGTTTTAAAGTTGTAATACACACACTTGAACCTTTTATACTTTTTTTTACTGTTAGAACTGAGGGGCCTAGTTTTTTTGACAAAAGAAAACAAGGCCTTATTGTTTAGGTTTTACATGTCCTGTTTTTTACACAGCTAATGATCAGTGTGTTTACATTTTTCTTCTCCTCCCCGCGTACAGAAAAACATTTTCCGAAATTCTCAGCATTTCGTGATCATTTTTGGTGTATCTCTCCAAATTTGCACATGAAGGTAAATTTTCAGTTTATGGATGCAGCTACTGATGTTAATAAGTAGTCCCATTCTATTTTGCTAACATTATTGGACACTTATTCTCAAATGAATTTCGGATAGAATCCTTAGTTTGGGGAGGGGTAGGGAAGATGATTCAGATTGGCTGTGAGGATATTCAGGGTGGAATGTTTTATTCATTACCAACATGACATATTATACCATTAGAAAATCATTCATGTTCCTGATGAGGTGAGGTATCCATGAGGTACCTCTCTCATTTTCATATTTTGCACCGTATAAAAATTTATTTGTATAAAAGTCTACTGATCTTACATTTGTTCAATAATGTACTTGTAATGCAAGATTTGTAATATGTGGGTAATTTGAAGTTAGTTTTACAGGGGCATCTCAAATCTCAGTGAAGCTAGATCATCTCACTTCAAATGAGAACTCGTTTTCCACCATTTCCAGATGGATGTTTGAAGAGGTCAGGAGATGTTGATTTACCTATTTCTATGTACAAAAAACAATTTACATGGTTTAAGTATATTTTTAATGGTATTTTATCTGCAAATACTATTTAGAGAAGAGTTTTTGGTTAGAAAGGGAAAACAGCATTACCCCAAAACACTTGAATTTGTGTCCTCCTTGCCTAATCTTAATCAGTGAGAGGAGGACAAATACCTGGTGGTTGAAATATCATTGCATAGAGATAAGTTTCTTCAAATCCAGTCTTTTATTCCCAAGCTGCAGTGACATCTATGTGGATAGTACAGAAGCTGCTCCTGTTCCTTGGTTGTGGTTAACAGTCATTTTGCAGGAGATGGAAGATGGAAGCTCCTGCCTCCTTGGCCTGGCAGTGTCCTGAGGTGTAAATTGATGTGCAGGGGCAACCCCTGTGAAGTGCTGAATGACCTGTGATGCTCACCACTTCAGCCAAGCAGGTGTAAAGTTAAGCAGGCCATGAGATGATGCAGAATTCATTAGTATTTCTCTCGTGCATAGCCAAGGAATATTAATGTCTTGTAAAATACAGAAGCTGTTCAGGGAACAGAAATCAGTTCTTCCTTTCCTGTGCAAGTGCCTGTCACTGGAATCAAATTATGCTCCCATTTTCTCTTTTTTATGGCAAGTGGATCTTGAATTGCTGTTTAGACATTTATCCAAGGGTGATGTCAATAACAACTGCCACTGTCTGAAAGAGGTGAACTCCTGGTGGTTAAGGGAGAATTTGAATCCTTTCTAGGAAAGAAGGGAAAGTTACCCTTGGATGTTGTGCTTCTGGCTGGTGCTGTAACCCTCAGGCAGCTGTAGCTGTGAGCAGCCTTGCAACACATGGCAACATCTTTTTGCTGTAGATTGCAGAGGTTGTGGGAAAGCAGTGCCCATGGCCTTTTTGTTTTTTGTTTTGTTTTGAGAGTAAGGACAAAGCTCTTCACCATTAATGGAGGAATGTCTCGTTTCTAGATCTCAGCTGGTCTTAGGTAATGAGGTACTAAAATGACCAGATTTTTGGACTTAATATTTTTTTATACCTAACATGCTGAAATAGAACCAGAGGACTGCAATTCAGATGAATGTTTTCAGTGCCTATCCACAGTTCTGCTTTAGATGCCTAAAGCCTCTCTGGGATGTGGCATTTTTTGCTATTTCAGTTCATAGCATTAAGGTATCAGCTGTCAGTGAAAGATGAAGCCCCTCACCTCTGAAGGCAATTGAATAGTCTGTTTTGTGCAGAACCTATACAGTGTGGGAACTATAAATCAGACACAAGTATTTGTTTCCCTTCTTTGGTGATGCCACATCTTTGAGACTTTCCTTGAGAAGGAAGCATGTGTGACAGCACCACTAACCATGTAGGGAGGAGGTTGAAAATGTCCAAAATGTGCATGCAAAGGATGTAGAGTGTAATTATTGACACTTTTTGGTGTGGTTTAATTTGCTAAATTCAGTAGTTGCTCAAGTTGCCGATAGCTCTGTGTAGATCTGGTATATAAATGTTCACACAACTCAGTGCAAAATTAATTAATTCTTTGTTTGCAAATACTTTTTGGTGATGAAGACTACATTTTGTCCTAAGGTGTATCAGATGATTTAGCCATATAATAAATGGGACTGTCAATAATATGAAAATGGAAATTGTTTACAGAAGTATACACAACTTATTCTGTGACATTCTTTTGAAGGGGAAAACTGTATATTTTAAAGACTTTTGCAATGATATTGCTTTATGCTGTATTTTTAATCTATTCACAATGAATAAATAAAATCTGTATTTTTTAAAAATGGGAAAATAAATCTGAGGCTCAGCCTGCCAGAACTTACCTGGGTTCATTGTTTCCAGATGTCAGTGGGAATATTGCTTGGGTAAGGATAGTGAGATGGAAGACTTTGTATGTCAGACCAGCAAATACTGCTTGCCTGCATCACTTAGTCCTCTCATTCACTTTTCTGGGTTCATTCTGGCTAGTAAATAAAATTGTTCTTTTTGTCAGTTTTCTCAGTAGAGTTTTACTCATTGCTTGTGGGCATTTGCTTTTGTTTGGTTTTTTTTTCTTTATAAATTGCCAAAATTCAATCATACTATTACAAGCTTCCAGAAATCCTCTCTATCATTTGTATTATTCCATTCCCAATTTCATTCCCTTTCAACAGTCAGGAGTAACTAACTGGGAGGAAATTATTAGATGTGCAACAACAAAATCTGTTTTCCTCCAGAAAACAAAATGGTTGATGTGCTCTCTGATTTGCATTTGATTACACATGTCGTGTCTGTAACCAATGGGGGATAAAATGTAAGGACAGGAAGGCTCATTTGCAGGGTGTACAGGGGCCTCCCTGTGCCTTTAGCTTTTGTTTAGTCCTGAGAATGGGCTGGAAATTCCTGGGCTCTGTGATTTGAGGTGGGATACAACATCTAATGATACACTCTCATTTTGCTATGATTTATTTCCCTTTTTGTGCCAAAATAATCTGTTTGATACAGACCCTTTCAAACTGTTCAAAAGGGAGCTCTTAGTGTTGCTTTTTTATTGCTTTATTCAGACAAGTGGAACTTCTTATACCTGTGTAGTTCAAACAATGTGAAATTATCCTCTAGCAAAGGCACTGTGAAATAGCAGAATTTCCTAACAAAAAAGCACCATGTGGGCCTCTGCACTGTAGAATCAGTAAGATGAAAAATGGTGAAATTTGGCACTGCTCTAGCTTTATAGCCTGTGGAGGTTTTAGATATAGCTGCTGTCACAGAGATGGAGTGTTTGCAAGTGGAACAAAGTAAGAATAGTCTTCTTCAGAAACCATGGAGACAGCAAACTCTTATAGCTTATAAAGTGTAAATAAGTATATTGCCTGTTTCTTAATTACTGGTCTGTGGGACTGATTTGAATGTCATTCTCTTCCCCACAGATGTAATTTCACTCAGAGTAGAATGAGTGCTGACAGAGCCAGTGTAGTTACCATGGGTCAAGTCAGGACTTCTCATCTGAATTTGGACAGGCAGAATTTAATTTGAACCTCAGGATGGATGAAGGGCCATGCTGCCAGGGGTGAGTCAGGATATTTTCAGGTTGAAGTTTAGGGATATCTCTCAGTTGCTCCTGCTGATGGACTAACTCCTGTGTGGGGACAGCTCAGGGCTTTGTAGCCCTTGGGCCTGGCCCTTAGTCTGGGAGTGTTATATACTCCCATATTCTCTGGCTATCCTGTGCTAGAAAACAATGTAATAAGCCTGGTAGCTTGTGTTATGTTGGAGTTCTCCTATATGTTAATTCTTTAATTTGGAAAAGGTCCTGCCATTGCACCTGATGTTGCACAGGTGAAATGAAAAAACTAGTGACCCAGCTGCCACCCCCAAGGGACAGCCTGTGCTCTTGCCCCCTGTCTGTGTCACACATGGCTGAAGTGAATAATCTTGGGTACACAGGCTTCCTTTGGTGCTCAGGAGAAATGTCTCTGTGGCCAGGCACAGAAACATTTCAGGGGCAGAGGCTGAGCTCAGCTGGGACAGGGCAGAAAAGCACTTTTCAGGAGGGTGTTGGTACCTTGCTCTGCCTGGGCAAAAGGAGCTGTGGGACTGAGCAGCCCACTCAGTAAGGAACAGTTTGTAATGAGTGTTCCATGCAGCCTCCTGCACACACACACACACACACACACACACACGCACACACACACACAGAGGCTTGGAGACTGTTAAAACTGACTTTTCTGCTTGAGCAGGTTACAGGTGATTTGCTGTGTGAAGCCAATTCAGGTCTGCCTACCTTCTCTCCTCCCAGAACCTCTCCTGCTGCTCTGCAGTCAGCTCCCTCTGTTCTTAAAAAAACCCCACATCCTGAAAAGGCACTGAACTGAGGGTGTGAAACTGTAGCAGCACTAGAGGAATTTAGTCATGTTTACATGTGTGTGCTGTTATTCCTCAGTACTTGTAGGCAGCGAATGAAGTTTTTAGCAAGACTGTGCAGTGCTGCAGCCTCTCACAATGAGAGTGCCGAAACGCTGGCACAGGTTGCCCTGAGAGGTGGTGGATGCCTTATCCCTAAAAACGCTCAAGGTCAGGTTGGAAAGGGCTCTAAGCTATCCAATCTGGTTGAAGATGTCCCTGCTCACTGCAGGGTGTTGGACTATCACAGCTTTTTTGGACAATTCCAACCCCAACCAAAGCATTCCTTGCTTCCATTTCAGCAGCTCCCTGGAAAGAGAGCTGGCACCGCCGGGTGGTGCAGGGACAGGCTGTGGGAGGTGCCAGGGGAAAGGGTTGAATGATGCTGTCAGCCGGGCTCCAGCAGATTTATTTTCTCTATGCTATTTAAATGAACTGCCACAAGGACAGAATTAAATCAAGCTGCATTAAGGCTATGTGACCTTACCCTAGAGAAGGTGGAATTTTTCTCAAAATACAACCCTTCCGTTGTAGTTAAGTGGTGAAAATAACATTAATTCTTTAAGAAAACTCACCAGACTTTCAGGCAAAATGCAGCCAGAGACTCACAGAGGCAGATTCATGGAGAACAGCAGCTGAGGTGCGCTACCACCTGTTTGCACAAGTGTACTGAGTACTGCCATGCTGCTGACTTTTGACTTTGCAAATTCAGTGAGCTGTGGCTTTGCAACGGAAAATTAGAATTTAGAACTTTTTTTAGGCTTTCAGAGGGGGTGCCCTGGCGGTGCCACACTTACCGCGCAGGGGCTGCGCTGCTCCGTGGCATCCACGTGGCAGCGGGCGCGGCGCGGAGGGCTCGGGCACAGCTGTTCCCGCCCTTCCGTCCCTGGGTGCATCGTGCAACTCAAAGTGCCGCCGTTTGGGAACGGGCTGAAAAGGATTCCCCGCATTTTATTTTTCGGGTAGAAGGGGTGTGTGGGCAGAGCGGTTGCTGAGGATGGAGAGGTGTGAAGGAGACGGGGAAAAAAACTGGTGTAGAGTAAAAGTGCTGCTTAAAAGTGGCACGGTCGTAGTGGTAGCGTGGCCGAGCGGTCTAAGGCGCTGGATTAAGGCTCCAGTCTCTTCGGGGGCGTGGGTTCGAATCCCACCGCTGCCAGCAGTTGCTTTTTTTTCTGCCTTTTTGTCTCATTTTCCTTCCTCTTTTTCCCTTTCCTTCACCCGGGAAGACTGGAATTTAAAATCCAAACAAAAGAACCCCCAATACAGTAATAAAAACACACGCACAAAAAAAAAACCAAACTCAAACCGACAACAAAAATCGTACAAAAGTCGCAAAAGCAAATCAAACAAAAATACCACCAAATGCACACACCCAAAACAATTTAAAAACGCACAAAAAAATGTCAAACTCACAACAAAAAACTCACCGAAAAAAAAACCACAACGAAACAAAACAAACAAAAAAACCGCCCACAAATAAGTCCCAAACAAAAAAAACCAACTCCCACCAAAAAATCAAGCCCACAACAAAAAACATTTTTTAAAAAGCAAAAATAATTTTTAAAAAGCCGACCGAAAAAAACCCCACAGAAACAAGAAACCCCCAAGCAAAGAAGAAAAGGCCATAAAAGGTTTTGGACACAGAACCAAAGATCAAAACACACGCGCGCACGCACAAAAGAAAATTAAAAGAGAAAACAAACAAAAACAAACAGGAAAGAAAAAAGGAAAAAATGAAAACCGAAAGAGATAGGTGGAGAAAAAAGAACACTTCCGGGCTCGTCCGGGATTTGAACCCGGGACCTCTCGCACCCAAAGCGAGAATCATACCCCTAGACCAACGAGCCGCTCTACGGGACGGGCACCGCGACCTGACCAGGTGTGTCACACAGTGACCCCTGCCCTGGCAGCACGGCCTGTGCTGCACACGGGGTGAGGTGGTAAAGAAAGGTTCGTGCTTGATGCATAACCTGGTAAAACCCCAAAGGTGTGCTGCGGTGACATCACGTCAGAGATAGGTCCTGGTGCAGAGGAACCCTCTTGGGTTCGCTGCCAGAAGATGACTGTGCAAAGCTGCTTGCAGGCAAGGAGAAAATGAAGCAAGTAATTGGGTCAAAATGGTAATTGCCATAAGTGTATGGAAGGTGCTTTAGCTTCTTCTGGCAGGTTCCATTTTACTGTGTGCCATGGGCCACCCTGAGCTAGAGGGCTGCTCAGAGCCCCTTCTAGAGGAGCCTGGGTGCCAGAGGTAGTTGAGGTAGTGATTCAGGAGATGCCGCTTTTTACATGCTGCTGTTTCAGCATTTATGCTTTCAGGCACTGATCCAGCAGGCATTCTTGGCCTTTCTTTGGCACTGTATGATTATATGAAGAATATTTCAGGTTTCAGTGGTAGCACTTTGGGGGTCCATTATAACTGACAAATTTAGGTAAAAATTAAATACTGGAGCATTTTTTGCAGGCCTGACTAAGAGTCTGTGTGTCAAATGATGTGCAGGTTTGCAATTTACCTTCTTGCAGTTAAGGCACAGTCTTTGATAGTAAAATAAAATTAAATCTCTAATACTCAAATGACCTTCTAAGCTCAGAGTGAGATGCAGGATTCAGTTGCCTCATCACTGATGTTTACAGTTCTTTAACCACAACATTGTTCTTCATTGGTTCTACATTGATGGTGTTATGGGCAGCTAATGAGCAATTTCAGGGATTGGTCCTTGCATTGGTCACTTTGCAGGAGAAATGAGAAGATTTATATCTCTTGCCCTCCTGCAAGCTGATAACTCACACTATACTTTGATTTGCAGATTAGAGGAAAGTCCATAAAACAAAAATGTTCTACCAAAAGAAGTTTGAACCTGCTGACCATATTTGCTGTTTCCTAATGTTTGATTCCATTCTGTAACTCGTGTGGTATCATAAATATATGTATATGAGAAGTGTGGAAATTAACACTACATATGCATATATCAGACATAGGATTGTGTCTGCATGCCTTCCTTCTGATTCAGAGGATTTCTTCCAGTTGCATGAGTATTATGAGTTGTGCTGGGACACACTGCTTCCTATTTATAGATGTGTCAGTCTCACTTTCCAGTAAAAGGATCTGTAGTCATGCTTTGTCTTTACAGGACCAAGAGAAAAATGTAGTTTCTGTAATACAGCATTTCCCCTGAGTAGTGCCAGATGGATTCACAAAGAGGTTTTGTGTATATTTACATAGGCAGTGTTCAGTGAGGGGCCAGAGACCAGGTCCTTCAGGCTGAGTTTCTCTGTCCCTCCTTAGCCCAGGGAATCTTTATTTCTCTTCTCAAAAGTGCAATAACTTTCTCAGAAGAGAGAGAACAAGCCTAGCAGATACTTGGCCTGCAGGCTGTCAGGAAGGGAAGGGTGGTTCCCAGTGTGGGGAAGGGGTGTTTGGATCCAGGTGTCCCACCTTTGGGTGTTACCACATGTCCTCACACACCTTGGGCATCCTCCCACCATCAGCTCTGTGCTGAGTGCAAACTGCAGTTGTGCCATGTCTGCAGAGCTCTCAGGTGTTGGGCTACCTGGGGATGTGAGCAGGGAAAGCAAAAACGGAACTGACAAACCTCATTTCTTTAAAACATATCAGTGTGTGTTTCTGGGAGGAACTGGGTGCCTGATCACAGAAAACACTGGTATCAGTCAGATATCGTATTCTCAGGGTTTTGCTCACAGCCCAGCCTGTGGCTATGATACTGGCTTTTTACTGTGAAGGTGTTCTGCATTTCTACAAAATTACTTCACATAGGAATCTGAAATACTGAGGCATAAATTTTCAAATACAAATGTATGGTACAAAGACCCTGGGACATGCTGGTGCATAAAGAAGTGGAGAATGCCAGCTCAGTACTGGGAGGGGCACTTTTTTGGTAGCGGAGAGAATGTAACTGAAAAATATGGAATTATATTTCTAGGTGGAATGGCAGAAACACTGTAAGCCTGAATGAATGTTAATAACATTTGTATGCAGAATGTCTAGCCTCTCTGAAAGGTTTCTTAGATACCTCTGTGTACATTAGTGTGATATTTGAGAAGCCTGTATGTCAGCTGAAATATACTGAGCTGCCTAAATTGTGTGGTGGCTTGAGTATTTGAAAAAAATGCCATTGTTCTAGATGTAAAATGGATGCTGGGTTCCTTCTTTCCCAGCTGCTCAGTTCCCAGCTGATCCTGGATGCTGCTTGTGTCTCTTTCTCTTCCTCCATAGGAAATCCAGCAAAGAAGTAAGCTGTCCTCAAGGAGTGAGGACAATGAGGGAGAGTTCCTGAACAGATTTTTTTTCTTTGCCTGATCATCTTTGTTGCTAAAACTTTACTTGGTCAGTTTGTGAGAGGTCGTCTTTTTTTATGCCTATCTTGACCAGTACTGGCTGATTAATGTAACATTGTTGCAGTGGCATCCCGAATAATTTGTAAATCCTTTTGTTTGATTTCAGCAGGGGAAAACTATTGTTGATTTAGCTGAGAGATCATTTTTTATTCAGAGGTCTGAACCAGGCACGACACTGACTCCAGCACTGGATTGAACATAATGAACCTTTGTTCCAGAGTATCAAGTCCTCAGTTAATATCAGAATCTTATTTTCATTGGAGTTGGCGTAGTTGCGAGGAAAAATCTGTTCTGCTGCTTCTGGAGGATTCCAGGAAAGGAATCTGCTGCTTCTGGAGGATTCCAGGAAAGGCTGAGCAGTGTGTTCTGGAGCTCTCATTTAGCAGTACAATCTGAAGAGTGGCAGGTCAGGAGACAAGGCTGCAGCTTGTCAGGGAGATGGACCCAAAGTCAGGGTATTCCCAGACTGGAATATCCGAGACAGTGACCCTGCAGGGCCAGTTGTGGCTGGAAAACAGCTGCTGCCTGTGTGTTACTGTTGCACAGCGTAAAAAAGATACACTTTATGCAATTGCAAAGGGCTGTCTTTCCCTCAAGGCACTAGTTCAGGGCTTTCTTAGTAACTGAAGCTTCCACAGAAGTTATAGCAGTTTACCTATTTTTGAGACATTTGCTTGCCTCTAGAATTTTGTGGCCTTTGGTTAAGATTGTTGAGTATCAGGGACCTGTTCATGCAAACACATACATTCCTTCAAAGTACAGACTAAACAGATTATCACTGAAAGGAACCAAGTTAACTTGAACAATACTCTAGGCTGCATGTGGTATGTGACACAGATGAAATGATTCATATGACATTCCTGTTTTCTTTCAGGTTGTGCCAAGGAATAAGCCAAGAAAAAGCTTTGTTTTATCCTAGCATGGCAAATGAAGAAGATGATCCAATTATACAAGAGGTAAATGTGCATTGTAGCAACAATGATTGTACATAAGAATTTTAAAATTATTTTTATTACTACAATTCCCAGTATTCCTACACTGCTGAAACAATGTGTCATCAACATCAGTGATTGTCTTATAACCAACGGCTGGGGCTATGCAAAGAATTATGTTGTGTGGACCATGGTATCTGTTTTGCCAGAATATTTTGTCCATGTTGGCAGATGCAGCTCAGGTTTTTCACCCTTTGTAATCTGTCCATGGCAGAAGAGAAGGTGGGGATTTGCTTCTACCATTGGGTGCTTCCAGTGAACTCCATTGCATGTCTCTGGGAGCTGAAAAAATTGGAATGACTTTGATGATCTGTTAAACATGAATCTGCAGTGTTCATGTCTTCTGCTGAAGTAAGGAGTTGTGTTCTGAGTCTGGACTTCTTTAAAGGACTGCTGTGTCCCAAGAAATAGCCACGGTGTCTTGTCACTTGATAATATGTGAGTTTACACACCAGAAGCACAAGGAAGGGCAAATCCATAGAAGGTGAAAAGCCATGAGAAAAGGAGTGGCAATTGTCAGGAGTGTATCTGAAATGGCAGCTTCCATATGTCTTATTCATGAAACATCTGTGCATTTTCAGTTCTGATGGCCAAGTGCAAGTATTGAACCAGCTTGAGGATGTGGGTGTGTCTTGTCTAATTCAGAAAGATTTTATAAAATACCAGTAAGGAACTTACCTTTCAGTCGTGCTGCCAAACTGAGAACTTCCTCCTCTTTCTATAATTGTGATAACAGATTTGCTTCAGATCCTTGGAGGAAAAAAATTCCTCTTTCACATTTGTTTGCCAAGTTTCCTTAGAGAGGAAAAACAGCTAGAGCCACTGTCTGCTACCTCTTTGTAGTGGAATTTTTAGGTTTGGTTTTTAAAAAGGCCGAATGTAGAATGTCATGTCAAAGTCAGTAGAGAGGAAACTTTTGGCAGGAGAGTCATGAATCTATTTTATGTTAGAGTTCATAATGAAAAGCTAATGTTGTCAGTATTTGAGCTCTAAGGGTTCTACTTTTATTACAGTTGGCATCTGATGAAGGTTATTTGTTTTGCTTTTTAGATTGACGTGTTCCTGGCCAGAAGTCTACTGGAGAAGCTCTATCTATTTCAGGTATTTCAGTTAACTTTTATGCAGTGATAGTTTGTTTAAAATAAATGCAAAGATTGTAACTTAATGCTTCAGTCTGCGAAGGTCTGGGATATAGAGAACCTGTTTGGGTGTCAGTTTGGAGGCAGGACTGAGGCTGGTTATGGTGGGGTCTGTGGGTGTGCAGACCTGGCAGCTTTGGCAGGATGCTGCTGTGCTGGGAGATCTCACTGGGATGCACACTGTCCTCTCAGCATTCCCAGAGGTCAGAAGAGAGACTCATGTGGCTAAACCTGGATCTACTCTCCTGATCAGCAACGTGTGGCCTGTACTTTCTAAACTAACA
The DNA here is from genome assembly GCF_000277835.1 of Geospiza fortis. Taxonomy (NCBI): domain Eukaryota; kingdom Metazoa; phylum Chordata; class Aves; order Passeriformes; family Thraupidae; genus Geospiza; species Geospiza fortis. The sequence goes on along the minus strand of NW_005054319.1, from coordinate 4,365,119 downwards.
TTTACTTGTAGACCCACAGATATTTTACTTCTAATAACTCTACAGAGAGTTAATGCTGAGGGATAAGGTTTTCTTTTTCTGCTGGACTAATGTGTTACAGGTTATTGTGGTTTGTGAGGGGCAGGAAGGGGTCTGTGAAGGGACAAAAGCAGAGGGCTGGGAGGAAAACAAAAGACTTTCTAGGTCATGTTCCCAAATCCCCTGATGACTCACAAATCAGTCAATTAATGGTTTTTTTCTGGGTGTCTTGTCTCTGAGATCTGGCAAGTGGATATGCATGTGAGGGGACAGGGGAAATTGAGTTGATTTCTGTGAAATTCTTTGATCTTTAAGAAAAGAGGGGTGTATGAAATGATCTGTTTTGCAGTATCCCATTCGCCCAGCTTCCATGACCTACGATGATGTTACACATTTGTCAGCGAAGATAAAACCAAAGCAGCAAAAGGTTGGTCATCATTTGAGTCCAGTCTGTAGAAGTTTTTTTATGATATGCAGAATGTACTTAAGAAAAGCACATTATGCTGTTGAGCTGTTCTAACCATGCAGCTATTTGCAGGACCAGATCTCTGTGCTTGAAGGTATGAAGAGTCTTTTACTGTGTCTGTAAGGTAGAGTTTAGAATAAAAGTTTATAAATCATAGTGGGAAAGCCATTATTTTAACAGAAAACAGAATCACTCAGGGAAACGTAGTTACTGATGATAATTCAGTCTGTTCGTGCTTGTGTGAAAAGAGCTCTAATGAAAAGGTCTGTACAGTATTCAGAGAAGGGTTGAAGAAGGACTGAGCCTTGGAGCCATCCTCTGTTTCAGTGTCAGTGCAAGTCTTGATTTCTTTCTTGCCTGGCAGTGAATCATCAGGAGTCCTTTTGAAATCACTGGGGCAGTACAGGTAAAGTATAGCCAAAGCCACAATCATTGCACTTGCTTGCAAATGTATCCCAGAAATTTGGCTATTATTTTACAATATCTTATTTTAAAACTGCAGCAGTAAATGTCTGTGTTACTTGAATTTGGTTCTGGGAAATGGTTAAGGGAAATGCTTTGGTGAACTTTGGAGTTAGAATGCATGTTGTGTTCATGATGTCTTTTATTAAAATCAGCAAACATTTGCACTGTAAGCCCTGTACAAACCTTTGTAAATATGCTGTCTCATCCAGGGACTTGAAACTAGTTCAGTTTATGAATAACATAAAGGGAAAGAAAAAATAAGATGGTAGCTGTGATACACGAATTTATAAGGGCTTTGACATGCCCTGAAGAAGAATATGCTCTGTATTGTCATAATATATAAATAGAATTATTATGCAGGAGGATGCTTATTTTTGGACATTGGTCTGAAATTTAAAGTGGGGGGGAATAGTTCTTCTTATAACTAAAGGTTTGGATCTTGTTACAATGCTCTGACAAGTGAAAGTCAGGAGTAACTGAAGTCAGTGCTGAGTGCTGCAGTCTCAAATTAGCAGAATGGAGGCCTTTGCCTCTGAAGAGGACAGAGTTACTTTGTATTCTTGGTACCAAACTAGGAGATCCATCTTATGAGGGATTCTGAATGGTTCCTCAGTGATGGGGAGGCTTGAACGAGCTTGCTTGTACACCTGATCTGTACTGATAAGTAAATTGGACTGATAGTGTCATGGAAGGAATCCAGCAAAGTGAATGTGTATTTCAGGACTGCCTAAAGAACTTTGCTTTTTCTGATCCCATTTGTGTACGTGGGAGTTTTTGTATCTCCAGCTTGTTGTTAAAATGACCTCACCATACCAAACCCATCTATGTGCTGTTCAGCTCTGGGTGAGATTTGCCCTGTGGATTTGAATGATGCTGCTTATGTACTTAAGTTTGCTGTAAACCTCTGAAAATGGAAAGTGTGGGGGTGGGTTTTAATTGATATGTTTGGGGTTGTGCCATGGTAATTAGCTGTCTTTCCCTGATATTCTTTAGGTTGAGCTGGAAATGGCCATCGATACTTTGAATCCGAACTATTGTCGCAGCAAGGGAGAGCAGATCGCTCTCAACGTGGATGGCACCTGTACAGATGAAACAAGCACCTATTCCTCGTAGGTGTCCTCTTTGCCTTCCTTTCCTTTCTGGGGTGAGCACAGATAGCTGTGTGTCCACCAGTGGCTGCTTTGGACTCTGTTCTGTAGCAAGTATTCTTGAGAGTAACCTACATTTTTGGGCTGCATCACGAATTCAGATTTGCAGACAGAAGTGATGGTTATTTGTCTGGTGCGGTTGTTGAGATTCCATTTTGGGAATTGGTGCTTTCAGACTTGTGGCACCTGCATGCCACATTGCCTGTGGAATGCCATCTCACTGCCCTCCTCTGCCTGCAGGAAGCTGATGGACAAGCAAACTTTCTGCTCTTCCCAGGCTGCCAGTAATGTTTCCCGCTATGCAGCTGCTGTTTATAAAAAAGGTAAGTTTCTTTTGCTTAACCCTTCCATCAGGGAAACATACTCATTTCAGTGTTAAGATAAGACCTATTTGATTTTTTTTTGGGCCTCAGTTTTAATTGACTGATGGGTCTTTGAAGAAAGGAAAATTTTCCCTTGTCAATGTCCCAAGAGTCCTTGAGTAGGTCTAGCAAAACTGTAAATATCATGTAAAAGCACTCTGGGTTTGTAAATGCCTCCAGAATCTTAACAGTTCATGGTGGCCTGAAATAATATGCACTTGTAATATGAACTTATCATTATTATTTATATTGCTTTCTTAATCTAATTGTGTCTGTCTCATTTTCCTGTTCTGCACTTTTTGTCCCTCTCTTGACTGCCCAGCCCATCACAGAGTTTTGGTCCGGGGGTCATTCGAGATGACAATATGGAGATTGTTTTCAGTGGTTACTATTTTACTAGGGGTCTTCTGGACTATGGGTCAGGCGTGTGCCAGAATGTGGCTCTCTGCAAGATCTGGTTTCAACACAAAAGGCAAAATTACAGAAACAAGTCTTGATCTTTCATATTCCCTTGAAATCCTGAGCACTGGATGAATTTTTCACTTCAATCCTTTTTTACGTTTTGCTGTATTAAATATTTATGCTCAATTGAAGCTGTGGCTTTACAGAGACAGGGAGATAATGAAAAGTTGTGTCCTCGTGCAGTGGAAAAAATCAATTTTGACCATCATTAATTCTCTTTTTCAGGTGAACTTCACTTGACTCCACTACATGGAATTCTTCAGCTGAGACCAAGCTTTACCTACTTGGACAAGGCTGATGCAAAACACCGAGAAAGAGAAGCTGCTAATGAAGGTAAATTCTCCACAGCTGTGTTTTCTGAGGGGAGGTGAGATACAAGTACTCTATAATGTGGCTGGGAAGAGTCATTCTGTTCTGAAGGTGTTTATTCTAACAACACAGTCATTATTAGGCCATTTCTTAGATTGTTTCACTGATTTTGCTTTTTTTGCCTAAATGCTTTTATGGGCACAGTGTGAGGGATCGGCAGAGGGATGGGAGGTGCTGGGAAGTGACAAAGGGTGGTGGTGGGGACTGTGTCCCCACTGCCACTGGGAAGGCCATGGCAGCAGGATGTCCTATCACAGGAGCAGTGTGGTGCTGTCATACATGGCACAGTTTGGCAGGCTGGGATTGAATCCATACATATGGAGTTCTCAGTGTGCTGTCTTCCTGCATGGGCTCCCAGACTGGCTTTGGCTCTTTCACTGCAGCAGTGTGTTCACTTTTGTGTTTTCTGGCAGGTGGTGATTCATCCCAGGATGAAGCTGAAGATGATGTTAAGCAAATTACTGTATGTCCACATTTTCCTTTTTATGCTGGTTCAGGCAACAGTTCACAAGAAAGCTTGAGAGTTCAGAGTGAAATGAAAGGACAGCAAACCTCAGCTGGTCCTGCTGACGTGGGCTGGGGTGGGGGAGGCCAGGTGGACTCACCCTTGTTGCACAGGCATAAAGATGGCACTGAGAGCAAGGGGTGATTCCTTGCAGCTGGGGCCCTTAGTTTGATACTGATACACCAAATCAGTAATGCAGATGGGCTTTTCCCAAGGGTTTTAGGGCTGTTTTGAATGATGCCCAAATCTTCCAGGTCCGATTCTCCCGCCCTGAGACCGAACAAGCTCGGCAGCGACGTGTTCAGTCCTATGAGTTCCTGCAGAAGAGACAGGCAGAAGAGCACTGGGTTCACCTGCATTATTATGGCTTGAAGGTAGGTCTGTGCTGGCTCCTGAAGAGGCTGCCTGGGCCTGGAGGCTCAGCCAAGTTCAGAACTTTTTTAAATCTTTGCCCATGGGAATCAGGGAATCATCAAAAGAGTGAAGAGGAGCTCTGCAGGCTGGAACAGACCCTGAAGTGCTCTGTATCTCCTCTGCTGGATTATGCTTTGGAGTCTCCACACTTCAAAACTGAGAGCTGGACAAATATAAAGGAGATCTGAGTGTAAGAATCACTTGGGTCTTGGATTATAAACTGGTCTTTGTGAAAGACTTGGGAAGCCCATTCAGTCAGGTGTGAGAAATCCTGTTTGGCTAACTTGGGCATGTCTGTCAGGAGGTTTCAAAGGCACAGCAAGGGAAATGTTCCCACATCACATGAGCATCATACACGGAAGTGAAAGCAGAACATCAGGTAGCAAGGTGGAACAAGTGGTGGAATGATGACAGGGTGGTCATAGTTTGGAATGAGAAATCCAGCTGTCTGGCATTCTGTATATTTTCAGTATGTGATAATGACTCTTGTTTTTTCCCTGTTTCCAGGATAGCCGTTCTGAGCACGAGCGCCAGTATTTATTTAGTCAAGGTCATGGCCTTGCTGAAAACACAGAATTAATTAAATCTCCCAGGTAATAGCTTGGTGGTTTCCTACAGAAATGGCATTAATTAGTTGGGATTGTTTTCAGAGTAATAAGCAGGTATATTCTTTAAAAATCTGCTCTGTGAAAATCCTGTTTGTGACCAAAGTTGAATTGTTTAAAAAAAGTTGAACTGTTTAAAAGAACAGAAGCAAACTGGCTTTCATCTTACTGAGGTTGCTTTCTTTGTTTCCCTATACCCTTGAGATTAAAACCTCATGTTTTTACTCAGGGTTGTAGCTTCTTGTACGTTATCACAGCCCTACATTATTTGGACTGTGAATATTGCAAAGGAAAATTAAAACAAAAGCTTCTTCTGGTTAATATAAATTAATACTCTGTAGCCAGTAACTTCCATTGTTAGCAAATCTTACAAAACTTCCCTTTGTGATTTGTGGGGACAACTGAAACTACTTGAAAGGTGTTTGTGTCTGTTTCTTGGTGACTGCAGCTCTACAGGAGCCTTCCATAATGCAGTCAGTGCTTCCCTGTCACCTGGGACAGCCATGGCCCAAGTAATAGTGAAGTGGCAGAGTCTGGCTCTGGTAATGGTGTTGGCATATTTTTCTTGTAAATCAGTGATAGCTGTTCTGAAGAGTCTTTTGGATGTGATTCTTTCTCACAGGCACTGGTAATTGCATGGGTGGGACAGAAATTTTGCTTTTTGCTGGCCTGATTCTCTGTGTGTGTGGGGTTTCACATAACCCTGCTCATGGCTGTCAGATCACCTGTGTCTAATATATTTCCTTGTGCACATCCTCTGTTTGGATACCTCTGCTGTACAAAAGAGCTGGGATTCTGACTCACATTTACTTCATACTCTCACTTTGGGCAGATGAATGTCAGTAGCTTTTACTAGTTCTGAGGAAGTGGGAGTGGAAGGGAGAGCTCTTTTCAGGCTGTTTGTTTTGTAGATTCACACAAGCAGGTTTACTCTAAGTGAGAAATTATTGTACTTAAACCTGGCAAATCTCAAGACAAGCATTTTAAAGAATGTGTTTCCTTTTCTTCTAGTGAATATTTAATGATGCTGATGCCTCCAAGCGTAGAGGAAGAGAAGTAAGTGTTTGTACATAGTGTTCAAAGTCCACATTGGCTGGATTCTCCTTTTCATGGGCTGCAAATCTGTTTATCTGCAGTGAGAAACCAATGGCTCCAAGCAATGTGCTTTCTATGGCCCAGCTGAGGACTTTACCCCTTGCTGATCAGATCAAGATCCTGATGAAGAATGGTCTGTAGCTTTTGTAATACATTTGCACTTCACTTTGTGACTTCTTGTTGCCTCAGATAAGGTGCTTTCCCCAGTATTACCAGTTCTGTCACCCTATCAGACAGACTGTCTGGCTCTTTGATTCTCTGAAGAATCTAAATCCCAAGCCTTTCCATAAAAAGAGCAGAGACAGCTGATTTGACTGTTGATACACTTGCCATCAATTTACTCTTAGAAATTTCTAATTTGATGATAGCTTTCTGGATACACATTCAGCGAGTATCTCCTGGAATGTGGCAGTCTGAGCATGTACAGCCTGCCCTTTGGCATTTTCTGGGAAGTTTTTAATGATACACAATTCATGTGTGTCACCTAGGAATTTTATTTTGTCTCTTTAGGGTTACTCTCTGATGAGAGCAAATCCTGAGGATTTTGCCTCAGGAGCGGCCTGCCTTGTGAGGTATCTCTGCTTACAGATATTGCCAAAGATATAGGTTGAGGTTTTTAAATTATTGTTTTATTAATTTGTGACCAGTTCAGCCAGTCAACTCTGCTGTAACACTAGCAGCTACTTTCAGAACAGATGATGCCTACAGCACAGGGGGGTATACCTAAGGCTTTATTTCTTTCCCCAAGATAAGTCTTTGCCCGTGCACACGCTGAATCCCCGTTCCTGGGTGTGTGAGCGCTGTTTGTGACTCCTTGTGTTTGCCTTGCAGTGAAGGTGATGCCGTTCGCCAACCTGCTGGGTCTGCTGGGCTCGGGCACCGACCCCACGGCCGTGCTGCGCTGCGTGCAGCAGGTGGCGCTGCTGGTCCAGGGAAACTGGGTGGTGAAGAGGTACGGCCCGGCCCGCCTTTGTCCCCGGCACAATCCGCAGGGATTGTGGATCCCTCCGGAATTGCCCCGGCATCGCTCCGGGACCGCCCCAGCATTGCCCCGGCATCGCTCCGGGACCGCCCCAGCATTGCCCCGGTATCCCTCCGGCATCTCCCCGGCATCCCCCCGGGACCGGCCCGGACCGCGCCGGGACCGCCCCGGCATCCCTCCAGGCCCCCGGGCTTTGTGTCCCCGCCCTCAGCCCAGAACACCCGCGCTCCCAACTCGCGTGTGAAACCTTTGGTGTTGTCTGCATCTCAGTGCAACTATTCTGTATCCAAAAGGTTGCTGTGAAAGGATAATGCCTTAGTACCGGTCCCCAAGTGGGATTGTGGCTGAGCAGTGATGTAATCTGTGTTTTTGCATCTGAGTTGTGGCAGGTTTCTGATGTCTGCACTCATGTTCTTTTGTGAGAGAGCTGAGTTCTTGCAGAGATTGGCATCAAATAGAAACACAGAAAATTAAACCAATGTCAGCTATAGTATCTTAGCAAAATTCAGTCCTGTAAGGATCTCTGTGCAGTCCTGTTGCTGTTCATCAGTGGATACTGCTCTTGTCAGCTGAAAACTACCCTCAATAAATCAAGCATGGAGGTGCTGAGTGTACCACATGAATTGGAGTCTGTATCATCCTGTTTATTAGGATAGAGCATCCTCTTGGGAACTGAAATCTAAAATGCAGTGTGATTTTTTTTTACCTGTGTGGAGCCCTGCATGCAGAGTCTCTGGAGTAGCTGTGTTAGGATGAATGGCATCAGCTGCCAGTCCAAGTATGCCAGCAGGATGTTTCAGCTATTGTGGTGCAGGCCTGTATTAGCAATGTGACCAGCTTTTACAGCAACCCTGCTGTCCCTCCAGCTGGTACAGGAGGATACTGGGAGCAGCTTAAGAGACAGTATGTTAGCATTCAGATTGTTCTTAGGTTATAGCTGATTCTTTGCTGCTAGTCTGAGGAGGATGTGAGGATCTCTAGTGAATGGGATGTTTGGGCACAAAGCAGCACACATCAGAGCTTTGAACAGAGTGGGGACCCATTTCTTTGGCCTGGGTAGGATCAAGATCATGAACCTGAGTTGCTGTGGGGCTTTGGAGAGCCTGGTAACACATGTAATCAGCTGGCCCTGCAAGCAGACAAGGACACAGACACACAGTAATGCTGGTCTTGGGGCTGTTGATTCAAGTATGGCATTTTGTAATATTGTTCTGTTAAACCCTTGATTGCTGGGAAGGAAATAAAAAACTGTCTTGCCCGTACATCAGCATTTTGGCTAAATGCTGCCTTCAAGGCTGCATACCAGGTTAGCCTAAGCACTTCTTAGGATCATTCTGATCTTGTTTACATGGATCCAAGGGAGGGTAGGCTTTGCAAGAACAAAGCAGAGCTTGTAGCTGTGTTGCACACACTTGCTTGCCACAAGGCTGTGCTTTGCTGGTCTAAGCCTTTCTGTACTAGTGTAATTTCAGTGGTGTAATTACACCAATGTTAATGCCTTTAATGAAAACCACGCTTTGCATGAAGGTATAATTTAACTGCAGAACAGGGAGGGCATGTTTGTTATGTTACTCTTCACTAATGCCATTTTTCTGGAGTACCTTGTAACTAATTTCTCTTCCTTTTTAATTAACAGTGATGTTCTCTACCCGAAAGATACTTCTAGTCCCCATAGTGGAGTTCCTGCAGAAGTGCTCTGTAGAGGGAGAGATTTTGTTGTAAGTATAAAAGTGTTTGTTGCTTTTAATGAAAACACAGGTGAGGCTTGCCTGGGAGGCCACAACATTGCAAAACTCTTCTGCTCTGCTGCAGCGAGGTGTTTCCTCCAAGGAAGTTGTTTGTGCTTTAATCCTGAAGGTGTTGTTACAAGTCTGCTGTGGGAATGTTGGTGTAGGCTCACTTTGTGTCTGCCTGGCAGGCTCAGATCATCTGTCATTAGCAGCATTCATCCCTTTCTAGCACATGCTGCAGAGCACTATCACATTGCCCCCACAATTCAGTGTGGGGCTTGCAGAACAGCCAGGACTGGATAATGAAGTGCTTGTTTCTCCAGCTCTGTTTCCAAGGGCTCAGGACTGAGGGCTCAGGAGGGCAGTGTGGGTAAGCCTTGTGCTCCCTGAGCATGCACTGGTGATCTTTTAAAAGGACTTTATTCCCTAGGGCTGCTAATCAGTGAAAGGACTTTGTTCCCCAAGCACCTTTTGTGAGCAGTAGCTGCACATGGAAGTTGAAATGAATATGGGTCTTGTAAACACACACATAACCACAGCAAAAAGGAACAGCCTCTGCATTGTGTTTATTTTCACTAACCATGGAAAGAATTAAGGTCCTAAGTGGTTCCTAAGTTCATAATCAGTTTATGGCTTCCGCCCCACCAGAGCAGGTCTGAGTGCACAGCTCTCATTTGTTTCAGTTAGACCTGACTGTTATTGCAGACTTTGTTCATGAGGTTTAGCTCTGAACTGGAGAATGCTGTGCAAGAGACTTTAAGGGTATTACAGTACTACTGTAAGATCAAACTGATGGTGATTGAAGCTGACTTTTCCTTGTCTCTTGGTGGCTGCCCAAGACACTGCCAGATGGAGACCTGGATTCAGGTGTGACCCAGTGACATAAGTGTTTAGGACACAGCAGATTAGGTGACATATCTTGTGTAAAGTTCAGGGACCAGAATTATTGTGCTCAGTTAAGTAAGGGATACTGTTTTAATATTTAGGATGAAAAGATACATTATTTTCATTTGGATTATGTCAAATATACCTTCTATGAGAAATGGATCTGTGTTGATCTTAAAGGCAAATAATTTACTGATTAATACTACAAGAAGGAAAAAGTTTAAATGTTAGGAAATAGAAAAGATCAATATTTCTGGCTTTCAGACAAAGAGAAATGTGTGGTTTTAAGACTCAGAAATAGTATTTAATGCTGTGTGACATCTGTGGAGAAAATGTGTTCTAGCTTAAAAAGTGAACTTTATTTCCCTATATTTGTGTGAAGTTATTAATAAGTTTAAAAAACATTTATGGACTTCTTGTGCTTTGAAACAGAAATGCCCTGTGGCCTAAAGTGAGTGGATTGGGTTTGTGTGTTTGTGGGTACAGAGAAGCTGAATGGGAGAGAAGGAGGCATGGATGATGTTGTAGGCCAGGAAGAAATTGTCAGTAATGAGATTTTGGATTCTTAACAACATTATTAATCTACACAGACTAAAAGAGGCTGTAGCTTATTTAACGGAGACAGGAAGAAATGAAAGGTCATGTTCAGTGTTCTGCCCAAGTCCTGTCAGCCTGCCCTCAGCAGCTGCTGTGCAGAGCACCTGGCTGTGCCCTACCTGGGGACAAGTGTATGAGTGACAGGACATCTTGGCATGACTGAGTGACTGTGATGGGGGTGGAAGAAGGGAACAGGCACTTGGCAGGGGCTCTGTGCTGCTGAAGGGCAGCAGCCATCAGCCTGCACAGGCCCCTAGGAGTGCAAGGAGAGTGTCCCTAGGCTGATGATGAGGTATGAGAGAAGTGACTTCTGGGGTCCCAGCATCACTGCAGTGGTTTTGTTGGGTGTTTTTTTTGTTTTGAAACTAAATGGAGTTTGAGTTCAGGAGATTCTTTGTAGTTTTTGTAGTCATAGGTTTGCCAAGGCACACCATGGACTCTCAAAGCTTTGAGGACAGAAGGAGCCAGAAGATGTTTGTCCCCCTAGCTGGCTGAGAATCACTTACTTTTACATTCTTGAAAGGAATGGGGGTTCTATTTTTGTGGTAACATCGTTGAACAGGCTGATTGCTACAACTTCAGTAAAGCCACTGCTACATGCAGTTGTTAGATTTTCCTCTTTTGTTCCCTTCTAGATGTGGAAGTTCACACAGGACCGCTGGGTGGTGAGAAAGGAAGTAGCAGCAGTTACAAAAGTGAGTGGATTCCTTTTCTTCCCAAATCCAAAGGTGGTGATAAGCTGGCCAAATGTTGCTGTGTGGGTGTAGATAGTGCGTGCTGCTGTGAGCCTTTCCTCTCACAGTGCCTGCTTTGCTCTCCATCTGGAACAGGTACAGATAATACTCTTTCTAGAGAAAAACATTCTGAGCAGCTCCCACAATTTTCCACAACTGCAGACTGACCTTGTAGCTGAGCCACTGGAATGCATTCTGTCCTCTGCTGTGTTTCAGTGGAAAGCTGGGCACAGATTGAATTGAGCTGACTGAAGGTGCTTACACAGCCCACAGAAGCTGCTCTGCTTTGGGTGTCTTAAGAGCAGCTCTTCTGTTGGCATTTGCCAGTTGCAATACTGAGTAAAAACTTTAAAGTAACTCAGGCACCTGAACTTTCTGTTAAAAGTAGCAAATGAATGAGGAACATTAAGTCAAAAGGACAAACCCCAAATTCTTTAAATGCACTAAAATGATGAAACATGAGTCAGTTTATGCACAGACCATCTATTTTTGGAATGTAAGAGCCAGTGCTGCATAAAAGCTGGGCATGTGTAGGTGCAGCATGTCTGGCCTGCAGCTCTAAAATAAGATTAACATTGTAGAATATGCTTCTCTTCCCCATAGAGCCTTTTCATCTCAGTTTGGAAACTCCCTTTTCTTTGCAAAACATGCCATGAGCTATTTGACTCTGGGGTGATTAATCACCACGGCTCTCTGAAGTCCTGGGCTTTTGACAGTGTGTGAAAGTGTTGTGCTGCAGAGCAGGATGAGCATCTCTGACTTAGCTGGGTGTGTGCCACAGAGGTGCCCCATGCACACCAGATCAGCCCAGCTCTCCTGTCCCATGCACAGCGCTCACTGCTGCATCTGTCCTGGCTAAACTGACTTCCATGCTATTTATGCTTTTGCTTTTTCTTTTAGCTTTGCCCAGAAGATGTGAAAGACTTCCTAGAGCACATGTCTGTGGCAAGAATAAACAAAGGTTGGGAGTTCATGCTCCCTTACGATGAAGATTTTGTTAAGAAGCATCCAGATATAGTTCAGAGGCAACAGATGCTGTGGATGGGCATTCAGGCCAAGTAAATATTTTACTGTATTTTGGGGAATAAGCTAAAAGCAAAGAACTGTTTAGTACAAGGGTTCTGTAGACACTGATAGGTAATGTGATCTGTATTGCCTCCAAGTCTCTCCCTCACAGTGCCCAGGCAGTGGTGTGGTGGGAGGTGTTACTGCATCCCTAAAGTCATTCCTGGTTCCTGGAGAGATGGAATGTTCTAGCTAATGGCTAAAGCTGGCATGGCTGCATGCAGACATAACAACTGCAACTGTCCTGGAATATTGTGTCTTTGTCTTTCAGATTAGAAAAGGTCTATAATCTCTTAAAGGAGCACTTGGCACCAAAGAAACAAGAGGCACAATCAGGTAAATGGAATTGTGCTTGGATCATGCTGAAGCACTTGCATGTATTCATCTGCCCATCTGTATTCCTGAGTGATGTTTTGTTCCTCTCTTATTTTGAATGTGGTGGAGACTGGTTTTGTTTAATGTATTTTCTTTCTTACTATTTTCCTCTGGAATATTTAAGACAGATCTTGGTCTGTACTAATGTCACTGAGGTTGGGGTGACACCAGCTACTGTGGCATCCTTGTAGCAGAGCCAGGAGGAGTCTGTGGCCCTGGGGACTCGCTGTTTGACACTGTAAAATCAGCTGGATCTCTTACCCACTTGCTCATTTAAGGCAGCTTGTGGGGTGTAACCAGCTCCTGAAGGGAGGACAGACAGAGCCAGTGCACAAATAATTCTCACCTCTCAATTTAATGTTAATGCAACTTAATGTGAGTGAGGTGATTTTTTACTTCCCTGATTTGCAGGAGGCTCTCTGGTGTGGTTGAGGGCCCAGCAATTACTGGAGGATGTAATGGCAGGAGGCTGTAAGGAGGTGTGAAGCTGTCTGGTTTTGGTATCCTTCTCCACTGGGGATGCCAGTGAGAGTATTAAAGTAGCTGCTCCAAAATCCTAAAAGATTGTGAAAACTTGAGATTCCAGAGTTTTAACTGGACATTTGACTTGGTGCCAGACACTGGAGCAATTGAGGAGTGTAAGCAGGACTGACAAAGGAGCATATGAATCCATTTCAATACCCTGTGTCTGATCTGCTCAGAAGGATTAGGTGGTGGGTTATTTGGAGAGGATTAGTGAGCCTAACAGCAGAGAAGGTAACAGCATGTGTGCTGGGCATGCCTTTGCCTCAAACACTGCCCTCCTTGCTTTGGCAGGGACTGGGCTCCTCTGCTGCCAACACACCCCTTCCTTTCACCTTTGGATGGCTGGGTGTGGAGAGGGGAAGAAGGGCAGGATTCCATGGGAGAGAGCTCCTTCCTGTCCCTTTCACCCCATTACTGGGTACTAACACCAGCAGAGGGTCTGAGCCTCTCGTGCCTTGCACCTCGTGCTGCAGGGCTGTTCAGGGTCACTGTTAACCCTTCCTCACTCCTCCCTGTACCTGCTGACATCCTGGTGCTGCCTCTGGCAGGGGCTGCACCAGCCCCCACCAGCCACTACAGAATCTAAAAGACAAAAAGAAGAGGTGTTGGACAGAAGTATTTGGGTCCCAAGCAGAGATGTGTAAACAGTTTGTATCCTGGTTTCCTGAAATGTGGAAAAGGCCCTGGTGATTGAACAAACACACTTTGCTTTGGATTCCTTGACTGGAATACCCTTCCCCAAACATTTGGCTTTAGAAAAACAAACACACACTGCCCTCAAAAATCCAGCAAAATCCCTCAAAATGTAAAATCTAATCAACAGACTGGGTTTATGCCTTAGATTTCATAATCAGATGATGTTTCCTGGTTTCATTTCACTATGAGCCCTGCTGAGATTCATGGTACCTTTTGTTTCTCACCAGCTCATCCGTTGCTGGTTTCTGGGGAGCAAAGGGTCAACATGGCTAAAGCAAAAGTCAAGCAGAACTATGGGCAGCTGGAGAAGGAGTTCCAGAGGCAGAAGGCAGAGATGAAATCCAACGACAGCTCGGCCAAGCCAGATGTTCCCAATATCCGCATCAAGGAGGAGCCTGTGAGCCTGGAGGAGCCCATGGACACCTCAGCCCACGAGGGCCTGAACAACGGCCTGGTGAACGGCCTGCACCCAGCCCAGGGCCCCTTGGACCCTGTCAATGGCCACCTGCCCGGGGGCTGCATCGACAGGGTCGCCCAGGAACTGAAGGCCTTTGTGTCCTCCACGTTTAAGAAACAGTTTGTGCTCACCCTGAGTGAGCTTAAACGGTTATTTAACCTCCACTTAGCCAGTCTGCCTCCAGGACATACCTTGTTCAGTGGCATTTCAGACAAAATGTTACAGGACATGGTGTTGGACACTGGCTGCAAACAGATTTTGGTGCCTGTAAGTATGGTATTCCCTTGGTGTGCTCTGGGGGAGGGATTGGGGGGGGAGCAGTTAAACATCTGAGATGTGAAATATTTGTGTTCTGTGCTGATGGACCAGAAGGACAGATGTGCTCAGACATGATGGAGCTGCTGGAATTCTGTCTGGGGTCCTGCTTCTGGCAGGCTCTGCGCTCTGCCCTGTTGTCCTTGGGACTCTGTTTCCACATCCAGGGTGTTGGGTGTGATTTGCTGTCCCAGCTTGCTCCTGTTAACATGGGCAGTCCCAGATTCCCATCAGCTCTCCTGGAATTGCACAAGCTCCTTCCCTCGGGGACAGGGACCCAGCTGGGGGGGAAAGGTGACATTGACTGCCTGGGAGCAGCAGGGCACACCCAGCAGAGCCTCTGGGAAGTGGCAAAGCCCATGTGCAGCAGGTTTCCTTGGCCTCTCTGTTTCCTCTGGGCTGTGCAGAGGTGTCTGTTTCTTTGTCTGTATGGAAACAATGTGGGTGATTGCGTGAGACAGAGCAGGGCTGGGAGACTGCATTGCTTAAGAGAGCAAAGGCAATCTGGCATCATGGGAAAGAGCCTAAAAGGAAATTAATTTTACAAGACATCTGGCACTGCTGATTGGGTTACAACCAGAAGGAGCTTGGGAGCAGCTGCCTTTGGGGAGAGAGGAGAAGGAACATGTGAACTGCTCAAAAGAGCAGGAAGCAGGAGGGCTGGGAGAGCCTGGAGCATGGGAGCTGCTGGGGGCAGCAGGAACGTGTTCAGTCGTGTGCAAAGTACATGTTGTGGCACCTGGGAACCAAGCAACAGCCTGGAAATGTCACAGGGAGAGCACCAATTGTGGTGCTTGCTGCTTCCTCTCCTGGCAGTTTCCAGGTCCTGGGGTGGTGCTTGCCTGGAACTGTCTCAGTGCTGGCCAGGCTCTCCCCTGCACCTGGTGTGATGTGTGCCTCTGCCATGCTGAGAGTAAACAGCTAAGATCATCCCTGCTCTGCTCCTTGGGACTGGGGCTTGTTTGCTTTGGAAATTTGAGGATTTTAGAAATCCACACGAGAAGTGAGAGTGCGATCATTTCTCTTTTCAAAAAGCAAAATAAAATCCTGC
>NW_005054319.1:4328244-4349788 GCF_000277835.1 Geospiza fortis | reverse complement strand
CTTCTTTCTGTGTGGAAAACCCTGTCACAGGAGACCTGCAGAGGTGCAGAAGTGGTCCCTGGAATGTCTCTTGAGGAGACTCTTGCAAGTTTTAGTTCTGCTGACTCAGAATTCACTGCAGCTCTTGTGTACAAGCCTGTACTGCTGGCAGCAATGTAAATCACTGCCCCTGAGCCTGCCCTGATGCTCTGTGCAGATGGCAAAGGTGCTGGGGCTGGGTTTCCTCTTTGCATGGGCTCAGACACTTTGGTGTTTCTTGATTGTTCCCCTAGACAATTTTGTCAGAACCCAACAAGGGCGCCTGAGCTCAGGGAAAGCCTGGAGGGTTGTTCAGTGTGGGATTTCATAGTTACTCATTAGTTTTCTGTAATTGGAAGTGCTTTGGTGATAAAAATCAATGATCTGAGGTAATTAAAATGATGTTCTTTGGTGGATGAAGACACTCTTGGCTTGACTGCTTACCTATTATAGAAAATGTGTGGCTGAAAATGGCAATTGAAACTTTACCAGGGGAAAGTAGGATCTGTTACAGAGCTGACCAAGAGCACCCAGGGTGTGAGATAAACAGCATTTGTGGGGAGCCAGGAGAGGCCACTCCAGCTGCAGCTGAGGCCGTGGGGATGCCTGCAGGGTGCTGTGCTTGCTGTCCCTCATCAAGTGTGGGGGGAAAAGCACAGGTCAGGAAAGAGAAATCCTGAGCTGGTGCTGCCATGGGAGAGGGTGAGGAGAGGGGACAGACAGAGGAGAGGAGCCCTGGGCAGGCAGGACTCGGTGCCTGTGCCCTGAGCTGAGCCACTCTCCCTCCCCATGGGAGGTGTCTTGCAGGACTCTGGCTCCTGAGCACCCACACCCATTTCCTGCAGACTGGGGGTGGCTGCTCCTGCCATGGCTCCCTTCCCATGGCCCCTGCAGTGGCAAGGATCTGCCCAAAACTTGAGGATATTTTTGAGGCCTCAGGAAATGATGTAACTGTTGTGTGTGCCCTCCCTGGCTGGGCTGAAGGAGGGGAGTGCAGCCCTGCACTCACAGAGCCCTGCAGGCTGTGCCAATGCCAGGCTCCCTGAGAGGTGAGATCAACAGTTTACCTTTAGGATTTCTCCAGCTGATAAGTTTTATTCTGGCACTCTCAGCCCCTTCCATCTGGTGTAGCTCTAACTGAGGCTGCCTGGCAGTGGCTCAGTGCTTGAGGGAGAACTTCCCAGAGCCCAAGGCTCCTCCCTGAGAGGTTCCACTTGAACGTGGCAGCCCTGGGGCAGCGTGGAGTTCATCTCCCAAGAGCTCTGCACTTGCTCCAGGAGCTCAGAGCAGGAAGGGACACAGGGCAAATATTTTAAAAAGGATTTTAAGGTAGCAGAGAACTGTATCAGGGTGAGGCTGGGGAGACCAAGGTGACATAAACCAGCAAAGGGACAGCAGATGGCAAGGCAGTGAACTGTTTGTGCTGTGTCTCTCTGAGGAATCCCTGGTGGCATTTCCCACTCCCAGGCTGTGTGACAGGAGCAAGCAAGCAGGGAGCTGTTGGCTTGCAGCAGTTTGCAGAGGGAGGCTGGCTGGGAGGAGGAGATTCTGTGCGTTTTTCTTCCCAAGGATTGTGTTTGTTTGGAGCCGTTTCCTCCCAGAATGGCTGGATAAACACAGCTGTGGCTGAGGCAGGAGGGGTTTGCACTCCAGGCTGTGCTGGCTCACTTGTCGAGCCCAGCAGGTTGTGCCTGGGTGCTCCCAGTGCCCTGCTGCACTTTGCCTTTCCTGCTGTGTTGTGTGGAGGGAAGCTGAGTATTTGATTTTATCTCTGCTGAAAACCTACAAGAGAGATTATTCCTCAAAAGCAGGTGTCCTTATGGGAGGAGAATTACGTCAGGTGCTGTGAGCCTAGTCAGCCTGAATCCTGGCTCTAAACCAAGTGTAAAACCTTGTTAGATCCCAGCCATTTGGACTAACCTGCAAGTCAAAGCTGCTAATCCCACTAGGCAGCTCCCACTGGACAAAACCCTTCCCCTTTGCAATAAGATCAGAGGCAGAGCATGAAAGGAATGCTGATCCTTTCACTCTGTGATGCACAAGTCTGCTGGCTGGTGATGGAGGCTGGGAAGAAAGGTTTGGTTTGTACCAGCAGCCAGGACTGAGGGATGCTGGAACAATTGGGACTGGCTTGTTAGCTTTTCATAGATGATTGATTTAGGTCATCTGGCTGGTTAGCAAGGAATAAATCATTAGTGACAGACAGGAAGAGACATGTCAGGAGTGAAGGCATATTCCAGCAGTGCTCATTAGTCACTGCTCCAAGGGGAAATGTTAAGGCAAATGGATGGTATTTTATTTTTTTAGGGGGAGAGGCAGTTGTGCTCCTTCCTGTCTGCAGGGGTGTGAGGCTTCTGCCTCAGAAAAAATGAAAGTGTTTCTCTAGCTTGGCACATGGGGGGAAAACAAAACATGCAAAACCACTGTCACTTCTGGAGCCTGACGTGAGCAAATGGCTGGCTCAGTGTCCCTCTGTGTTCAGTCTTCTGAGTGCTGTAGTCTGCCCCAAACAGAGATGGCAATACAGCAGAAGCACCTGCTTGTCAGTAATGCTCATTTGGGATTAGTGAAGCAGATAACTGCAGGATGCAGTGAATCTGTAAAACCTGCCACTGTAAAGGTGAAAACTGCCAGAAGGACCCTGCAATGCACTTGGTGCTCTCAGCTGTTCTGGATGGTCTGGAAGCAAACACTGCTGACAGGAAAAATCTACAGATACCTTGCCATGGGATAGCATCAAGGTCCAAGCCCTGGGGTTGTTCTGGTACATGGTGGTCAGCTCTCCACCAGTGGGAAACTGTCCCCTTGCACAGTTCATGGGATTCCAGTATGTCCAGCAGTTCCCTTGAAAGCCCAGCTGTGGTTGGTGTGTGACAGATGTGGCACCAGTGCCCCGGGCAGGGTGTCCCACCTGAGCAGAGCCATCAGTCAGAGCTGGGCACATTAAGACACCTCAGGGTGCCATTCCCTGGGTCACAGCTGTGACACAGACCATGTTTCTGCTCTGGCACTGGGGCTGTGAGAAGGTGCTGGGCAGGCACAGGGCTGCCAGAGCCAAGGCACCCCTTCCAGTGTGGGGTGAGACAGCAGTTGGGTTTTTTCAATAGTTTTTATTCCATGGCAGCCAGAGTTTTGATTCAGTAATGGGTGTCCAGGGATACAGTATGATGGAATCATTAAGCAGAACTCATTAAATAGCTGGTTATTTTTAACAGCCTCTTGTTCTCAGTTTCCTCCACAGACTGCTGCCTCACCAGATGAACTAAAGGTCTATGCACTTTGGGAAGCTGGTGACACTTATGATCAGGTAAAGATAAAAGAAGTGACATTCCCCCCTATATTTGTATTGAGTGTTTGGCATTGTTTGTATCCATGTTTCTGGAACTGGTACAGCAGATAGTTTTCCTCTTTCTCTATTGGTGTTTTCAACACCAACCTGTTTCTAGCTGAAAGGAAGCTCATAACATGTTGGTAATTGTGTCAGTATCTCAGTGGCTATTTCTGAACCTGTGAGAAGAAAGGATTCTCCAATGCAGGCCTCAGACCAGGATCCAGTGCAAGGTTTTTTTCCTTTTGATGGTAATGCAACATTAACCAGAGATTACCAGTTTCTACTTAAGAATAGGAAATGATTGCAGCATATGTGAGGATCTGCTGAGTTCTAACTCTGTCAGAGTAAACGAGGTGAAAGGGCAGGTGCCTGATGACCTCTGGGTGGACAGTGCAATTACCCAGCTCCATGAACTGAGCACATTTCTATAGGAAAGAGGCAAGAACCAGCCAACCTTTGCCTGGAGTGATGTGCACTCCCATGCAAGCATTTGAGAGGAATACCTTGCAATGCCTTCCTCAGTGTGTTTTGTACCTTTGGAGTGCCCCAGGTCACAGAACAGGAGCAGCTGTGGCCACAGGGTCTGCAGGGACCCCTTGGAGGATAAGGCACTGCTGGAGAGCAGCAATATATGGGATGGTTTCAGGATTATGAAGCAAGAATCCTCTAATGTTGTTCAGGGAATGCTTTGTACAGACTAAGGCATGTGCAGTTGTGATAGAAAGACAGGAATAATTGTTCTCTGTGGACTTACAGTACATTTTCTTTTAAAGCATCGCCAAGTTTTGCTTGAAATCTTTTCGAAGAACTACCGAGTGCGCAGGAATGTCATCCAGAGCCAGCTGAGTCAGGAGTGTGGCGAGGATCTCAACAAGCAGGAGGTGGATAGAGTGTTGAAGGTGAGCTTCTGTTCACTTTGGGTTTGAGCCAATTAATACATCAATTTTAATGCTTGATTTGAGCAAAGGATTATATTTTACCCTGAACTGACAAAGGATAAGGATGATAGAACAGTTGTTGTTGGAATATGGACAAAGCCTATGTTTCAGCTTGTTTTCTTAAAAATGCACTTGTCTCACTCCGTCTTCTTTCCCTCCAAGGAGCAGTGGCTCACACATTATTTTGTATTATTGCAACAAATCTCTCTATTCTCTTGAAGCAGCAGAGAATAGAGGGTAGTAAATGTGATACTTGAGTTCTTTTTAAATAATGCAGAATTAAACATTAAGGAGGTGGGAGGGCTCTCCCCAGTGCTCTGAGTTACCAACTGCTGCTGGTTAGTGCTGAAGAGCACGAGTGCCACATGTTCAGAAGGAAGTGGATTTTATTCTCTAGCAGAATGTGCAGCTTTGCACAGAGCAAAACCCTGGCCAAAACCAGCAGGCAGAGTAGTAGTTAACACATCTCATTGTAAATGTTTATTTAAATCCTTTCATCTCTCTTTGAAGATGCACCATTTACTTGCTCAAGAAATTTAAGGTATAAAGTACAGACCACACAGGCCATGACTTTAAAAGAGATGCAGGATGGCCAAGCAGAAAGTTGCCAACTAATGTAAGACTTTAATCATTGTGGCTGGGCCTTTGCTCACTGTCACCCACTTCAATAAGAAAAGTGCTTAAGTACTTTATTACATTGTGATCTGCAAATGAATAATAGCATCTTTGAAGAACTACAGATCTGTTGCTGTGATAATAAGCAAACTGGTCTTGCTTGAAAGAACCTGGTCGTCTTAGCAGTAAAATAAGCTCAGACATTTCTGCCTGCTAGACAATATTTCCTTTGGCTCCCTGTGCTGGGGCATTTGTCAGCAACTACATGAGCTCAAGTATCAGCCCTCCTGGAACATCTAGACAATGTACTGGCATTAGTTTTTCATGATGCTGTTGCTACAGATAACCTATTTCTAGAAAAAATACTTTCCCCTAAGTCATCAGGCACTGTTTTTATGTCAGTCAGTGGGTGACCAGCCTTGTGTTGTGGCAGGCTTTATTGTCTTGAATACATTTGTCACAGGACTAGGGGAAATTACCTTTGTTTCTGAAATAAAATTTAGAAGTGTGATTTAATGAAATGGGAAGATTCTCTGGCTTCTTTAAGCCACAAGAGATTGGATTCCACTTGAAGTGAAATTGGTTTTGTTGACTCCTATTTCCCCATCTGCCTGTGCTCATTTTTATACACAGAGGAACAGACTGACAGGGTTTGTATTTTTTGTATTTATAGATCAGTCTGCAAACCCTCTTTCTAACCTCAGGGTTTGTTTTTGTTAAGGACAAGCCCCAAGACTTCAGAAACAAAGATACATTTAAGCTCCACAGCCTCAGTTCTGCAGTAGTACTTGAGCCTGTGTTGAATTACCTTAGAGGGAGGTTGGAGGAAAAGAAAGGGAAGCTGTTAGCTCAGAACTCCAGAGACTTTGTGCTCACCTAATAGAAACAAGGAAATGAGCCCCAAGACAACCCAATTCCTGTGCTCCTTTGCTGAGGCACACATGTGGTCACAGCAGGGCTGAGGTTTGACACTTCATTATCATAGAAAGGGTTTCTTAAAAGGCTTCATATCCAGTGACTGCCCTCACTCTCCTGCTCTGTCCTGCTGCTCCCCTCAGCCTCTTTTTTCCCCTCTTTACCCCTCTCTGCCCTGCTCCTCCAGCCCTCTCATATCCTTCCCTCCCTCAGCCGGCTTCTGCACGAGCCCCAGGTTCTCCCCCAGGAGCCACTGCTGTTCCTCACTGCCTTGGCATCATTTGTCCCTCTGTGGCTCTCGGCCTTCCCCCCGTGTGTCTCCTCCATTGGAGCCCTCTGTCCTTCGGGGTGGGAACACCCTGTGCCCTGGGGTCACACTCTCTCTGTGCACTGGAGAAGGGCATGATTATTGTCCCAGAGCCAGCCAGTCATTCCCAAGGCTTTATGGACTTTAGAATCATAGAATCTTCAAGGTTGGAAGAGACCTTTGAGATCATCCAGTCCAACCATGAATGCAGCAGTAGCACAGTAACCAGGAGACATCACCCAGCCCCAGATGCACACACCCCTTACACACCTCCAGGGATGGTGCCTCCAGCACCCCGCAGCCCCTCCCAAGGGCTGAGCCGCCTAACAGAGCCTTCCTTTCCCCTCTCCCCAGGACTGCTGTGTGAGCTACGGAGGAATGTGGTATCTAAAGGGGACGGTGCAGTCCTGACAGCGGGGCAGAGGTGTCGGGTGACCTCGGGGACACAGGAGGAGCCCCAGCGGGGGTGGCACAGGCGGAGCAATGCCGCGGCCTCGGCAGCCAGGGCGGGATCTGGGCTGCCCTGGGGCCCGCGGGCAGCCCCTGCCAGCCCAAGACTCAGAGTTTGCATGGCCTCCGAGGCGCGCAGCCGCCGCGAAGGCACCGTGGGACCCTGTCTGCAGCTTGATTAATCTGGGATTTCTAATGTATTGCAATTCTCCTTCTGTTTCGTTATGACAAAATAAAACCATATAGTGACACAGACATGATGGAAAATCATGGTCTAAAACTTTATTTTGTAAGTAATGCCAATAAATTAAATTTGTTTACAAACATCCCAGTTTTTGTTAAATCCCTGGATGCTCATACTTTAGTGTGAGCATTGTCATAGCCCTTGCAGCCCTCTTCATAGAGAGCAGGTGGTCGTGTTCATGGGAATGTCAGGCCTGGGAGGGGGGAACAAAATCACTGTCTGTGAACTCTGTACTACATAACCATTGTTCTCACCTGTTGTCTGTGAAATGAGTTATTTGGAGAAGTACCTACATCTGAGACATGGGGAACAGCTACTGGATTTCTTCTACTGGTGTGGGGATCATTTGAGGGACCTTGTGCATTACTATATGTGACAGAGCAAGGTAAGTAACTGAGGGCACCCTTTGGAAGGCATCCATCTGTAGTTACCACACGGCAACCATGTAAAACCTCTATTTTGTGTAATTTTTAAATAAAATTTTATCTCAAAGGTCAATTCTACCCCGCCTTGTATTTGTCCAAGAAGAAATAGAAGCTGCACCTGCTCCTTTTACATCCTGAAGGCTTGGGGAGGAAGGATGGAGGCAGAGAGCCAAGTGAGTGCAGTCCCTGAGCTCCCTGGGGAGCCCAGCAAGCAGGGACAGGGACCCAGCCCTGGTGGCTCATCCTGAACTGGCCTCACCTGCAGCACCAGCAGGAGGATCTGCTGTGGGCATTGCTGCTCCTGCTCTCTGCTGCAGCTCCCAGCACATGGGAAGCTAAAGGGGATTCCATTTATTTCCTCTACTTATGCTCAGAAAAAGCTGAGTTGAGTTGTTGACCAAAATAAGAAGATTAAAATAGTTAATCCAGATAAGATTGGCTAAGAATATTGTCCCCATACCTACAGCAGTTCATGGGCACACTCGCCCACACTCTTGCACACCCGGGCACACTTGCTCACACTGGAACTGCTTCTGCCCAGCAGGTGTGGTTTGCTCCATCCCTAGAGTGGTGAGGAACACTGGCAGTGAATCACTTTGTGTCTTTCTCAGGGTGCTGGTTTCCAGTCTCTGAACTGGGGTGAGACAGGTGCAGGTGGCAGGGACACAGTGACATGACAGAAACCTCATGGCAGAGCAGCTTTTCTGCTTTCCCCACCCTTGGCTTGTTTTTGAACAGCATTGACAAAAACCACAACAATGAGGAACAACTACTTACTTCCATCTGGATTTCTGTCCTAGACAGGTCTGTTCTTTTCCATGTAGCATAACTCTTCTAAAATACAAATTTTGTGGGAACTCCATCTGAGCTCTGTAGGAAAGGTGGCAGGACTAGATAATGCAGGTGCCAGCTGAACCAAGTTCAGTTTCCTGATTGGCACAGATGGATATAATTACTACTTACACATGCAGCTTGACTGGATTATTTATTTGCTTAGAAAAATATTCAGAAGATTCAGATTCCCATTTTTAAATAATTTTCAGACTGCAATACATGTTTTAGAGAAACTCCCACAACATGAAGTGTTAATACTGCACCTGAAGGATGAGCAGAACAGAGAACAGTGTAAGGCAGCAGAGCTGCAGCAGCAGCAGCTGGACTAAAGGTGAGAAACTGTCAACATTCTGGGTCAAGGGTTTGGTACCTTGCAGCAAGTCAGCAGGGAGCTGCTTCCCAAAAACTGCTGGCCACATTAAGCTAAGAGACCCTTTACAAGGAGAAGGATGTCACCTTTCATTGTGCCTTTCTTCCTTCCTCCTAATTTCTCTATGTTCTGAAGAACAACCTTTTCCATGTTCATTGTTTTTCAGAAACTAAGTATTGTATAAGTATTACTATTAGGGAATGGAAAAGGAGAGGGAGAACAAGAGTATGGTCCCATTTTCAGTAGGATTTGTGCTGGCAGCCCCCAGGCAGCATAGAATAGATTAAGAGAGGCCAACACTGGAAGCAAGAGACAAAACAATGTAAGGTTTTACCTGGCCTGTCTCCCCAAGCACTTAGTTTGTGATATGCAACATTAAAAACTACTCCACTATGTCAATGCTACTTCTAAAGTTAAATAGCTAAATAACAACTCTCTAACTCACCAAATACACATAAAAATGTACTTTGCAGACATTCCACCAGAGAACCGTAGGTCCCAAGTAACACATAGAGTCAATTCACAGTATCTTGCCTTAAGACAAAGTGCCCTACAAAGGAAACCGTATCTAAAAAGCCACACAAACTTTACATCAAATCCTTTCTTAGTAGAAAGACATTTATACTAATCTGTGGGAGAGCCTAGTGATTGTGAAAACGTGGTAGTAGCTTAAAGCAAGCACAGCTTTCCACCACCCTGCCAAAGCAAGATCAGCTGGACTGCTCCCCTCCTGGAGCTGAGGAGTTGCTGCCCCTGGGACTGGCTGGGGCTTTGCTTTTGTTCATTTTCTCCATCAGTGTAGTCACAGGGCTAGATCATCCCTGTGAACCCAAAGAGAGCTTGAGTCTGGTTCTTGTGAGACATTCAGAGATCTCAGCTCTGTTATTTCTGAAGTGGACTAAAGAAACAAGTGCCAGTCACTGCTCTGGCCAGAGATGAAGTGTAATATGAAGTAGTAGTGTGGCATAAAGCTATGATGTTTGTCTGCTTTACAACCACTGGTTTGTGTGACAGTGCTAAACATTAAATCTACTGCTACACAGGAACAGGGAATCTAGCTGATAACTAACTAGCTTGTTACCTACAGGGCTACCAGCCTATCCAAAACATTCATTTTTAGTGCTTAAGAAACTCATCAGTTTAAGGGGTCTTCTGACATTCATATGAAGTGCTTTCTTGACTAACAGATAAGGTTACGGCTGAGAGGAGAGAGTCTTGTACTTTGCTCTGTGTTCATCTATTTCTTCTTTTGTTTTTCTGATACAGCTAAAAATCTCCTTGAATAGTGCTTTGTATTCAGGGGGAGCATTTGTGGAAGAGTCACTTAGCTCAGCAATCGTGAATTCTTGACTGCTAGCTGCAAGATCATACTGGGTGTTCCCCACGTTTAGGTCTTTGGAATACTGCTTCAGTGTTTGTACAGCCTTGTGTTTCAAAGAATCTTCATCCATTTGACACTTCTTCAAAAGTTCCTCATACTTCACTTTCAGAGCATTGTACTGAGCATCAACTTCATTGAGTACAGAGATCCCTCGCTGCTTCACAGCCTCAGCTCTCCTGATGCAGGTTTCTTCATGGCCCCTGAGGATGTCTGCCCCGGCCGCGCTGCTCAGGAGGCTCTCGCTGCTGCTCCGTTTTAGTGCCTTCTTCTCAAGCTCCGATACTGTCACAAGTCCATCATCTGCCAGGCTCTGACCAAGCTCCCTGTCCAGAGATTCCCTGAATGAAATGAAAAAGGATTCTGGCACCAATTTCTCTGCATTGTGGAGCGTGTTTTCAGACTGAAGGATCTGTCGCATTTCAGCTACTTCTGCTTCCAGCTCCTCTGCCCGAGCCCGATACAAGTCTGTATCGACCAGCCTCCGCTCCAGCTCACAGTTCTCTTTCACCATGAGACTGTATTCCTCTTCCATGGTTACCCTCTTCTCTTTCTCTACGTTCAGCTGGGCTTGCAGAACTGTCACTGCCTTCTTCAACTTCTCATTTTCTTCTTCTAGAGGACTTAGCTGACTATCCATCGAAGTAATCTTTTCTGCAAAGACGTGATCATAAACGAAATACCTGCAGAAACAAAATAAGGATTATCAAAGATAGGAAGTACAGCTGACCACACCTAAAGCTTTTCTGTCCTGGGTAACTAATGACATATTTAAACTGTGTGCTAACACACTTCAGAGCACTAACAGGGGCCATTGCACTAACCAATCAGTCAATTTAGTAATCAGAGCAGAGTCTGTAAGGACTTACATGCCATCGAACCAAGCTCACAGCTTAGGCAGAATGGCAGCTTGTTAACAGTTTCATGTTACAGACAAGCTGATTGAATAATGTAAATTTAAATTATAATTTAAGTTTAAATACACATTGCCTCCCTGTACCACGCAGTACTTTCTAACACTAATTTTTCCTACAGCACTCCACTCTTGTAACTTTTGTCATTATTGATGTAGAAACAAGCTTCATAATTGACAAAGCAATGCTGGAGGCTGGTATTTTCACAAGCCTTTGGCAGCTTGAAGGATTCAGTTACCTTTTGAATTGTCAAGAAATAACTTCTTTTGGATTTACGATTTATTCTATATATACTCTATTCTATATATACTCTATATAATTTATGATTATATAGAGTACCTCTATGTAGACACAAGAGCCTGTTCTGTCTGTAGAGATGCTTTCTTTACAAAATTGCTCTCTAGGCTTGCAGTTAGTCTGAGGTTTTACCAGGTGATTGTCCCGATGGCCCCATTAATGCAGTTCAGCTAGGTCAAATAGCTCTACATTTAAAAGGCAGCCCAGTGGCCCAGGTACCATTTTCCCAGTTTAGGTGTCATTTTCATCAGCTTCAGCTCAAAAAAGCTAACTTAATATCCATGGACATCCAAGGAAAGAGTAAGTTACAGGAAATATTTTGCATTTAGTGAGTTTGTTTTACAGATTATCTGTGTGTTTGCTTTTATCTGCCTGAAAACACTGGGGTGCAACTTGTTGTAAGCTTTCTAGGCTACCATTTGATGTGGGGACAAAGCGGAGCAGCAATACTGGTGTGGTCTAGAAGCAGGCCAGAAGTAATGACAGCACCATATAGCAGAGTTACTTTTCTAGTTGTGAATATCAGGTAATTTTTTTTTCCAGCTTGTGTCTTAGGTTTTAAAGTTTTGCTTAAAATAGTTTAGTGTTCTTTACTACGTAAGGTAAAAAGTCTTACTGGCGGAGGTCGTAGAGCTCCTTCAAGCATGAGAAACTGTGCATTGATCTTGGCTGCTCAGATCTCTCCTGGCTCATCCGGCCTCGTCCAGGCTTCTTCAGTTCTTCTACTTGTCGCTGCAGGTCATCTATGTGTGTTTGTAGACTTTCAATAGTCTCTGTCAAGCTAAAAGGTGAAAAGACCTTTAAATAAACCTAACCTTTCAATTTGCCAGTATTGTAGAACACCACTAGGCAGAGACAGACACCCAGTAACTGCACAAATACACCTGGACTGCTCTTATTGATATTAACAGCTGGGGGGAGGGAATCTCTAGAAATGTTTTACCTTATGATCTTTTGTTGTGAAGCTCTACTCTCTGCAACCAGTTTTTGATTAGTGTCTTCCAGTTCTCTTGCTGTCACATCCAGCTGTTCATAGACTTTGGCATGCTGGTCATTCATCTGCCGCAAGAGCTCCACTTGCTTTGTGAGATACTGCAAGACAGTTCTGCTGTTACTGTTTACTCTTGAAACACGAGCCACAGCTCCTATGCTGCATTTCTGCTCACATTCAGAGAGAAACTCCTGAGTTTTCCAAATATAAATTGCTGTGTTTGCTTTGGTAAGCTGAAGAGATGCTATCAGTACATAGGCAGCTTGCCTTTGTTATGGAGGCCACCCCAGGCTCGTGGAGCAGCCCTTACCTGGAGGAGCTGGGTTGGATGGTGCCAGCTGTCTTTATCTGTGCCCAAGCCTGCTGCATGGGGCTGTGCTGCAGTCAGCACTGATAGAGCCTTCAGGCTCCAACACAGCCCTTACCTGTCCCCCATGTGCTAAAGGTTGCAGTCTGCTCCAACAGAAGTTTCTTATCTGCGTTGACCCAACAATTTTCTCAACATTAGAAGTGAAATGCTGGGTAGCACCATCCATAATTAAACATATTTTCAGCTGACCCAAGTTATTCCAGTCTGAAGCAGCATTAGGTTCAGCATGGCAGAATTTAGGATGCGGTCACTCTTAAGATAGTATGTGGCTAGTATGTGTTAGGCAGTCTAAGTTATTGAATTCAAATCTTTAATTACTCACAGGGAACTATTCCAGTTACTGTAATCCCCAAACAAAGGTCTCATGGCCTTTTTTAAAAAGTAAAACCTCACATGAAGTATTCTCAATGTAATCCTCTTGGATTTTACAATTAACTACACACACTATTTAGTTTCTTGAATAACGTCAGAAAGCTTGGAATTCTTAGTCTAAGCAGTTCACAATCACCTAAAGCTCTTAAAAGAAGTGTCTTGTATTCTCCCACCCAGGACATGAGCATTTACATGAGACAGGTCTTTTCTGTTTGAGTCTAACCCCCTAAATGTGAAATATTTTGTTCTTGTATAGAATTTGTATTTTACAATATATTCTGTATTCCTACAAGTTACTTTCTTAAAACTAAGCTTCAAGCAGGAACATCCAGCAAACTCCTAGGCAGAATTACTTCTCTTTACATAGGCCTGTTACATACTCAAAACTTCTAATATTCTACTTAACCTTTTACCTCATTAAAAGATTGTTGGGTTTACATTTTAGGCAATTTAAGAACAGATAATAAGTTAATCTAGGACTAGTAACTGCTCCATACAGACTTCTAGAAGATCAACATGATAGCTGTTGGCTAGATCCTTTTGTAGCCTGTGCACACATGACAGAGGATTTACACAAAAATAGAACGTAGATTAGCAGTAGAATCTCAATGTGACCCATTTCAGATTAACTTTCCCTATTGGTTATAGCTGAAGGAAGGAGCTGGAGATCCTCAGACTTTCTTCTGCAATACAAGAGTGGCTAAGCACAGGAGCCAAGGTTTGGTGCCTGAAGAGATGTTGGTACTTAGTACAATGGGCTCTTGCCGACCTTTGAGATGAATGGAAGGGGTGAAGCATCACTTCCTCCTCCTTCCATCTCCAGTATCTTCAGGGCTGGTGTCCAGTTGGCCTGGTATAACCAGACCACCAAAGATGATGTAATAAATACTTAAGAAGTTCATGTTTAATCTATGTCCCCTGCAATGGAGCACCTAACACAAAGCAGCACCTTTCATTCTAGCACATGAAAACTGGAGAGTGTCAGGATTTCCAAGGTGTGAGGGCTGAGAACAGAGTCAGGCAGGAATAAAGTTGCTGTTTCCATGCAGCCTTTATTGTATCTACAGTGATTAGTTAGTGGCACACGTGTCAGCACAAAGGTCAGATATAGTGCCCCAAAGCTGTAAAATGTTCAGTGTGTTAGTATTTAATATATGAGATGTAATCTTAAGCATACCACAGCCTTTGACCCTTCTCTTCCAGTAAAGGCAATGCTGTATTTCAGAATGATTTCTCAGCCAGCTCTAGATTTTGCCACCCATAAGATCCAAATTAATAGCAAAAGAGTCCCAAAGATTTACATGGATATACTGCACTGAAAAAGCTAGTACAGAAATTCAGGAGTAGCTACAGGAACAGCTGAATGGTCAAAGTAGGTTACAGAAACAAGCACTTGAAAATTAGGAAAAATCAAGCATAAGACTGAATATGCCATTTGCACATGTATCCTATGCAACATGGTATCCTGTGATCCCACAAGAGCCAGAAATGCTGGTAGGAAAATAATAGACTGAACTGCTTTATACCTTGCATACTTTTATACATTACTTTATACATTGCATATTTTATTCCCATTTGTTTCAGTGAATTCCTGTAACAATTCCTTGTGCCAGTAAGCCAATATATTCAGTTCCTCAATTGGAGGGTCTCTCTGGGTATTTGAACAAGGGGTTCATTTTCCCTTTCCTGCCAGAAATCCAGGTGCAAGAGAAACTTCTTTGGAGGAAGAAAAGTTTTGTGTTGCTATTACACTTTTAAATGGCACTGGGGAAAGAGAAAAGAATGAGACAGGAGATAGGACTGGGAACTCAGCATGTTACTACAGCAGATACAAATACAGCCTTTGGCTCAACAAGCTGGGCAAAGAAAAGGTGCAGGCACTATTTATACATCAGAAGAATCACAAAAACTGTTTTCCCACTCTCCTCTCTTCTTGGAGGGAGCTAACAGGACAATCCAACACACATCTACTCTCCTTGAGGGAGAGGAGGAAAGAGATTGAAGGGGTATCAGATAAAGCCTTCAAAAAGTAGCATTGCCAAAGTCTTGGTAGAGCAAGACATTGAGAGAAAAAATTATTCTGTCATGTCTGAGTTTGTCTGACTGCACATGTACTTGACCCTGCAGCACACCAGCTATAGATCACTGCTGGAAGGACACTGGTGACACTTCTGGAGCTGCAGCTCTCTCATGTCCTCTACAAACACTGAACCACCAGAACAGCTTAAACAAGTAAACTGGCTTAAACCAATAGGATACTGCATTCTTACCAGCACTGCACTGTTTCTGTAAATCAGTGTAGCCAAGCAATAATGTATTTTCCACATTTCTAGATAGTGTTAAAATACAGCTGCTTATTAAGCAGCTACACTCCATCAGCCAGGTTAGTTGCCTATCACAAAGTTCTGGTGTGTTATTTCAGAGGTATGTTGTAACTCTGCTAAACACTTTCTTAAATAGGGTTGTTCATACAAGTACCTTGTGTACAGTGTTTGTATAGCACCTTGGAAGTGTTTGTCCTCTCTACACCTTAAGAATTGATCTTTTTATAAAAGGTATTCATGGCAATGAGGTATTTTCAGTCTCTGCAGAAGTAAATACATCTTCTAATGCTGTGGCAGTAATATAAACATCAGCCATCCCAACCACTGTATCTCAGAATGAACAGGATAACAAAGATTACAGTTAGCACATAACAGAAGAAAGAGCCAACAGAGAAGGTACAAAACAAAAGTAACCTCTAAAAACACACCCACAAATCAAACCTGCACTCAGAAATTCCTCCTCACTCACTAAAAATGCTGCATTTGTGTTGACTAATTTAAAGACACCTATAATTCTGTAATTATTAAGGTTAGGATTCTTTCAGTTACCTGTTGTCCCTACAATAGTGAGCATTTTCAGTCTGAAAATGCAGCTGTACAAAATACACATCTCTAATTGCAGTACTGCTAGCACAAAGGAACTCAGATTTTGTAAAAATCTGGTACATACCAGTCAAAGCTTGTTCCCTGTGATTCACACCAGAACCAAATGGAAATGCTGACTACATTTTCAATATGTTGTCAGTCAGCAAAGCCCTGAATATTTAATAATTTAATTATTAGAGACCATGCATTGCACTCTAATAGCTGAAAAAATCTCATTATCCTGACAAATGCTAGGTCTGCAAGAACACAGGCAATATTAAAAAAAAAAGAGAAATTGCCAAAAATAGCCAGGTTTTTCCACTCTGTTACCTAAAGATGACTGGTTTTGAAAGGATGGTTATGTTTTTGGGTTTTTTCCCTGGAAAATATGGAGCAATTTATCCACTATATCCTATGTTTAGATACTACTTAAATGGGTTTTTTTTCTGGGTTTTTTTTGTCATTGCAGGGTTTCTTTTACATTGAAATAGACTTCAGCTCCCTTTATCATAGATCAGTTTACTGGAAGTACATATCTTCAGATTTTACTTAAATCTCACTTCTGCACTTATCAGCATTTAAATTTCAAAGCTGCAATCATGAATTCTCATGTAATATTTTTAATTATTAATGTCTTTATCACAATATAATTTAAAGTTATTTTACCTGGCAAGATCAGAAAAGTTTAGCAATAAAAATAACCGGAGTATCTTTGTACAAAACCAAAAAATACCAGTCATTTGTCATTAAACAAACCAAATCAAATGTTTAGTGGCACAAAGCTTCTGGTAATCACAGAAACAGTTCTAAGGATGAGCCACCTATACTAGTTCTCAAATTCCCAAAATAGCAGAAGTGGTGAAAGACTGGTCAGTATTTTCCATTAGATCTCAAGAAATTCAGATCTTCACTTATACACTGTATGTTGCAGGTCTAGATGTTCTCACACAAGGATCCTTTAGATATTTTACCTCTATCTCCTGCAATTGCTCTTGATTTGTTGCATACATTTGCTGTAAGGATTCTTCTAGTTCAGTGTTACGGTCCAGTAGTGTCTTGCCAAGCTCAGCAGCAAGGTGAAGATCTAAACAAAGAAATCATGTTTGCATGTAAGTGAGAGAAACAATGATGTAATCTAATTCTGTAATCTAATCTAAAGCCTGCTATCAAATACTTGAGGTATTTTCTTATTGCTGTCACAACTGCTGTGAGTTATTTCCAGTACCCAACATGGAAGTTAGCTTAAACCTAAGTAGAACATCACTAATACAAGTCTAAGTCAGCCCTGACACTCGGGGACACTTTTATGTCAGGAAATTTCCTCAGTTCCTCCGTGGCCCTTCAGACACACCCAGCCATGTTCCCCTCCCAGTCTGTGCCCAGTCTGTACCAGCTCTGCCCAAGGTCTTTTGGGCTTCACCCTCTGTACAGCACTCAGAGGAATAAGCACAGCAGACCCTATAAATGCTCATCAGTCCAGATCCAGGCCAAAGCTGATGAACTCTTTATTGACTTGACTGTTCCTCCCCATTACTCCCCTACCAAGATTCAGGTCACTCAGGATCATAGTGCTAAATGAAGGTTTCAGATGCTTTTCATGGTGAAACAATAATATCAAAAGACATAAAATTGATGGAGACTTGCAGCTATTCTGCTTTTCAAGCTCATAAACTCAGGTGACAAGAACTGTTTCATGTGCTTCAAAACATCACTTTAAATGTCATTTGTTCTCAGGCATTTAATCTCAATTTCACTTCAGTCATCTTCAATCACCTCCAGGGTGCAGTGACTGTAGCTGTTGCAAATTAAGAAATAAGTCATCTGAACACTCAGCTCTGTTCTAGAGGGAAGTCTGATATTTGCTCAACAGCATCAGAAATGCTAGATATTCTGTATTATTATGTTGAAAGACAAGTGTAATTTAAAAGCTAACATAATGTGACAAAGTAATAAATCTTGGTATTAATGCTAAAATTGTAGTTACTCTGTGGAGGGTACTACATGTCAAGGATCCAACAGATTTCTAGAAATATCTCATTTTCCACCTCCTTCCCATCACATGACCCATGACCTGCATGAATGCAGTACCACCTTGTTAGCTCTCACATAGGACTTGTATCATTAATCAGAAAGAGAAGAAAAGTCAAGAAATACTTTGAATGACATCAAGAAGCCTTAAATGAATAAACAGGAGACATGTATTGCATCATCAGTAGTTATAGCCAGAGAAGCAAACATATTAATTCCATTTTCATTTGATTGCAATGCCCTTTTTTTACCATGTTATGCTCTTTCCTGCTCCCTCTCAGTTATCTTATCAGCTGGGAACTGTCACACATACAATACTGCTCCAAGATTGTTTTGTGCTAACCTTCAGTTGGCAGCCTGTCCAAAATGATTTCTCCATCTCCACACATATGCCAAGACCAAATCCAGACTTACAAGGACAAGTCAGTACAAACATTTGTCTATGAAGTTGTAGAAGTCCAATTCTGGCAAAACAACAGCTGTGCTATTCTTTACACACTCTTTACAGGCACAATGCATTGTTTCCTACCTTAAGGTCAGATTCTTAGCTTAAATGCCATAAAATTATTTAATAAAATCTCACTGTATGGGAGTTCTTCAGTTTTAAAACACGCACAATTAGAAGGTGCAAGGCATTTTGGTCTGTACTTAGGAGTTTATCCTCACATCGCTTTTTCACTGCAGCATTACTCATTACAAAGCAGGATTTAAAGTATTTGGATAAGGAAACCTTAAGGCATCCTGCTTAAATTTTTCCCATTTGGTAAACAGATTGCACATTGTTTACCCATGGACAGAATAACTCCCAGTCAAACACCAAGCTGTTTGTTCTATCTCGTTACAGAATACTGTAGTCTTCAAATTCAGTGAATTCATTATCCTATAGAAAATGGAGTCCTGCTTCACAAGTTCTTCTACTGCACAGATCTTTACTAGGAGCCACCATCTTTAAAACAATACCAGCATCATTCAAAGCAAAGACTAAATAGTCTATTCTTTTATTTTAATAGAGTAGAAAAAGAGCTTTAGTGAGGATTTAGGATTATGTTAAAGACATAATGCATAATGGAATTACTATCATTTCCCTTCCCAAAGTGAAAGTTTGTTTCCATGTTTAAGTACATTTAGGAGTTTATAGCTTCATTCTTAAATGCCCCCTCACCTACTAATCAAATAGCACAGAGCACACAGTACTTGGAATACAAGGTGAATAATGGAATTCATGTCATACTTCACACTCATTCTGTTTGTTAGACTGGCAGAAGCACAAATGGGTTACTATGGGAGAAACACTTTTATAATTAAGGTAATTTGTTTCTGAGGGGGAAAATACAAGTGGGAGCACTCAGGAATATACAATAAAACCTTAACTCTAGAGGAAGCAAGAACTGAAATAATTTCATCTCTTCTAAAATTCAGAATTTTTTTGCATCTGTTTTTCTACGTTGTCAAGTACCTGGAAGCCCTATAAAGAGCAAATTTTACAAGAGAGATGTGTCATGTATGTTTTCCAGCTACAAAATGGAAAGTATTAATTTACATTTCTCTGGAGAGAGTTATGGTAGAACACTAGAAACAGAACTGCATTTTCTGTTGTAAATTTATGTAAAGCAAAGCTAAATTTTGACAGACATGCCTTTCTCCTTTTCACCATAAAGATGGAAGCAGAGAGGTTTTTAATAATGCAAAATGCGTATGTGCAGATCTAAAGATCTTGGTTTTAGTAAATCTGATTAGTTGCACTGGTGTTTAACAGCTCCATCAGAAATCTCCAAAACAAGACTTCAAGGATGTCTTCTGTGATGTTGAAAAGCCCTCACTTACCAGCACTTCACAATCTCTTCTGACTGCATTACCATCATTGAAAAAAAGATAAAAACAGTACAAAATCCTTCTCTTCTACTTTTTCATAACCCACCTAACAGAATTATTCAGAGAATTTTCAATCTAAAATTAGCCTATTCTTTTAAACGGCAACAGGCACTAATTGTGCAAGATGTAAAAGTAAGCCTAGTATAAGTTTACTTAGTTGTAAAATTATTTATTTTTCTACTTAGTTTCCTATTCCTGTTCTGTATTTGGGATACCCTCTGTTCTGTAAAAGTGAGTAACAGCAAGATGAAAAAGAGCAGTCCATATAAAAAAATTCTTCTTTAAAGGTCAGCATACTTCAGCAAAACATTGCAGAAGGATGTCTGTTCCCAACCTTACAGGAATTCCATGAGTATTTTATGCATTAGCAATATGCCAGAAAAGCCCATCTCCACTGTCAAGGCAAAAATCTTTGGTACATAGGAAGACTGTCAAGGTTTTCCAAAACCCCTACCCTAATTTCAAGTCTCAAAGACCAACTAACAAGGACTTCAAGCTTGTTTCAGGGTGCTTTCTGATGTTTTACAACCTAGGTTCTCATAACCATACTCATCGGTTTTTAAACATGCACTGATTGTTTGGGTTGTGAAGAGTTTCACGAGACCTTGATAAGCACTTACTACCCTGTTTACACACATCTGTGTGTCTTAGCCTTAGCAGCAGGAGGAGTATCCTTCAGAGTCCAGAAATAAAGTACAGCACAACACTTAAAAAACATTCCTGTAAAGAATTTCTTCTTTACATTTCAACTTGCCTATCACATTTTCCTCCTTTTCCTTTTGGCAAGGCTATTCGTTGCTTCCATTTAGGAAAAAGAGAGAATCCCCAGAAAGACTGTGTCCACATTTTGGGGGTACATTAACCAAACCCCCAAAATGCACTAAACCTCTAGAATGGAATACTGTTTCTCAAAAGATGACAGCAGAGTCAACTGGTGATTATTTCGTTCGTTTTAATTAAAAGATGAAAGTAGAGAAACATCAAGAAGGCAAGAAGTCAGTTGTTATACATTGTGAAGTCTCTTTGTAGGTCTTCAATTCCATAAACACTGACATAGTAAAAACATTACTGAATCATGTCTTCAAACTTTTCACTCTCTTCCATGTGACAGCATACTGTAGTTTCAGGATCTTATTTCAACTAATTTGTTTGTATCCTGGTGCCAGGAAAACATCTGTTTTGGGTGAAGAGTACCTAAATACAGCTTCCAGTCAGCTATTTTTTATAGCATACAATTAGAGAGACCTGGCCCGTCTCAAAAAGAGTTTCTGTGGTCAGATACCTGATCTCAGTGGGAATACTGCTTAGCTTTCTCTATGGTTTACAATACAGCAGCACCCACCAATCCCAAGAATTAATGTATTTCAACATAAAAGCAAAACGTGTAAGACTGGAGCAGGTTTGCAGGAAGCCACAGCTTTGAACTCCCCTTTCAAAACAAACGGGATTAAGAACAAAAAGTAGAACTAAGTAACTTAAGAAAAGACCAGTCATAAATGCCACTAAGCTCTTAAGGAAATTGCACATTCTTTCCGTATCATGCCTGTTAAAGGATTTTCAGTGCAATTATACTTGTATTCCTACGGCTCCTTTCTCATTTGTGAAATGAACAGCATTTACCTCTTGCATGTAGTGTTTCAAGACCTACTGATGGAATGACGTACAGAAGCTATACATGTATATATCTGAGGCGTAGCGGAGTTATTTGATATTTTAAAAAGAAAACCTAAAGAGTTTCTAATAAGGAACCTGCAACTAATGGAGCATTGCTACGACTACAACTTCATCGACTGGAAGCCCTTACAAAGAGCTCAACAGGGCGCAATAGCGCATCCGACCCGGTGCTTCCAGCACCAGCCCTGAACAGGGCACCTCCACGTTCCGTGCAAGGTGCAACTTTCCGGAGAGCCGCTTCCCTCCCTCCGGCCGGAGAGGGACCCCGGCACCATCAGCTCGGCTGCCGCAC
>NW_005054319.1:4305136-4326946 GCF_000277835.1 Geospiza fortis | reverse complement strand
GGCCGGTGCCGCAGCCCGGCTGCCTCTGTGGGCACCCCCGAGCGCCTCCCCTCAGTGGTACCCCTCGGGACTAGCAGCGCGTTTATTCTGGTTTCCGTCTGAATGTGGTGCAGTCACGTCAGAAGGATGAGGAAGATTTTTGTGTCCAACCAGTCTGTCAGGGCTGTGAGCATTGCACAGCGGTTTGGGACCCAGAACAGCAGAGCAGGATGTCAGCTAGGGCGCCCCAGGCAACGTTTGCTATTATCTCTTGGAATCCACTTTTCTTCTTTAGACTCTTGCTCTAATTTCTTTTAGCAGTTGTCATCCTGCTGTGGGAGAAACACAGGTAATGTCACAGTGCATCTCACCGGCCTGAACAGCCTGTTCTTTCAGCCTTTGAGTATTAACACAGTTGTAACCACTAGAAATTTCTGAAAGCGATTTGCCTTCTGTGAGTCACAAAATGTTCACCAGTGCTTTAACCTGCTCAGTATAAAGGCTGACTATTAAGAAGAGGGAGGGGATGCTCGTGCATGATTTCATTGTAGTGCTATTAAAGGGAACATCTGGGGAAGGAAGTGTGGTACCTCAACTTCTAATTGAACCTATTTCATAAACAAGGTACATGACTAGATGTACCAATTAGGGTAGAGTTATGTCAGATCCTGCTTATTACCATTAGTCATGGTACTAGAGACCAGTTTGTGCATTGTTAGAAGATTTTTGTTGAAGAAATTTCAAATATCTTTCAGATTTTCTGAAGGGACCTTTTTTATTTGTGTCAGAAGGAATCAAGTCAAACAATTTAGAAATGACTGCTGGTAATGTTAGTGTGAAACACTTTTATTCCTGGCGCTTGTGGAATTGGAAGGAAAATAAAGTTTCCCAATTTTCCATTTTGAAGACCTGTGCAGGGTGCTCCAGGTGAAAATAGAGGTGAAATGTCTACCTTTCCAAAAGCCCTAATATCCACTATATAAATAATTTCATTAAGCATATTTGTGAAGGTTTGAAAGAGCAAATGTGACACTTGCCAATAACATACTAATTATAATGACTTTCATATGAATATCAAACTTATTTTTAAAAATAATAATTTCAATTGTACATCTTTTCAATAACCTTTTCCTTCATTTAGGTTTCTCAGTAAGAGATTGTGAAACCAAACTTGCCACAAAAATGGAAAATTTTGTCCCCTGAAAATGGTATTGTCTTCACAGGTGTAGAAAAATAAGTTTGAAGAGCTACACCATGGTCATTCTCAAATATTTTTAAAAATCAGTCATATCCTCAGAAATAAATTTGCTTTAATGAAACAAATCCTAGGATTCCAGTTGTTCATCAGCTTGACTTTTTTCTTAGCTATAAAGTGAAGTCACCTACTCTTTGCAACATGTTTCATATCACAGCATCTTATATATGCAAAAGTGCATCCAGACATTATTTGCTCTTCAAGAGTTCATTTCCCATGGTGGGGGGATGGAAAAACTGCCTGTTCCATCTTCCCCAGTCCCTACCTGATGTGTGGCTTTTGTGTGGTGATTCGGAAGTTCCTCCCTTCCTGCACAGCAGCCTCTCTTCAGCCGCCTTGTGAACCACAGGAAGGCTGGAAGGAGCCTTGGCTTTCATTTCCTGTTTCTTCCATGGTTATTTTTATGAGGAGCTGCTTCTAGAGCTGCTGATCAAGCAGATATTCAAAGTAGGTGTTTTGATGGATATGTGCAAATTGCATTTACGGTAAAATAGTTGATATGCAGAGGAGCAAAGTGTGAACTATTGGCATAAAGCAGGTTGTAAAGCTCTGCATAGTAAGGCTGAAATTTCAACTTGAGGTATCAAAATTAATAGCAGACAGCTTCCTTTAACAGATGTAAAAATGAATAAAGCCTCAGTTAAAAAACAGATACCTGGGAGTAATTATGTATTGGGCTTATAGAATCAAGTATAATGATGTATGGTCAAGGGCTACTTTTAGGTAGCTGTTAAACAGCTTTGAAAGGTAGAGGTTCCCTGGAGCTGGCTCCTTTCATGGTATAGTTCACACCAAACATGCTAAGATAAGTGATGGAAAAGATCAGCATCTTAAAAATTTGTTGGCTGAATATCTGAATGGTAGATTAAAGAAATCTGTATTCTTGGGCTGAATCTCTGCTATGTGGGCATACATAAAATGGTGTGTGTGCTACTTGTAACATTTTATTTAGATGCACTCTTCCATACCATGAAAATGTTAATTTAAAGGTGTTTTGTTTTAATTGTTTTATGGTTTATTAATTGAAAATATTGCTTCCATGACTTCTTAACAATTAGTATTTTAAAATAGAAGGGCAAAACTTGGTATTTGTTTTGAAGGAAATATTCACCTACATGCATGCTGCATTTGAAATTCATAGCATTGGAATACATAAGGAGTTGAGTCACTTCATTCCAACACAGTCCATAATTTTAAGAATATATAAGTAGCAAGAAAGATCTGAAATGTATGCAATTACTTTGAACTCTCCACCAAGATGAGTGTTTGCAGTAGCAAATTTTTAAGTGGAGTCTATACATCAGTTAGGAATTGTTTCTTTCAAATTTTTGTCTACTTTTTCCATTCACTTTTAAATACTGATTATACTTAGAAATGTCATCTAATAACTTGTTATTTTGGGCTCAGTTTCTTATCACTCATTGAAATGTGTTTCTGTTTTAACAAAAAAGGAAGAATGGGAACATTTTCCTCCAATAGTACATTTCTGCACTTCTGAAACAAGCAAATCCCCCATGTTATTTTAATTTGGAAAATCATTCTAATTGTTGTAATTCTCTTTTGTAACTTGAGGAAGAAGAGAGCTGTACTCTTGGAAGATGAAGATTCTTTGGGGAATTCATGCTAATGCACTGGCATATTCTATGACTACCTTAGGTGCTGGAATGATGAACAGCATTTTTAATTTCTACTACGTTAAGCTTTTCCTAAACCGATACAAAATTTCAGAAACAGGATTTCATGTAGCACAGGTACTGTACAATGGAATGTTTTGATTGCCATGTTGTGCTGTACGACAGTGTTATTGCAACAAAATGATCCTTTTAATGACAGATTAATTTGGGAATAATTGCAATTAATTAACAGTAAATTATCTTTGACTTTAGTTAATCCATAAGCAATGGAGCTTACACATAAAGCACATCATTTACAGTCTGTAGAGTAAAAATCTCCAGACTTAATTGCTGAAAAGATTTTTACATTTGATAGCTTGAAGTAATTTTCTAAACTGATTTTGCACCTCAGCTCCATAGATAAGTTTGACATTAGTGCTTTCCTATGAACTGTTTAAGTACTTAAATACTGCATTTATCCTGCAAGTCATTATCCATGTGAGTAACTCACATTGTAAATGGTCTCCTGAAAGTAATGGGCCAGCTCATGTTTTGAATTAACTTACTGTGAGAATAATATCTGAGCTGTGCAGGATGAATGCCCAGATATAAAAGGTTTTGAAAAAGTGGAGTCTTAGAGACAGTTTATTTCACATGTAGTTGGTCACTTACCTACTTACTCAATCTTATTTTTTCAAAATTTCTATAAACCTATGAATACCCATAAGAATTTGTTTTAGAGTCTGTTTTGACTCTAAGTAGCTGTTACTAAGACCTGAATAGCTGTACTAAGACTCTAAGATCTGTTCTACTCTGAGTAGCTTTTCTATGTATTTATTTATTGTCTGAATAGAAGTTTCTTTTAAATAAATATGCTGTGTTTGCATAATCCCTGTAGAAGAATGACAGTAGTGACAAATTCCCTTGTTTGTGGCAGGTTGTGTTTATGATCTGGAACGCCATCAACGATCCCCTTTTTGGGTATGTGAAAAACGCCAATCACTTGTTTTTAACATTTTAAAAGTTTAATAGTAATAAAATGGCTATAAAAATAGTAATACAATTAGAGTAATAATAATTGGACAATTTGAATTAGGACAATATGAGACAGTAGATACAAAGAGTTACGGATGTCCGGATACCTTTTTCTGGGCAGCACAAGCCTGAAAAATGACGCATGTTAACAGAGGATTAACCCTTAAAAACAATAACCTGTTGCATGTTCATACATCTCATACATGATGCATAATTTCCATTCAAACACAAGATTCTGTCTGGTCATCATCAGCTTCTTCCTCATAATCCTGATGGCATCATCATGGCTGAGCAAGGCGGGAAGAAGTTCGTTTCTCCTGATAATGGGGCAATAAATTCTCTTTCTTTGAAAGATTTAGGTGTCCTATGACTGCTATCTTGCTGCAAGTCCTTTCTTTTAGAAAGAAAGTATCCTACATAGCATAGTTTCTATTTTAACATTTTGTTGTAACCCAAAACTACATTTAACACACTACTTAAGAGAATATGTCGCTATAGGACACAAAACAACATGAGTGCACACACCACTGCTCTCAAGGTGAAGAAAAAGGGAAGTTTATTTTCTGACTCCAACATTTATAGCTTTCCAAAAGTGACAGTGGATTGGAGGGTGACAGTGCCACCTCTCCAATGACACTGGACAAACTAACAGTCCATCAAATTTCTCCTCCTCCATAAAAGAATGCAAAACATTAAGTTATTTACAGAAAGTGTGTGAGAAAGTTTGCTACAAGAATGTAAACATGAGAAGGCTTAGAAAATCTGAAAAAATCAGGGTGACAAGAATTAATACAGCATAACTTTCTAACACAACACATACAATATTCACTTGAATATTTGCAAAAAGCCAATGATAAAATCCACATTTTTCCCAGGTACATTCAGGACAACTCCCGGCTGAAGTGCTGCGCACGGCGCCAGTTCTCCATCCTGTACGGCGCCCCCCTGTACGGCCTGGCCTTCCTGCTGCCCTGGTTCCCCTGGAGGCTCTATGGGGAGGGTGACTGGCTCTGCAGCCTGCACCTCATCGTGGCCCTGTGTGCCTTTGATGGGCTGCTGACCTTTGTGCTGCTGGCACAGTGCGCGCTCTTCACCGAGAGCTGCCCCCGGCACGACAGCAGGCTCCGGCTCATCGAGTACAACCAGGTGGCCACGCTGCTGGGCTCCACCAGCATTCTCTTCTGCGGGCTCATCTCTGATAATATGGAAAACTTTGCTTATTTCCAGGTTTTTGTTGTTTTAATCGCAGCGCTAGCGACAGCTTGTATGTGTTGCACAGGTAAATACAGCACAAGTCAGTATGAGCAGAGGGAAATTCACACGGAGGATGCTCATCTGGAAAACGGTGATGGAACTTTCTCCTTGGCCTCAGTAGTTTCATTGACCAAACAGATCATGACAGAGAAGAACTTTCTGTGTTTTGTAACAATGAACTTCTTCCAAGTCTTCCACCAAGCCTTCTACAACAATTTTATGATGATCTTCGCGGATAATCTTATTCCTAAGGATGTCCTTTCTTCCTCAGTAAGAAGTATCATGTATGGAGCAGGTTTTATTTGTCCTCAGGTAGGTAGTCATACTTTATTTCTGAATATGAAAACCTGTTGTTTTAGTAGTTCACAGTATCCATTTAACACTTGTAAAAAATGCTGTATTTGGCATAAGGCATTTGCCAAAATGAGTACTAAATCTCACTCCCCAGTGCTCTAGAAGAAGAAAATATCTCAGTGCAGGCTGATCAAGTGTAAGGGGTAGAGAGAGCAGACCAGCAGACAGGCTGGTGGAACATGTGTTTAAAACAATGTGAGACATGAGTAGGCAAAGAATGAATGTTTTGTATCCTCCAGCACTTATAATACCTAAGCATAAAGGAATGAAAAACATGGCCAAGATCAAACGTTTCTAAAGCAAAATCTATAGAATTCTGAATTCCTTTTTGTTTTGTTTTGTTTTCCAATGCTGTGTATTACAAATGAAAGACTAAGTTCTTCTGGACGTTTCTGAAATAAGCTGCACAAAATACCAGAAAAAATTATAAAGTATGAAAAGCATTGTTAAAATATGTGGTATCTCAGTCATGGAAACCAAACAAAACTCTAAATAGCTGCTTTTGGAGAATAGTACATTCCCATTTATTTTGTTGATTGGTCTCTTGGTCAGCAGTATTTATGGGGAAGAGAGACATCCTTTTAAGAGCCCAGTCAGGGATGAGGAGAGGAATAATGAACTGAAAAGAGAAAGAGAACCCAAAAGAGTAATGTGTGAAAACAAGCAGCAAAAGTATATCTCACAGAATTTGACCATACTTCTCAGCAGTAAATAAAAAATTCCTCTGTTCATTGCCTTCTAACTTCTTTCTCTAGATCTTTAAAAACTTTCTTTGTGTTTACCTGTTGGATGCTGAAAGTTAGGATACTCAAAATATGAGTATCCTGACATTCATCATAGGTGCTGATGGTGTTGAGAATTTTTTTAAAATCAGACTGTTCTATTCATTAAATTTTAATGGGTTTTGGTAAGTAATATGTATAAGAGGATAAATGAAAATGGAACTAGAATTCACAGCTCAATTTCAGTTCCCATTTGGGCTTTTGCATATAAAACATAGAGATCCTGCACATACTTTCTGTTCCATAACTATCTATAATTTCAACTTTTGTCCTCATCACAGCTTTGACAGTTTTGGGATTTTCCCCTGTACCTCAGCCAGTTAGGTAATGAACTTTGGAAACAAATCAGAAGCTACAGAAGTTAGGAAAGCTTAAATAATTTTACACTTAATATATAGCAATCACTTTTATTGATAAAATCAGTGTGACAGTGTGAAAAGAACAATCTTTCAGAAAATGCGTCCCTCTCTGCTCCCCAGAGACTCTTTGTCTAGAAGGTCGCTGAACCATGGAGGGTTTGCTGTGACCTTATTTTTCTCAGGTTTTGTCCCTTTGAGCTCAAGTTACAATAAGAGAATTCTCTGATGGCAATGTCCAGATCTTCACTTACTGGAAAAACACCCAACCCTTGTAAAATAAAGCTCCTTTTTATGAACTCTGCT
This sequence comes from Geospiza fortis, assembly GCF_000277835.1. Classification (NCBI taxonomy): domain Eukaryota; kingdom Metazoa; phylum Chordata; class Aves; order Passeriformes; family Thraupidae; genus Geospiza; species Geospiza fortis. Next base: position 4,320,012 of record NW_005054319.1, on the reverse strand, counting down.
TCAGTGGCTTCTGCTAGAATTCAGCTTCTGACTTAGGTTCCTTCTAGTAGTGGACGTGAGGAACTCAACCTGCCCACAAGGAAAATGTTGCTGCAACATAGACAAACAACTCTGAATTTGCATCGTTAGTATTTTCCTTACAAACACACAGTCTTAAAGACCTGCAAGTAATGAGGAATTTTCTAAGTCATAAGTACTTCCTGAGACAGGGTTATTTTGCAATTACAGGGAGACAGGAACATGGTGTTTACAACAGCAGGCATTACATGATCCCTTAGTATTTCTAGTGGAGGCACTTTTCAGCAAAATCCCTGAAAACAGCCAGGGGGAGGAGTATGTTTTAAATTTCTTATTCCAAGATATTTTTCTTATACCACCTTTCCAGATTTGTTTTACCTCCCTGATCAAGTAGAAATCTTGAGCTTTTTATACAATAGCATTTGCCATGCTAATCTTTGTCTGACCGTAGCATCCTGGTTTTATTTGTTATGTTAAAGCAGTTCAGTGTGGGAACAATTGTACAAGGAAAATTCTTTCCTGTTCTTCATCTGAGTATTACACAGTTCATCTCTGTAACACAGAAGAAAGGAGAAAATGTGGATCTTTATACAGTTTTTATGTTTGTGACAGACATGAGGACCATGTACATGAAGATGGTGACAAAGGCCCATATAATGAAAAGAACATAATTCATTACAGAATGTCCTATTGAAATTGAAAAGTGAGGAGCAACGTGGAACTTAAATTTTGTTCATACTATAATCAGCATTTAATATAATTTTCATGAATTAGCCAGTCACTAGATTCTCAGAATCTGCTCCTTGCCAAGATTGGCAAAATTAAAACTCAGCCATGCACAAGCACTGGCCTCTGGCTTTCTGTGCTTGCTAGTAAAGCCTCTAACTTGCTTACTTAAAGCTGTTCTGGTGAACTTGCTTTACCAACTTAAAAATCATGCTTGATTTCTATAAATGTCAATCAAAATAGTAATATTAATAAAAAAAGCAATGACTGAAAATACATCTTTTCAGCAGTTACCTGGCAAGATGCTTGATTTACAGTTACCATGCTGCAAAGCTAATACTTAAGGGATATCAAAAGTAAAGATCATGAGCATTAAATAATAGTTAGGCATTGTGGGGAGCTGTTTTCCCTAGGAGCAGTTCTCAGTCTCTAGTTTTTCAGTGAAAGGAGACTGTACCTAGTAGAAGTGGCATGGTATGAGCCAGTAGAGAGTTGTCTTTGTTCAATTTCTATTTTTTATTTTGTTGAACTTCTTAGAAAGGGTCATTGTTTGCTTTTTCTTTTCTTTAAAGGGTATTAATTATGTCAGGTGTGTGTTTTATAGCTCTCCTAATGCTGAGACACTGTACTGTACCTTTTCATCTTATATGTGTATATATTATCTTTTCAGTGCCTTGTTCTTCTTAGTCATGCTTGGTTGAAGAAGTTTGGTTATTACAGAATCATCTTATTTTCCTTTTACTATGAAGGAGTAGCTGCTGCTGTCATGTGTCTTCTAGGGCAAGAACACTATTATCTGCTGGCATTCTATGTCACAACAAACATGTAAGTAAATCCACTCCCCTGTTCATAGACAGCTGAAATACTTCTAACAGAGCAGACACTTGCTTTTATTTACCATGAAGATTCTGCCTCTGCTTTTATGGTTTTCATTCTGTTTCACTTACCAGAAAAGTTGAAACTCCAGTTACAGCTTTTTTTTTTTTCATTTTATTTTGTTTCAGCTTTTATTTTCTGCTTGAAATAAAAAAGCTTTAAAGGCAAACAGCAATTATGGTTTGCAGGCACATGACTCCAGTCACTTTAACCTGAGATGCAAGGGAAGGAGAATCTCATGTTTTGCACAGACCTGGAAGAGCTCAGCAGAGGAACCAGTCTCTCTCCCCAGGGACTGTTTGCTAGGAATGCTCAGCCCTCACCCTGTGTTGCAGGAACCCTTGTGTGCTGCACTGCAGCAGATCTGGGTAACTCAGGTTAGGTACCCAGCACTGAGCCCATTCCCACTGTCCTCAGTGTAAGATGCCAAACTGGAGTCATTTCACATAAATACATAATGATACATGGAAAACTTTATGTCAAGATAAAGAACTGGTTGTATCAGAATACTGTTACAGCAGTTTGGTTTTATTTCTTCATGTTCTCTTTCATTGTTGTCTTCCTCCATGTTCTTTCCTGCCCTCTTTTTCTTCATCTTTCCCTCCCCACCCTGTTTTCTTTCTTATTTTCAGTATTGCAGTCGTGGGCTACTCTAACACTGAATTATGTGAACAATAAATTGAATTTCGTTATCTGCATGTTTTAAATGATGAAGATGTGTTTTGATTTCTCCAAGAAAAAATTCTGAGGTACCTGAAGACTGTATGTTTAAAGTGCTAGTTGTTCAAAGTACCTTGTTAGTAAAAGCTCATCATACCCAAAATTAAATGACACAGAAATTGTAATATCTTCATTTATTTTTTCATTTGGCTATTTGTTAACAATCAGCTTTGTATGTTTGTGTTTCTGTGTGTGTGTTGCATATCTATACATCTATATACACTGTAAATACAGATCTAGGAATGCATGTAAACTGTTCTTTCTATTCTAATTCTTCCACCTCGAAGTTTATCTTCCACATGGTCATGTCTTTTCCATGAGAGCAAATTTTCAGTTTCCCCTTTTTCTGAGGTGTTTCTTTTCTCCTGATCATTTTAAATGACATTTACTGATAATGTAAATTTATTGTATAAGTGTGTATGACCTTTTACACCAACGTCCAGCAAAAAAAAACGAAGAAAACCCCCCACTTTTAGGTTTGCATATTGATTTCTAATTCTCAGCTAAGAATAGATCTGGTAATGCTTTCAGATAAATCACCATGTTTTAAGGAACATCTCAGCTTTGTGTGTTTGCAGAATATCAGTGTTGGTGTGTTTGTGTTGCAATGTCAGTTAGAATTTCATTATAAAGTAAATTTAAGAACTATGAACATCTAAAATATTTTGTTTTTCTTTAGGGTAATTGTGCAAGCTTCATTTAGCTTGTTCAATTTGCCTTTGGCAGATATTGTTGATGCAGATTTAATAAAGCACAAGAGGAGGTAAGTCAGTCATTACAGTTTTTTTAAACATGCTGTTTGCCTTGTTACTCTTTGTTAATAAATTATGTCAAAGTAAAGACAGTAAATTATCCGGGATCCTTGATACAGAAGTACTTCTTGTGAGAGCAGCTTAGCATAAGTGAGGATCAGAACTTGAGTAAAGTTTCCTGCAGTTCCTTCAGTAGGGTCATTTAAACAGATTATTAGGTCATTTCTCTTTTTTCTTATACTAGAATATAAGCCAAGTCCTTCCAATTTTTGTAGCTTTATTTTTGTTAGCCTCAATTGAATTGCTTTGTAACCAGGTACATCTATGATCATGTATGGAATTTTCTGAATGAAGCCTTTCCAAGATGGAAATGGTGTTAAGAAAGCTTTGCCTATGCCAGGTAAAATGCAGATTTCAAAGTCTAACTGGTTCCTTTATCTCCTGAAATAAAAGTGATAAAACCTGCTGCAGAATAGCATATTGCAACTCATTGATCTTTTGGATTTTTATCAAAGTACACATAACTTCCTGTTGGTTCAATCAGTTGTTAGGTAAGTGCAGATTCACTCCTGTTAAAGAACTTGCCCCTCAAATCTGTTGCTTTCATGAGGAAAAAATTACCTCATTTTCTGGCCTATGCATGCAAAATCTTCAGTTGTAATTAATTCTCCATGCATTGTTCAGTCTAATGTAACTTCAATAATTAATCAAAGTGCACAAAGTTGAATTTAAGTACGAGTCACTTCAGAATTAGGGCCAAGCTGTGTCTATGTATATATGTCTGTATATATATTTATATATATACTTGTACACACACCCTGTAGAGGTTTGTAACTCTTAATTTCCAAATAAATTTAAATTTCATTATGAGAGTAGATCTGTTTGCTATAATGTGTGAGCTAGATAAATCTAAGGATCATGACATTTAGCATTTGCACATTAACAAGATTTCAAGCTTTTTAAAATCACAATTGTAATTAATACACTAATAAGTTTGTGTTGTACATTAATTTGTTTTTTCCCCAAATATTTTAGATTACCACTTTCCTCTATGGTTTTTGGTACCAATGCTTTGTTTACCAAGCCTGCCCAATCTTTGGCTCCAATGGTTGTGGTTGCAATACTGAATCATTATGGATATTATAATCTGAATAATGTACCTGGTCGTCCTGATATAAGGTGAGTTCAAAAGAGATACTTTAAATCTTAGAAAATAACATTAAATACTCCTGTAATCTAAAAACAAAATTGATCAGCAATTACTTTGCATCAACTGCACTTCAAAAACCTGAACATTTTAAAAATACTTTTCCATTCTTTTTGTCTGTGTAGAAGCACAAATGTTTCTTAAAGAGTAAATCATTTATTAAACCATATACATGAGGATATCTACCTATTTTGAAAAGCAAAGGATACCTTTCATCCCCTGGCTTTTTGCAATAAATGAAGAAAATGTTTGAGATCATTTAATAGCTCTTATTAAGATACATGTTGTCCTGGCATCTGCATTTTGTTTACCTCATAAACCTACTTCCTTAAATATATAATATAAAATGTTAATCAGATTTTTTTTGTTGGTTTGTTGTTGTTTTTTTTTTAGAGAAAGCAGTATAATCACTGGAGGGAGAGACTTTGCCTGGAGTAGGAATGGATCATTTTGGCTCCAATAGTCCTTACCATTCTAATGCTAATGATTTCCTTGCAGTCCCTGGAGACCTTAATACAGCATAAAGCTGTGGTTGCTGGTTAGTTGGACATGTGTGGGCTTTTATAAAAATAAATTAACAGGGAATAACCACACTGAAAGGGTCACAGGCTGTATTTATGACCATCAGGAGGAAGTGGCAACAGAAGGAATAACTGAAGTCAGGGCTAAATGGAAAATTCAGTCCTGATCAGGATTTACTTGAAGGAACAAAATGAATATCCTGAGAGCTACACAGCTCTCCTAAACCTTTAGTAAAAACTTAAAGGAACAGATAAACACAATTTTATATGAACTTCTGTGGAGATAGCTCCCGAGGGAGAGAAGTCTGGTTATGAGTCACCTAAGGTTAGGAGAACATTCCATACTTGAGGAATTTCCTAAAAAAAAATGTATGAGGACAAGCATGACATAAAAGAACAACAGGTGGTCTTCAGAAATGCATCCAGACAGAAGCAAAGGCAGCTTAAGTTTGAGCTGTGTGTGAGAGCAGCTTATTTTAATGCTTTCTGTAGATAGCCAGTGAGATGATGAGAAGAGGACATGAACCTCATTATAATGTCAAATAAGATGAGTGATTTTTGTAGAAGAGTGGTAGGTTGAACTGGATGTGGGTATGAGAGGGCTGAATATATTCATCTTGATGATTCAGAGAAATTCAGATTTGAAACATAAAAACTGCAGTTCTGATCCCTTTCAATCAGAGAAATGATCCCTTTGTGGATGGATTTTAAATCACAGTAGTCATAAATATTTTTTGCGTGGTAAATAGCCCCTGGACTATAGCAACAATAAATTTATCATATAGAGGTTGAAATACTTGGAATGCTCAATCTATAAATCCTGTGTTTTCACTTGAGTCATGCTGAAATTTTATTTATTTCACTAGGGCCAGGAACAGCATAAAACATACAAAGCTGAGATTAGTGAATCAGAGCACCTGAAATATAAATTTCTCTTGCCCATCCTTTCAAAAATAATTTCTTTAATATGAAGCAGTTTGCCTGTGTTGCCTGTATATTTGGTGTGTGAATGGGTTTTCCTTTGCTTGCAAATGGAGTACAGGGTTGATACACAATCCATGAAGACCAGAAAGCTCAAAGTTGTTTCTAGGGAGTCAGTTTGCCCTTGGCACTGTTCTCAGACCATTGACTTATATATATTAAAAACCTATTGGCTGGTCTCATATTTCAGCCATAGGCAGACAGTTAAAATACACTTGCCCCAGGACCAAGTTGTTTGAGGACAAACAAAAATTAAATACAAGAGATAGTTTAAAATACACCCAAACTGTTTTGGGGGAAAAAAGCTTTTTATACACGTCAATTATATAAAATGAAGTATTCTGACCCATGCCAATAAAATCTTAGCTCTGTCCTTCCTCCTTCTCCAAAGCTGGCAATATCTATTAAGTGCTTTGGAGAGCATTTGCTTTATTAGGTGTAGTGGCAGTGAATTGTGAAGATAGTACAGAGGACCCTTCTTCTGCATTAACAAAATGTTTGGGCCCTGAATAAGTATGTCTGAAGAGTTCCCAGCAATGTTGTTTACTGGGACAAGGCAGAATATGCAGTCTGTACACTATTTGCATCCTGAATTATTTTTAATAATTTATTTTACTAATAATGATTACTTTTTCTTGAACTGAGAGTTTGGGGATGACACAAAGCTGGGGCTGTGGCACGGGCACAGAGGATCACACTGCCACTGGGGGAATCCTGGCAGGCTGGAGAAACGGGCTGGAATTAAACAAAGTCCTGCAGCAGGGCAAAGGTGATCCTTCCCCTCTGCACACACACTGTGCCTCAGCCTTAGGAAGTGTGGGCACTGCACAGAAGTTAAGCACTTTGTCATGGAAAGTGGTTTTTAATATCTTTAAAATTTGAGCAATACTTTGCAGAATGGAATGTCCTGATTTTTCCATTCTTCCATCATCATATCAAAGCAGTACGTGCCCTGTATGGCTTGAGATGTTTTTGTTCTTGTTTGGTTTTTGGGTTTTGGGGGTTTTTGGGGTGGGGGGGGGGGGTTTTTTGTTTTTTTTTTTTTTTTTTGTTTTTTTTTTTTTTTTGCTATGGAAAAGAGTGCCCTCTGATTTTTCCATTCTTCCATCATCATATCAAAGCAGTACGTGCCCTGTATGGCTTGAGATGTTTTTGTTCTTGTTTGGTTTTTGGGTTTTGGGGGTTTTTGGGGTGGGGGGGGTGGGTTTTTGTTTTTTTTTTTTACTTTGGCTTGATTTTTTTACTTTGCTATGGAAAAGATGCCTAGTTTAAAACCTCCCTCTTCTGGAGAGCCACTGCAACTACCACCAGCTTCTCTTGAGAGTGCTTTTCAATTTCATTCTTCAGAATAAAGTTATTTGGCAGCAATTCTTCATTATTTATTGAAGGCACTTTCAACTGTTAATGCTTTCATATTGAATTACTGAACTACCTGACATTCTGTTCAGAGTGATTTTAGGGCTGTTTAGGGAAACATTGTATGTTTTATTCCTGTGTGTGCAACAAAAATGGTAGATATGGAAATTTCTGAAGTTACTTGTTCAGCTGTAATTGTGATAAAATCCAAGATCTGCTCTTGATTTATCCCAGTCCCTTAATGAAATATTTTCCCATTCCTTGTTTGGTGTATTATATTTTTTCATAATTCCTGCAATAACTTAAGGTTTTACAGTACAATAGGTAATATTACTTTCTTAAATCAGCATCGTTCCAGTGAAACCAAATCAGGCTTGCACAGTGTGAGTGATTTTGCAGATGTTCTTTGTGTAAAGGTGGAATAATGTTAGCATTGAAAACTGCAATCCTCTTTAGTGTTCAGAGCAGGCCAAATGCAAGCCCCAACATCCTGTTAACTGTGTCTGAGTCCTGTTCTCATCACTAGGTGGTTAAATCATGTGTCTGTGGGCTCCCTGCTGGCACTGCTCCTGCAGTCCCTGGGGGCAGCTGTGCCAGAGCTGTGCATGATGTGGGCTCCTTCTCCTGTAGGTGCACTGGAAATGCACTTGGATACGGGCCAGTAAACAACTCCAAATGGGAAATGATTGTCCCTGCCAATAAACATTGGCTATGGCCCAGTGGCCTGCTAGTGAACATTTCCAGCCACAAATGCAATTGCCCAAGTGATTGAGTGATTCACTTGTGAGCCTGTGGGCTTTTGTTTTCTCCTGTAGCATTAGCATGTACATGGTTTGAGATAAACTGTGCTCATTTCTGAGCCTGGGTCTGTACTAAGGACAGAATCTGGGCTTTGTTGGAGGCTGCAAACATTTTTTCTGTTAAACTGAGCGAGACATGTGTTGATTCTTTCATGATTCAGAGGAGCTCTTAGGTTTTATTTAAAAACCTGTTCAAGGTTTGGGGGATTTTTCACAGATTTTAGGTTTCTTGGACCATGTCCATAGTTGTTGTGTGAGTCTCTTATCTCATCCCTGAATGCTAAGGAAAAAATTAGAAAGGAACATAAACTGCCTCATGGAGAGAAAGTTCACTTAGGGGCTGTTTCTCAGCTTGAGTTGACTTTCCTGATATTTAAGTAATTAGAATCCCATAATTAACAGAATGCAAGTAGATAATGATTCCTACTAGATGAATGCCAAAATGCATGCTTTGAGCTGTCAGAAACCATGCTGCTCATAAAAGGGAACTCATTTAATTCCTGTATTTTCTTGCTTCATTCATATTTGCTGATGCTTTTATTTATTTTTCATTAGAGAAGATTTAAATGAGGAAAGGCCATGCATTCATTACAAAAAAAGAAAACTAGTGTTAATTTCACATTTATTCTTTCTATGGCTTATATTATCTTGTAATCATTTATTTTAAAACCAAATGAAATAAGGCTTGATATTTCAAATGGCCCTTGAAACCACACCTGAATTTTGTGCAATTATCATTATTTCTGTCTAGCATTCAGCATCTAAAACATCACACTATGTGGATAGTTAGAGCACAGATTTCAACTCAAATAAATTAATTTCATGTTAAAATGTTTGCTTCTATTTTCTACTTTTCTTTCTCTTCCAAATTTTTCAGTCCTATTAAAGCTTTTTGGATGCTCTGTTCTATAATTGGATGAAATTTGCTTAAATTGATTTCTATATTACATAATCAGGAAAGTAGTGAACAGGATTTCTTAGGTTGTATTAAAATTAACTCTTTCTATGCTAATTGTCTGAATTCCTCCCACCTAGAGAAAACAATATATAATACATATCTGTATGTAGAATTAGAAAATACACAAGATATTTCTATTTCTTTTACTTAGAATTGACAGTACAGTAGCATGTCTTTGTTTATAATGGGAATGATGTAAAAATAACTTGTTTAGTGACCATGGAAGTTAATCTTCATATTGAAAGCTGTGTTCTCATTTGTTCCAGCAGATCATTTTTAGATCTCCATGATGCCATGTTCTACCTGGTCTGTCTGGTTCCCCTCTGCATTGCAGTCCTACAGATCCTGACCTGGACTCCCTTTTCCATCCAGAACAGCCACCTGGCAGCTCCACAGTAAAAATGGAGCCAGTGGTCAGTGCTTCTCCTTCTTGTGCTGAACCACAAGAGAGTTCAGTAAGTTTTTCATGTGAGAGAGCAAAATTGCAAGATGAAACAGTTTGAGCTGTTTCATTCAGTCTCTACAGACTGTGACTCCCATTCAGCCTTAATGCTGAGCCTACACAAGTTTTTCCTAGTTCAGTTGCTTTCTCTTAATGGGTTTTATCCTTAATTACTTTATTTAAAGTAATTTCTGATATATAATGATTCCTCTTAACTCATTTGAAGGAAGGATGTGGCAGATCAGGGAAAGGGATCCCAGCCCAGCACCTAGAATTCCAGGGAACTGTATTTTCTGAAGCCTACTGGTGGATTAATTTTGCCATACTGATAAAATGGCAGATCTCTGAAGTTAATCTGGAACATCCCAGTGGACATCCCTCATGGATGGCAGGGAGATAAATTTTAGATGGTGTCTAGCTGGCCAGTATCAAGACAGATCTGACAGCAACCATGGGAAGAGCCAAGAGTGGTTAACTACCCTGTGAAAGTCTGTGTAAGGCTGAAGGAGAAAAGGATTCAGATGCTGTTCAGTGTTTCTCAGTATGGAAAGAAAAAGCTCAGTAAGTCCTCACTGGCTTTCAGAATCTCTGGTTGGTGGAAGGTCAGTGCAGTTTTCTGGCTTTAAATGGGAAAATAATTTTGAAGGTGTCCTATAGTTAGTGCTTCATACAAAATGTCATTGTGGCAAGGACAGCATTAGTCTGTGGATGTAGGGTTCAGCTCTTGGACAAATGGAGGCACACACAGTTACTAAACCAAGCTCTCCCTGTTCACTGGTGTTATGTTGGCTAACTCATTTGGTGGGTGACTATTTAAGTTAATTTCTGAATCACCAAGTTGAAGTTAGTTAATTTCTGATTAATTCTTATCAGTTAAGATTTTAAATGAATCCTGTGATTTTTATAAAATAAAGGGTTTTTGACCAAAATTTAGAAACATTGAGTCCTCTCTTCATTTCACACATTGTAATGATAAGACACATTAGCATGTTTACAGTACTCCCATTGAATCAATATTATTCTTCCTCCAGTATTTCCACGGTGTAATAGTGCAGTGATAAATACCTTTAGCATAATACAATCACTGCATTTTTGTATTTTGTTTTGCCTGGGCAAACAGTTTTAGTAGCACCTTTCTTAGGGAGTCCCACTTGAAAGTACAAGAGCATTGTGTGGATCCTAGTTTTAAAATGCTGAGCAAGCTGATTTTCAAGGCTCTACACTTACTGACAGGTAACTTGAAAGAGAAAGGAGTGTAAGAAATGGCTTTGCATTTTGGTGGACACCAGCATAATTTAATGAAGAAGTTTGAGATTTGAAATACCAGAGTTGAAAAAAAACATTCATTTGTGCCTCAGCTTCTACATTTGCAGAGCAGAAATAACATCATTTCCTTGCCTTTTTGAAGTGTGAAGTGCTTTCAAGGCGATGAATGAAAAAGAGGGAGATCATCATTAAATATTTAGAAATCCAAATGAATCCTTTGATAGAAATATGAAGAATTATGTTAAAATGTAAGAAGCCAGAACTGTGGTGAAGTTTGAAGTTGCCTTATCTGGTTTTTATCTGTCTTGTCAGGGACACTGTTGTCCATTTGCATTGTGCATGCTGACAGCATTATGTGCACATACAGCATCACTTGTGTAAATACTCTGTGGATGGGTAAATACAAATACCAGAGCAGATACAGCCTGGGTGTTTGGGGTTTGAATTTGAAAAGACTTCCTGCATTTTATGTATTTTTTTCATGTCTGAAAGGCAGGAGTAGAAGTCGAAGGAATTTAAGTTAATATAATATAATCTTTGATTCATTATATGAAACAGTCTTCTCCCTGACAGTTCCTTTAAAATGGTAATAACATTAAATAGTCTCTTTTTTCTTTATTGTTTCTGTATTTCCTAAATTTCCCATGCTTATCCTAACCTTCATATATTTTAAAATATACAATAAAATAACATTATAGTACCACAAATAGGGTTTGTTAGGTGACTGTGTTAGTTATTTCTAATATTAAGTTATTAGAGAATAGTGTACAACTGGAAGAGTACCATGCTAACAACAGGAAATCCAATAAGTGGTTTTAAGAGTCAAAATTACATCAAGAATTCATTGAAATAACCAGAATTTTTTTTTCTGGAAAATGTCTGGTAAAGTTACCATTAATTTGCTGAAATAAGAAAAGGAGTAAGGAGTGATATGACTCAATGCACTGTTTGAATAGGCTCTACAATCTGCTGCATCTCTAGAATTCTTACAGGAAAAGTACATAATCAAAGATTTCTAAGCAAGACAGCCTGAAGATAGAAGACATTAACTGTAGAATAAACCAGTTTAGGAAAAAAATCTGAGAAATACAATTCAAATTATTTAATGTATAAAATATTAATAATTTTCCAAATTTATTATGCACTATTCTCCTGTTTGTCTGTCCTATTTCCCTTGCTATAAGGGCAGGAGTAATGTCTTTTAGAGTATCAGTAGTCAATCCCAAAGAGGACTAGAAGGATGCTTTAAATTTGGGTGGTGGTCTTCCTCTGGGAATAGAAGGTTGGCACTGTGCTGTGAGTGACATTGCTTATTCTCCATTTCTCTGGCACCCACTAAACTTTGTTATCTTCTGCTAAACCTACATGATTGGTTTTGGCTGTGAATCAAGTAAAGGATGATCAAAGGCAAAAGTTCAGTGTCTTACAACAGCTGGTTTCCCTGCTTTCTCTCCTTATTAGCCAGCAGTATCTGAGCTTGAACTCTCACTGCTGGAAAAATGTCTCAATTTAATCTGGATAATTTAAGAGTGTCTAAAATAGTCTCATAACTGATAAAGAGGCTATAAGTGTGTGTATAGTATAAAATATGAAATGCTGTGGTAAGCTCAGAGGAGGAGAAATGTGATGCTTGAATCCCATTCTTAGAATTTCTCTATAAATTCTGAGAATATGGAACTTAACACACTGAATGAATTTTATTTATTGAAAATCAATAAGCAGAAATGTCTGCTAGACTAAAAGGATGTTGTCCAATAGACACTAAAGAATGTTAGTCTAATATAGTGGTAATATAATATATGGTCAGTGATAGAGTGAAAATATTGAATAAATGACAGCAAAGCATATTTAATTTTAAGTGAGGAAAAATGATGTTTTGTGGAGCTTACATGCTCACTTCTGTTCTGGTCTTGTACAAAAAGACCTCCCCAGTCTCCTGCTGCCCTGAATTTGGAACTGCTCAGTAATTCATGAATGTTCTGTGTTGACATGGCTGGTAGGAATGTTTACATTTGGATCCAGCTCCACAGCGTAATGGGTGCTGTCAGGAAGACAAGCAGGAAGGGGAAGGAACACTTCAGATAAGGCACATCTCCACAAGTACTTCCAGGCACTTCCTGGCATAACTAAGCCAGCTTGTGGGGGGGAAAGGCTCAGTAGTACATGCAGGCAAAGAAATTCAGCTGGTTTGGTAAAGGAACATAAAACTGAGATTGGGGGGAAGTTGTCCTGAAGGTCTGGGGAGACCCCACAGCTGGGCTTCCTGGGTTACCTGTGGGGGAGAGGATTTCAGATATCTGTGTTTACCTTGAAGACCTCTTTCTGGTAATCCCTTTCTTGCTAATGTTTCAGTAATAGAAGGGAAAGTTGTTTTATCACTGCATTTGATGCCTTGAGAAGGCTGACCTAGAACAGAGACTAGATGGAGTTAAAGAATAAAGTAGGGATTTATTAGGAGGCCTCAATAAATCCACCTTGGGCAGCACAAGAGCTCAGCCAGGGTGAGCCCTGGTTCACCCCAGGTGAACCCAAAATGGTCACAAAATGCACAACCAGTCATGGGGTCTCTCCCTTTTATAAGTTCTGGTTCATATGCATATTGGAGTTAATTGTCCAGTTACAGCTTTAGCCCATGCAGTCCCATCCTTCTTGTTTTTCCCTCTTCAGTCCACGTTGTTTATGCTCTTGGGCCTGAGATTTGGATCATTTGTCCTTGGTCCCCAGCTAGAGAAGGAATTGTTTTGTCTCCCTGCTCTGTGAAGAGAGCTCACCATCCCCTAATATGAAGCTCAGAAATACACACTAAAGCAGTACAGAATCTGAAAAATATAAAATCTAAAACCTGAGGCATCACATTTGATTGGGAAAATTGAGGATACGCATCAGACTACACAAGGCTGTGCAGCCAGCCCTGCCCCTGAGTGGGCAGCACACAGCAACAACGGCTGGGCTCAACCCTTTGGGTGGGGCTGGGACCTTTTCTACTCCAGATAAAGAAAAAATGCTCTCCAAATAGTGGAGCAGAAAGCAGAAAAAGTGATTCCTTTATTTATATTTTCCCAGCACACTAATTGAATGACAAAGCTTGCTTACCCCACAAAGGGTTTGCTGAGGTTGTCCAGCAGTTGGTTACAACTCCACCAGCTTATATGCAAATGACTATAGATCAAAATTATTACCTAAATATGCAGGAATAGTGAGTTCTTTATGGCTTGTCAAGAGAAAAATATGCTGAGTATACAACTACTACATCAGAATATTAATGACAAATGCAACACTGGGTAGGAATTTTGAAAAATCCCATTAAAACACACCCAGGTTGTATGCTAATGGTGCAAAGACAAAAGCTAGCAAATGTCTTGATTTATTTGGTATGCAATCAATTATCTGTATTTTTTTATGTGATAAAACCAAGATCTGTTTCCCTGTGAACAACACGTAACTAACCTGAAGTAATTTTATTTACTGGTTTATAATATTGTGAGCAGATGTCTGTTTAAAAAGCAGCAAATTTATCTTTTGTCATTTTGGATTTTGATTACAAAGTTGTCTTATTCCTGGAGGGAAAAAATAAACTAGTCTGTCTATACTAATAAGAAGAGGCATGGAAAGGAGAGTCTTAATCCCAAGCCAAATAAAAATAGACCAAAAAGGCATTCTAGCCCATCTAACTATTGGGAGAAAAAAAAAAACAAACAATCTTCAGTGGAAAACTGTCTAAACCTCTCAAGTCAAAAACCTTCCTCGAGGGGGTTAAACATCAGTGAAAATGAGCTGCACACAAAAATCCTCTGGCAATATTCCGTCGTTGCTCTGGTTTTGCTGATTTCCCAGGATAGGCAAGGTTGGATGTGATCAGTGCTTGATCAGAGGAGGTTCCAGGTAAAAGCCAGAATCGCAGAGGGGTCTGGCTGCCAGTGCCAGCCTCCCCATAACACGAGGGGGCTGGCCCCGCCATCAAACCCGCTCTGAAGGCTGGGCCCCGCTCTGTGAGGGCTCCACACCAGCGAGGCTCGGGCCCAGCCATCAAACCCGCTCTGAGGGTTCGGCCCCGCTCTCTGAGGGCCCCTCACCAGCGAGGCTCGGGCTCAGCCCCGCTCTCTGAGGGCCCCACACCAGCGAGGCTCGGGCCCAGCCATCAAACCCGCTCTGAGGGCTCAGCCCCGCTCTCTGAGGGCCCCTCACCAGCGAGGCTCGGCCCGCGCCGCTCTGCGCACGCGCGGCTGACAGGGCGGTGCCCAGCACGTGCGCCA
>NW_005054319.1:4240267-4304392 GCF_000277835.1 Geospiza fortis | reverse complement strand
GGGGCGGGTCGAGGCCGGAGCTGCTCCCGGAGAGGGGCACCCCGGGCTCTGGAGGGGCACCCTGGGCTCTGAATGGGCACCCCGAGCTGTGGATGTGCGCCCCGCTTTTTTCAATGCACACCCCCGTTTGTCCGGTGAGCTCTGTGAGAGCGCTCCAGAGAAGTTTGCAGGTGCTGCTGACGGGGTGGGTTTGTAATCACAGAGGTGTTTGTAATTAGTACCGGTGCATCTAGAGGAAAACAAAAAAAAAAAGTGGGAAACTGAG
The DNA here is from genome assembly GCF_000277835.1 of Geospiza fortis. Classification (NCBI taxonomy): domain Eukaryota; kingdom Metazoa; phylum Chordata; class Aves; order Passeriformes; family Thraupidae; genus Geospiza; species Geospiza fortis. The sequence goes on along the minus strand of NW_005054319.1, from coordinate 4,304,127 downwards.
ACTCCCGCAGAGGCCTTGGAGCAGTAGGAGGTGGCAGACTGGGAATGAGTTGTTGCAATGTGATCCGACTGCGATAAAAGGTTAGTGCTGTGTTTGGGCAGTGTGGCCGCATGGGTCGGTACCTTGTGGAGAAGTTAGGGGCCGTGCCCTTGCAGTGCAGTGGTTATGTGATAGATTTCATTTGGAATGCCTTCAGATCCGCACTATGTTCTGGCGAAACGCTGCTGAAAATCTGACAGGAGTTAGAAGGGCTAATAAAAAGTCTTAGTGCAGAAGGAAGCTGGCAGATTAATCTAGGTTAAATATGCATAAACGAGCTAACGAAGATGTAGTATAAGCACTTGAGGACTGCTGTACAAAGGAAGACCATAATTCTGCCTGCTGATCCATTTCTGCAGCAATAGAAGTGCTCTGGGTGGGCATCCAGAACCTTGTTGCGTGGATGTATCCCTGGAATTTAATGCCTGTGGTCTGCTGTTCGGATCATTCAGGACATAAGTACAAAGAGAAGCAAAATTCAGGTTTACAGGAAGAACTTCCTTCTGGTGAACAAAGAAAATCTGAAAGTCTTTTGTGTTGTTAAAAGCTGTAGTAGAAAGACAAGTCAGGGAAATGTGTTGTGGAGGTGCCTGTGTCATTTGCAGGTAGATGGTCTGCAGTGGATAATTTCCATCTCTATTTTATTTGATCTAGATTTTAAATGTAGGTATTGATTATTTAATACATTTAGTAAGATTTATGGTTACTGAGTTTGTGGGGTAAGCAAGAGTTGCATGTTCAGACTGCTGGTACTTTGACTCTCTGTGGTTTTACTGACTTAACTAGTTTTATGTAAATTATTTAAAAGAAGTATTTCATCCTTTTACTAATATTAGGCAAGAGTTTGAATGTTTGTAATTTTTGTTATAACAAAGGTCTTAGTACAACAATCTGAAAATATATAAGAGATTGACACACACTTTGTCACGTAACTAGTGGCCTTTAATAAGTTGTATGTGGAGGAAAACAAAAGCAGTTTCTGTTCTGATGAAGTAGTTCTGGAATTAAGCTGGTTTTCATCTTTTTTTTTATTTGAAATTTAGATTGGGGGTTTTGGGAGTTGTTTTTTTTCTTTTTCTCTTATAATGTGTTAGAATTTCTGTTTTTCACCAGTGTTACATAGGTAGTTGTCAGTAACCTTTTTTGCAAGATTAACCACGAGAGATCATAGAATCATTGAATCATTCAGGTTGAAAAAGAGTTCCAAGAGCATCAAGTCCAACCTTTGACCAAATACCACTATAGCCACTAAACCATATTGAGAAGAAATTGGAGATCTGTGAACAACACCTAATTTTTGGAAACAAACTTCTGTTGTCACCATCATCCTTCTGCCGGTGGTTATGTCAATATTTAGAAATTTTAAAGACAAGAATTGTAGGACTGTTGTTCTTCAGTGGAACTGCAGGTGAGAGTTCAGTGCAGAGCCCTGAGGTGGATGAGCTCAGGTGTAGTCACGCTGCTTATGGAACAAAGCCTCTGTTTCCCAAGGCTTTGTGAAGGTTTTCTTCTGGGTTGAAACTGGCAACACATTGCAAAAGGCAAATCACCTGAGCCACTCCAAACCTGTTCAGTGGAGTGAGGCAGCAGCCTTGTGAGTGGAGCTGACACATCCCAGCCTGTTCCTCAGCCCCTTGGGATCATTTGCTTCTGCAACACTCTTGGAATTGGCTTCTGAAGGAATGGACAAAGTACACAAGCTGCTGCTTTGGTGGTTTTTCAGGAGCCACTAAGGATTCCTTTTGGAAATCACTGGCCTATGCTGATTCATTTAACAATGCTGAGCTGCAGCTTGAGAAGAGACCTGAATGGTGAATCAGCAGTTTTGGGGATCCCTGTGCCAGGCTCAGAATCTGAGTTTCAGGGGAAAGGATCACTCACTCGTTCTGCCCAGCAGTGTGTTTGAAAGTACAGTCCAGAGCCTGATTCTGCCAGAAATGCACCCATTGTGCAGGAGGTTTTCAAACCTCACCAGACACGTTTGCTGCTCAGCTGAGGGGTCTTGGGGTCTTTCCTCTCTGCTTTGGGCCAGTGTATGATGGAGCCCATGCTCATGAATGTGGCATAGGGGCCCTGGGGCACTGTGTGCTCCCCTCTGCTGCTGGCACTGCACACACTGCAGTAAGAATCCTGTCCCATTGCAGTGATGATTCCAAGTTCCACTGTGCTGAATGCTGTGTAAACCTGCCTTCAGTCAATGTTCCACTCCCAGCAAGGCAAACAAATGTGATGGGATCAGGGTCAGAGCACATGTGTGTTAAATCTTGGGGAGTTACCCCAGCTGACAGGTTCTGTCCTTCCTTGTGCATTTTTTACAAGGTTCTGCTCAAACTCTACATCTCACTTTAGGATACCTAAAGCTCCCTATCTGCACAATGAACACATGCAGCCAGATTAAGGAACATTATTGCAAGATTTGAGGGGGAGATGAGAGGGTGTTGGCTGTAGAGAATAATTCTTAATGGTAGAAAATAGACACAATGGCATTTTATGAGAAGGACTGGCACCAACTCCATGTAAGTGTAGGAGAGTGAAAAATAATAGTGATATTCTTCATTAGAAAGAAATTTGAATTTTTTAAATATAACTTTTGCATAGAGGACCTATGTTGGTTTTCTAGGGAATTTACCTTGTAGATCTCTTCCAACTACAGGGTAATAATTAAGACAAAAATTAAAACCACTATTTCTTAGCAAGTAATCAGTCCTCACTTTGTTCCAATTCTAAGTTAATTTAACCCTGAAGTTTGTTGGAAAGACTGTAGGAAAAGCTAAATTTTTGCATTTATGGAAATTGGTAATAGTTTTGTATGTATTAATTTTGACTACTTCTGGGCTTACATTGCTGAACTTTTAAAATGATCCTTTATCTCTTTCTCTAGTGGTATGTCTGCAACACTGAACAGTTGTCTGAATCCCTTCAGCCTATTTTTGTCCAGAGTTACCTTGACCAAGGAACACAGATCTTCTTAAACAACAGCATTGAGAAGTCAGGCTGGCTGTTTATCCAGCTCTATCACTCTTTTGTGTCCTCTATTTTTAGCCTTTTTATGTCTAGAACATCTATCAATGGGTAAGTGAAAAGTTGATCTTGGGTAAGCTAAATACAGTTTGGATTTAGAGTTTTCAGGTGTTCAGCCCTACCCCTTGATCTGCCAGCTTTTCAAAATGTGTAATTTCCCTTTGCTGCTCTGTCAGATGTGAAATGCCCTCCTGTGTTCATCATTCCCAGCCCTTTTAATGGTGAACACCATTTCCAGTATGGGGGGACAGAGGAGGTAATTGCAATTAATACAAGGCAGTCAGAGGATTCTAATTGCATTTTATAACAATTACTTGTGTTAATTTTCTTCTAAGAGAGTATTCTTTGTGTCTCTTCCCTCAGTATTCTTCCCCCTTTCCCTGCTGCCACATTTTATCAGTTACTGTTGTGATTGTCCTGGTGGCTGTATCCAGACTGTTCTGTATTGTACCTAAAACTCTTCCTGCTGGAGAATGTTTGCCTGTCCATGGCAAATCATGGCACATTTCTAAACACTGCAAAGCTGGCCAAGTGCTGTGCCTGGTAACACAAATGTGGAATATTGTACTTTCTCTTATTCCCTGAAACAATTCTACCTCGATTTGTGTGTAAGCTGCCCTGGAGCAGATGACTTCTGATGGAGCATGTTTGGCTTATGAACCATCAGCAAAGCAGGAAAAGATAAGTCGATAAAACAGCATTCTTTTCTTACTGCATCAGTTGCAGGGGAGTTTGGCTGTTCATGGGTGCTTTAGTATTTTTTTCAAACCAGGCAGGGCTCTTTTTTTGCTCACCTTACCCCATTCAGACACGCTTAACAGCTTATCAGCTTTGACCTTATGAAAAATGCATTTTGCTACATTTAGCCAATTTCTCCAGCATCCCCACCTCTGCACCTGCTACATACTTCTGCACAGTCTGATACAAAATAGGAGCTGTCTACTGGGGCTAGAAAAATAGTCCTTTTCCTTATTTTCTACTCAGATGACTTTATGAGCTTCCCTGTGGTGTTCTTAGTTATGTGTAGCTTTATATAAAGGTTCCTTTGGTCTCTTCTTCCTTTCTCTTCCATTTTTTTTCAAAGGCTCTTCAGGGCTTTGAATAACACCTCATAATGCTGTTAGGAATAATAGCTATGAGCCAATTATACAGTGTGGACTGACACATGTGTGCTGCAAGGGGGCTCTACTTAAATTGGATGTAATGTGTTTATTTTTATACATTTGATATCCTGCTTAGTTTCTTCTCTGTAACTTTGTATACTCTGTCCTTTTTGTTTCTTTGGGTTTTAGTAGTCAGTCTTTCCTAGGCCAGCTCCTTTTCACATTTTTTATTCTTTGAGTCTTTTTGTCCCTGTTTACCTTTTTTCCTGTTTGCTTTTTTTTCCTGTTCATTGTCTTTAAGTTTAACCTGCTATCCAACAGGAGTTTAAAGAATAGTATTTATCTACCTGCAGTCTATTAGTGACCAGTTCTTCTTCCTCTGCCTGTTCTTCTAACTGTTTCATCATTGATTTCTGCTATGACAGCTGAAATGTGTCACTGTGTAGTCTTCAAACAGTTATGGGCGGGTATGGCATCGACTTGATCCATAAGAAATCCAACTGTCACATCTACCCAATTCCTTAATGAGTTGTCTATTTTCTGTTCCACAGCTTTTCATGCTGAATGCAGGATCTGCAGACAGCAGCAAAAGCCATTGTAACACAGAATTTAAAAAGTCTCTTTTGCCCCTCCAGCAGCGTTACCCCCATGCTTTCTTTAAATCTGTTTTCTGTCTTCCCTCCTCGTTCCACATCCTATTCCTCATTCATTGTGCATACTTCTCTGTCTGCAGCCATTTTATTTCCTCTGTTATTTCCTCCTGTTGGGTTTTTTTTGAGGTAGGTAGCAGAGATTCAAATCTGCAGATGTGACAAATAAGGTTCAGTCTTTATCTTTCCTACTCTTTCTCTTCCCCTTCTTTTTTTTTTTTTAACACAATCATTTTCCTGAGCTGCACCCCATGAGCTCTTCCTTACCTAATCAAATTCCTTCTGGAGTCTTAACCACTGTAACTGCATGTGGCTCTGTGTTTGATCTCTTACAAGTGCAAGGCAAGTTGAACTGGATTTAAAATTTATCTGAGCACTGACCTTGTCTACTTTTGTGTATGAATGGTTCCTGCCAAAGCACATTCTAAATTTCTTCACTGCCTGTCCATTGAAGTTTGTACAAAATTGATCATTTCTTGTTTTTACATTTTAGGCTGCTGGGAAGAGGCTCAATGTTTGTGTTTTCCCCAGAACAATTTCAAAGACTGCTTAAAATAAATCCTGAATGGAAATCCCACAGACTTCTCGATTTAGGGGCTGGAGATGGAGAAGTCACTAAAGTTATGAGTCCTCACTTTGAAGAAATCTATGCCACTGAATTGTCTGAAACAATGATATGGCAGCTTCAGAAGAAGAAATACAGGTATTGACTGAATAATTCCTACATCCTTTGTATCAGAAATTAGAGCAAGCAATCTATTTGTAATTTAATGAATGTTCAGTATTTTCAGTCAATTCCTTTATTGTTTGATTGTTATGGAAAAGGTTAGCCTGTACAAAAGCAGAAAACCAAACACATGTGATGATCCCTCTTACCAGTGTTGGTTTTTGTCTCCTTTATTCCCTGATGTTTATCAGGCAGTATAAAGGTTCATAGGGCTGGACATGCAGCCATGCTGATCATTGATTTAGTTTCCTTTTCCAGAAGACCAGAAGGGATCATGTCTGTCTCTTCTCTAAATGGTTGACCTTACCTGCACTATCAACACATCCACAGGGAATTTTTCTCTTCAGTAGTTCTGTCTGAAATCAGCTTGTTTTTATTTAACAGATTGTATCTCTCCCTCTTTCCTTTCACAGGGTCCTTGGTGTAAATGAATGGCAGAACACAGGATTTCAGTATGATGTTATCAGCTGTTTGAATTTGCTGGATCGCTGTGATCAACCACTGACTGTATTAAAAGACATTAGAAGTGTACTGGAGCCAACCAGAGGCAGAGTCATCCTAGCACTGGTTCTGCCTTTTCACCCCTATGTGGAAAATGGTAAGTGCACAGATTAACAGCTGTTTAGGCAGGTAAAGAAAACATTTGTAGGATCTAGTTTCCCAAATTAAATGTTTCATAAAAGACATGTTTGTATTTGATTTTTTACTAATAACTAGTAGAAGGCATGTTCAGAAGTATGAAATCATAGGTAAACAGGCCACATGATGTAAGCTGTTTTGTTAACTCCACAGAATACATTGTTGACACCAACAAAAAGCTCAAATATTGAAGTCACAGTTCCTGTTTTGCAAGTTACCACATTTCAGCTGTGTTGGAGCAACTTGGGAAAACTGGTCCCTGATTAGGGCCTTTTACCCCAGCTGTCTCTAGTGACCAGTTGAGCAAAACGACCAGAACTGTCTAATGCTGAATAGAGCCATTCAAGTCAAGCTGTTTCAGGTGTTCCAGATGAATCCCACCTAAAAATCCATAGAAAGATAACTTTCACTTTACAGCACGAGGTGTCAAAGTAAAATATGGACTCCTGCAAATATGACATATCAACCATTATTAATATTGTATGAATTTACATTGTACTAGTAACAGGAATACAAAGGTAAAATTGAGTACTAAAATGCAATTATTTACCCTACTTGGAATGTAAAGAAATATATGAGATTTTCAGATGAATCTGTCCTTATGACTAAACTTCTAAAGAGATTAGGAACCTTTTTACATGCCTGTGATTGTGGATTCAGGTTGAAGCACCCTAAAGGTGGTTTGAATTCCAAGAGGCTGATGTTCATCAGTCATATTTCTGGTTCTCCTTCAGTGTTAAGACTTGTCTGTGGAAAGGCATGGATGTCCAGAAAATACAGAACTAATCATGTTCTGGCAATCATAAATGCATCAAACTGAATCTGGTTTTCTCTTTTTGCATGCCAGTGGTATTTTGATGGGAAAAGGGGAAAAAAAATAAGCATAAGAAGTAATGCCATCAGGTGAAGAATTAATTATAATACAGTATTTGAGCTTGCAGTTTTGTAACTATTTTGAAAAGTAGCATGTCTTAAATTAGATTTGGTATTTTACTCAGGCATCTGTAAAGTAGTTCAAACATATTTGGTTACAACTTACTGTTCCTATAATATGGAACAATATGGCTTCTCCTTGTAGAAATCCTTTGCCACTATTTGCCGCAATTATGGATATGGACCCGTATGAAGTGTTAACAGTGCAGGTTAGCACACACAAAAGTTACAGCTTTCCCACTAAAGATCAGTTTAACTGTGGGCTAAAGAAACAGACAATTAGCTGCCAGACTGTCTTCATGATGCAAAAACCATTTTAGAATTTCAGTATTTTCATTCAGCTGTTCTACATGATGCATTTTAAAAATAGATATGTACATATGTTTTATATATAACAAAATTATACTTGGAACATTCAAAGAGGAGAACATTCCACAGCTCAAGTAACTTCTTGTATCAGCTCATTAAAACCAGCTTGAGTCCATGTAGTGAAACTTTTTAATTTTGTAGAGGGAGAACAAATGGAAAAGTGTTGGGGCAGGTAAGGTGTTTGATCCAGTGATAGATCCATAGATTGAAGTGGAGAAATTATTTTAATCAAAATGAGATACATGGGTTATTACATGCAGTATAGTGGAATGGTAATGGTGGAAGCTGTCTATGTGAATAACATAAAACCTGCTCTAAGAGAACAAAGCAAGGTGGAGAAGAAATTAAAATACAGATCTGTGCTCACTGTTTGTGGAATGACAGTGACACCTAGAGTCCAGAGGAGCTCAGTCATAAATTCTCTGTGGGGCTTTCCAGTTTTATTTCAACATGCAGGACAACCAGGAATGCAGTCACTGCAGGTGTCTAAATCTGGCAAGAGAGCCTGATGAATCATCAGGCATTAGACCAGTCACTCAGAAAAAGTATTACCACAACTTCATTTTTAATAGGTGTCTCACAGACTCATATAAGAATCCTTTGTAATTCCTAATATAGACAGAAAAAGTCATTATTGGGTAATACATGACTGGACTGGTGTAAGTTTCTCTAACATAAAAATGTCATGCCATACTTCAGAAAGTAGTGAACACTGGGAGCCTGGGAGTGTGAAATTTCCTTGTTGAGTGTGTTCATATCCTTGTAATGGATTGACAGGGATGAGAAGGCAGAGGTGTGTATTCTGTCCTCCTGAAATGCTATTAATTGAGCTGGAAACACAGTAGTGTGTAAGATGGACCCTTGCTTTGTCTCAGTTGTCAGTTCTCATCTTGCAGAAGTGAGAAATGCCACTCCATTTGTTAAACAAAGCCTTACTTTATTTAAATTATGATAAAAGATGCAGCTGTTCTTTAGAAGGGAAGATGCGTGATACCATCAGGTACCTTGTAAAAGTGCTGATTTTGCAGATTGGCTAGGTAGTAACTGCTAAAAAAGGTACATAAAAATAAGTATACTGGATAGTGTAGTTTTTTCTGTGCTTGTGTCCACATTGAAGAGGTTTGTAAAGGCAAAACGTGGTGCTCCAGGTATTCCTGACTTGGGATGTTGGGACTGGGAGATGGGGGTTGTCAGCCTAGCAAGGGAATTTTAGTATTGAGGGAGCAATATTTTCACAATGACAATTCCTTTCCTGAATAGGTTTGGAAGATGCTCCCATCCCAAATGAGCTTTTCCAGGATAGTGTGTGTGTTTATATTGTCAGTTTTTTCTGCTTGCCTGTCTAATACACAGGTTTTGCTCTGCTTAAACTGTTTTAAGGCTCATTTACTGTTGGTCTGTAAATGTTACATCAATAACTACCCCATTAACATAAGCAAATCCAGAATTTCACCCATGAAACGAGTTTATTTTCTGTTGCTGTCAATTGTCAAACATCTTTCAAATCCTGTTTTGTGTAACAGAAATACAATAAAGTTATGTAAAGAGAAGAAAAAAGACAGAATTAAATCTAAACTAAAAAAGGAAATTTTTATGAAGCATCCTCAGTTGTCTTACAAAGATGAAGTCTTTTCCCAAGGTTCTTGGAAATGGAGAATGGAATATGTAACACAGATGTAAGGTACAGTGCACTTGGTTCTGGTGATCTGTTTAGAAAATACTCCTGAAGAACACTGCCCTGCACGGTTTTCTCGTCTTCCTTTAAAGCAAAGGAAGTCTGTGAAGAAGCTTAACTTCCTCACCTGCTCCTTTGCATGCAGGAGAACTGCTGAACAAATCTGAAGTGCCGCACGTGCTCATCTGTTCTGATAAACAGTGTCATCTTCCAGATCCTCCTAGGGACAGAAGTGTTTTGTTTTTGAGGTGATTTTTTTTTTTAATAAAGGCAGAATTTCTTTTTTGAGGCAAACTCCATCCCTTTAGTGTTTAAGTAAAATCCTTTCTCCCCTCTTATGCAGTTGTTTTTGTCCATGTGGTATCTACAGCCTTGAGAATGTGTTTCTTATCCTGTTGGCTTTTCCTGATCTCCAGGGGGCACAGGGGCAGTAAAAGACAGCCCATATTTTCATATCTGATGGTCAAACCAAGGACCAGGTCATGTCAGCAGGGACTGGAAGGCTTAAAGGGGTAATTACAGAGGAAAATGATTGGAGCTGTATGGAAATTAATGAAGTGAAATGTATATAGAAGTGCTTGACTTTGGTCTGTGTGTCATTTGGTTCCCCCTTTCATCTCTGAATGATCTCTGTGCTCAGAATAGGAAAGAAATAACATTGTTTCTCAAGAGAAGCAAGATTGTGAAGCAATTTTCCTTGCTTGCAAATATGTGTGATTTCTAAAGTTGTGTGGTTTGGTTTTGTTTTTTGGGTTTTAAAATAATTTACGTGGCATGTGTAAAATTATTGTCATGTAAGACTTAATGGCTTAAATTTAGAATGAGTAATTAAGTTGTGTGGCTTTACCCAGTGATGTTGATTACTTAGTTTAAGCTCTGTGTGCTGGAGGAAGGGAAATACCTTTAAATATATCACAGAGCTTTTATAATAGTTTTGTTATGTTTCTGTCCCCTGCTCTGGGTTAATGGAGCAAGAGGAGCTGAAAAAGCAATACTTTGCAAACATAACCTCCTAATAGCTCCAGACATTTTACCAAACAGTACAGAACCAGACCTCTTCTTGGCAAAATAAATTTATGGCAGTTCTAATTTTAAATGTACAAGCATACATCTAAAAAGGGGGGTGTGTGTGTGTATATACACAAACATGTATAAATATATATATGTAATTGTATGCATATGGCCATTTAGAATGCTTTATAATATTCTGACTGTCATTCAGAATACTTTTTTTACATCTCTATCAACTTTAAAGGAAATAGATACAGTAAACTCCTAAAACCTTTTGGTTTCTCATTCCCCATAAATTTGGGTATTGGTGGGTGGATACTCACAGGCTGTTGTTGGTGTTGAGCATATCTCTGCTTTTGAAGTTCTTGAGCAATTGCTTGAAAAATTTTTCGGCCGCTATTTATTTTCTGCAAATAATTTAAAATATTTTGGTTCAGTGCAACATTTTGAGTTGGAGAAAACGTCTTTTTCTACCTTTTCTAATTTAGGTTTTTTGCCTGGATATGTCTTTGGGATTGTTACTAAGTAGCATTTTAAAAACATGCAGTTTAACAAGCAGAATGTTTTTAAATTACATTATTATTACATTACCTAACATAGACACCTTCTTTAATGGCTCTTTAAAAGGATGGATTCTGATTTTTATACAAGGATATGTAGTGGTGGAGGTTGTTGTTAATTAATGGTAAAACCTGTTATTGTCAGAAGTTTGAACAAAATTTACTTAAAAACCTAAAGGAAACAGTGTGTTAGAGATGGCCTTTACAGAAATCAACTTTACCGTGCATCCAAGGTGTTAAAAATAAATTACCTGATTTGCTAAAATTAGTTAAATATAAATTGATAACTAATTTTGTACAAATCTAAAATGAAGCCTTAGCAGCTCAGAGTGTCTCTTTAATGGAATCATCAATTAATCACAAATTTGATGCCAAATATACTTCAAAAAGACAAGAAGAAGCTCTGACTCACAGACAAAGCAAATAACATGGAAACATACACAGTTCTCTGTTATTTGGTCTTTCCCACTTTTCTTTCGCAGCTTTGGTTTTAACTGGAGGGAGGGAAAATAAATGAACAAGCAATTAAAATAAAAGAAGTTAGCTGAGTAGTTAAAATTGTTGCCCTTTTGCAGTGTCAGTTTGTAAGTAAGTGTTCACTAGATCAGCTTATACCGTTGGAAAAATCAGATTTTCACATGTGTGAAGCCTTTTTCAGCTTCTGGTAGTAGATACTGCAAGTGTTTTTGCTTTGAGCACAGTGAGACCTGCTTGAAACACTACTTAATTCTCAAAAATAAACCAATGGCATCACAGATCCACTTTTTCCCCTGAAGAAAGCTTGTTTAATTTTTCCCACTGTACTTTTCACTCTGTACCTTCACTTCTAAAGAAAAACAAAAATGAAAAAGCCAGTCCTGTCTTTATGCTTAGACAGTAGTCACTACAGGAAAGAATAATTTTACCATATCATACCAGTAAGGACTGTGAAGTCCTGATTCTCCTGTCAAAGTCTCATTATCATGTAGAGATTCCTGTTGTAACTCTGTTTTTATCTAAACGCAAATTTTGTTCTAGATTTTAAAAACCCAACAATGATTACACAACTTTTAATCATGTGCATTTTAATGGGTTTGTTTCTGTAAGCATAAAACTTTTTCCAAGTCTCTGATATTTTTAAATTTTACCAAGGTCCCTCTTCTGTACATGTATGAAGAGGATCAGTAGACAAGCAAGTAACTTTACTGCAGCTCATAAATACTTTTACATTAATTTAAATTATTTTACTTTTACTGGAAATTTATACTCTCAGGATAATTTTCACTTCAGAATACCTTTTATTTTAGACACTTTACTGAAAAAAGTAAATGTGGTTGCTGTTGAGAGTCCAGGTATGTGCCACGCAGGAGTTCACAGATGTGCATGTGCAGCACGTGGACTTCAACCAACCTCCTCTTTAAAATTAACCATAATAGTTATGAAATCTAGTAAATGTGTTTTTATTCCCCTTATGGACATGTTAAAACTGCATCGATTTACAAAATGAACAAAACCAGAAAATCACTCTGAGCCTACCTTGTAGACCACAAAGGAAATGAGCACAGCAGAGCTGTACAGGAACAGTAAGGACGAGGCAATGATCATGGAGATGAGTTTTCCACGGCTGAGCTGCTTCCCTGATCCTTTATTAAAAATGAGTGTTAGAATAAAGGGCAGTTCTGATTCCCTTAATTTTTTTAAGACTCTGCATTCCAACCCCCTTTCTCTGAGGAATTAAAAAACTATATACCATCATTATTTTCCTGGGTAGTTTTCAGTCTAAATTTCTCAATGAGATCATTTTCCTTTTGTTCACTCATATGTTTTCAAGAGCAATGGAGACCTGTTAGTTTTGATGACAAACCTTTTCTTTAGGGGTAGAGAGACAATGGCATCCAGTGTTCTGCTCCTGTAAAGGTATATCTGAATAAAGCTCATGGACTTTGTTCAGAAATGGAATTAGAGGAAGGAAGGAATATAAAGAAAGTAATAATCCAGCTGAGTGTTTCTGGGTTTATTTCCTTTTTCTCTTTTAGGCATGTAAAACTGAAATGTAGTTACTAAAGTTTCATCACTTTCTTAACTAGAGGCAAGTGATACAAAGGTTTGGAGCATTTTTCTCAGGCTGGCAGTGTGAATCCCCAGGTCTGAGGCCCTGCACTCTTGGCAACTTCTACTAAATGTTGGTTTCTCTACTTCCCATTTTCTAGTAGATACTTCTTTCTGACAGCCACAAAAGTCTTTCTGTAAGAGGATGTAGAGTGTGGTTAGACAGCAATAAATGCAAAACTTCTTTCTTTTGTAGAATTCTAGAGTCATCTTCATCATATGACAGAACAGCCTAATTAGCAAATGAGGTTGAGATGCTTATTTGTGGAATCCCTCTGGTTTTACTAATAACATCTTAATATAGCCCTACTACTCCTAATGGGTTTGTTGGTATTTCCATCTTAAATGTCATTCTTGAAAGTATAAATAGAGTATTTAGAAGAGATCATTTATTTCTTCTAAGATGCTTCATTAAGAAGGAATAATCAACTGACCTGTTACTGTTAGTACTGTTCCATCTCCTGTTTGTTTAGAAAGGGGTGACTCTGAGTCTGAAAATGCTATTCCACAGATATAAACAGCACTGTCATCTTCAGTCAGATCTTTGATCTGAAGTAAGATGTTATTTCCTGATGAATGTACTTTGTACTTCTGGTGATCTCTGCATCCAGGAGTACACAAATCCTGATGAGTATTAGTTAAAAAGCGAAACCACAGAACTTCAGGTTGGGATGAGGAGCATCCAGAGGCAGAGAAGGAGCAGGGTAGGGACACGTTCATGGAGGAGTCAGCCTGCTGAAACCTGGGCTGTGCCACAGTGACTCGGCAGTGACCTGCAACACCTGCTGGAAAGGAACAACTGGTGATGGGAGGGACAGCTAAAAAGCCAGGTACAGTCTAAAAAGGAAAAACAACTACGTTTGGTGCATTCAAGGAAAGGTGGGCAGAAAGAAAGAAAGAAACCAACTGTGTTTCAAACTTGAAATTATTAAAGTTGTTTTCAGTGAACTTTGTTTTTAGATAGTTCTACAGCTTGCACATGTGCTCATTTAACACTTTATCTGCAGGGTGATATTCTTGCCTTTCTATTTTTTGACAAAATAGGGAAGATTGATAGATCCAAAGCAATGTGAATGTTTCCTTTGGCACTGGAGAAGACCAGAAGAATACTTTGTGCAGTTTCTAGCCTGAGATTTAGTGCTGCATGTTTGTGGGGGTACTGGCCGGTGGGGGTGGGTGTTGTGGGACATATGTGCAGTTGCTCAGGGGAGCAGTTCTGCAGGGCTTTCTCTCTCCTCCACTGTTCCTGGTCTGAGTCAAACCAGACAAGCTGAAGGCAGGCAGTGGAAATGTCATAAATCAAGACATTTATAATTTAGCAACTTCGTAACATTGATTAGAATTCACAATAGTTCCTAGATATTCTTCCACTTCATCACATATATTGACTCTAGGTTTCTAAGAATAATAGTGCTTGTTAGTCCTGACATTTAAAAATGTGTGCAGAGAAAACAAGAAAGTTAATCAGAGAAGAACATTCTAATTAAGGAACTAAAATGTGTGGTTTAGTATGACTAGTCTGGAAGATTTTTTTTAAGTCTTTATTGAAATCCATGTGAATTCTGTGTTAATATATTTAATTTTATTCAAATAAATAATGTAGTTATTTAAACTACGGCATTGAGGCTATTGCAGTGAGAATAAAGGTAGTATCTAAATAGCATCCTTTTCTGCTTGCCAGAAAATAACAAACTAGAAGATAAATAAACTGACATCTCTTAGTGTACTGCTGAGACACAATTTGTAAACCTGCCCGTGGTGAGCAACAACATTGTCCCTTCACCATTTTTCTCACTAAATCCAATCAGGTTCGGTGGCTGTGACTTCTACAGGAATAAAGTGAAACCGATTCTGTGTCAGGTCCATACCAGAGCCATTCCACAGCAGGTACAGCAAGCTGAAGATTGTAAGTTGTGGGTGTACTTGCACCCTGTATGATGAAAGGCAGTAGCTTGGGCTTCTGCAGCTGATCCCTTCTCATTTCCACCTTATCCACGGGCTCTGGTGTCCTTGCAGAGCAGAACTCCATGGCCTCAGGTCATAAAGGTGACTACTGAACTTCCCAAACCCTCCACCCAAACTAACACAGTGCTCTGAAACCAGGCTGCTGTTGGAGTGTTCCAAGCAGGGAAGTGCAGCGGGATTTGACCCAGAAATTACAGGTTACAGCAGCGTTTCGGACTTTTGGAAGAAAAAAGCATTTGCTAGCAGTCGTGTACCTTGGAAGTTATATGACAACAGCAGAAATTAACCTGATTTTCAGCAAAACTTTTCACTGCTTTTCTTTTGTAGCTGTGCTGCAAACCATAACTACAAAATTCTGTCTTGTTTAACTGCTATTAAGTGAGAAAATATAAGAAATTTTTTGAAAGTCTTACCAGCACCATACAGGATCCAGTCAAATGCCAGCATTAGCACGTTTTTAAATTTGTTGAAAGATGCCATTTCTTGTATCTCTGTGGAAATGAATCTTCTTGAAGGAAGAGGAACTTAAGAAATGTTTGGATTTGCAGAACTGTCTTAATCACAAGATGTAGAACTTCCTGTTTAGAAGGGTGTTTACTACTGCGTTTAGCAAACTGGTTAAAAGTACAGACCAAACCAGAAAGCTTTTGTTTGTTGTGGATGACATTACTTGAAAAATGAGTGAAGAACTTTAAATTTTGAATTCCTGAGAGTTGTACCTATAATCCTTCAGATTATTTCATTGGATATAACAAATAACAAGACATTTTCCAGTATGCTACTTAATCAGTTTATTAATTTTATATGACCCTGAGCAGCCTAAAGTAGATCAGCTGGTAGGTGGCCACTGAAGGCACAAAGTAGCCATCCACTGTAATGGGGTGATCTGCTGGTGAAAGCTTCACAGCAAATCATAGTTTTCAACTTGCTGACTCTAATTACTGAAATTACCTGTGTGCCTATCTGCTGGACACCCGCCTCACTTTTAGCCACTCCTAGCCCTTCTAGTTAAAAATGTAACAAAAGATAACCTTAAAGAAGCTGCTTTTGAACAGCAGAGATGAACTGGAACTGATCTTGCAACAGGTCTGTGAGTGGTGTGGCAACCTCCTGTGTGGACTGGAATGAAACATAATTAGTGTAATTATCCTTTCTGTAGGAAAATGCAGCACATAATAAAGTTTTCTTTATAATTGAAACAAAGCTGTTCTGTTTTCTCAGTAGGTGGCAAGTGGGAAAAGCCCTCAGAAGTTTTGGAAATCAAAGGGCACACTTGGGAAGAGCAGGTGAACAGCCTGCCAGAAGTTTTCAGTAAAGCTGGTTTTGCCATCGAGTCTTTCACCAGACTGCCCTACCTCTGTGAAGGTGACATGTACAATGACTACTACGTGCTGGATGATGCTGTCTTTGTCCTCAAGCCAGTGTAAGCCTGGGTGAAGTAAAGCTCCACAATCTAACCCAAGAAGCAGCCTCTGAAAGAGGATTTTGATTTAGGGTTACTTAAAGGGAGGGAATTTTGGGATTGCCATGCTAAATAAATATCATGTAAGAAATTTAAAGGCCAAAATAATAATGTATTTCTTTGTAGTGTGATTGGGGGGGGGGGAAGAAAAGGTTGTTTTTTAAATGGACTCTTCAGCTGAGTATTTCTTTTTTACCAGCTCTTAAACCACCATTGCATTCTGCAATCCAGCAGCAATGGGGGATATTTTTTTATAATTACCTGCAACAGGGATCATATCCAAACAAAAGCAATAGTCTTTATAATGGTGAAACTGATTACAGTGTGAACTGTTGTGAAAGAAATCAAGCAAAATCTGGCAATAAAGTTATCCATTCACTTCAAGCCTTGTTGAATAAAACTGTTGAAATGGATAATCTTCCATGCTAAGTTACTTTCTCTCTTACTGTCATTCTTCACATTTTTAATCATGCTAATAAACTTTTTTGAGATGACTTTTGCATTAACTTTTGTGTTCATTTTTGTAACCATAGCCACACTTGTCTGCAGAAGCTGCTCTTTGTGTTGAGAATCAAGCTTTCAGTAGCAACACAACCTTGCATTTATTTAAACAGCATTTAATTATTATTTAGTGAGATAACAGTGCACAAAAAAAGTGTCACTTTTGGTTGGGTTACCTTCATGTTCTTCCCTATCAAAGTCTCATAAATCCTCATTGCTTTTGCATTTGCCATTTTCCAGCTGAAGGGGTTATGGTAGAACTTGTCAAAACTGCACTTAAAGCTGATGGCTTTAAAAACAAACCCTCTGAGCAAGTTGTTGCCAAATGTTTTCAGCTTTAAAAAGTTGCAGGTGGTTTCTAGCAAATTTTCTGAGTCAAACTGCCTGTGAGGATCAGGCTGTAGGGGCTTGATCATTTTCATTTTAGCTAGCTTGAGACGTTTTCCTTTCTTCGAGAGCACTAAATTAATGCTATTTATTTTAACATCTTGTTTTAAAAACTGTTTAAGTGGATAATTTCTGGCAGTTGGGATATAACTTCTCTTTAAAACAAGAGACATCATAAGTAGACGTGGCAGGTGTATGTCATGCAGTGCTTGGATTGCAAGTGTGAGAGAGCAGAGAAGCCTCGGGTAAGTAAAGTAAGAACTGACTTCTGTTGCTTTCGAAGTCTAAAAAAGTTGTCTGTTGTGGGTTTTTTGTGGTTTTTATAATTAAAAGTGATTTTATGCCAGGTTGGATGCTTAACAATGTCATTTTAGGTTTACCTCAAGCTGATGGTTAATGATTTCTCCTGCCAATTTATTAGCTTTTTGTTGTCAGTCATCTTTGTGGAATAATATTCTGTAGTATAGGGCAAGGGATGCTGAAATTTCAAATTACTTCTCAACAGTAATTTAGACTTCGTGTTATTCTCATTTCAGGATGTGCTGTTGCATTTTGGCACATAGTGCAATCAGATTTGTCTGCTGGGAAAATGAGTTATGTATGCTCTGGACTGAATCCATTAATTTATCTTCTGCTACCTTCATTTTATACTCATCTAGTAGTGGGAAAATGTTTTTTAATGTGTCATTAATTTAGGTTAAGGTAGCAAATATGTAGTAAGACAAACTTCTTCAAAGGTACTTAAGTGTTTTAATCCCACATGTTAAAAGTCACACAAGAGACTGCATTTCATGTCTCTCATCTTTTAGTCCTGTCACTGAGGATTTCAGTTTGTAATGGCTTTGAGAGGTTTGGGGACAGAAGGTGCAATGTAAACAATAGGGTTTTTTTTTCCTTTCTTATTATTTTCTACTTTGTTCACTCTGTTTAACCAAGTATTCTTCCACTTGAGATGAGGAATTAAAAGATGACCAATAATGAAGAAAATCTTTCTACAAAGCCTAAATTCAGCAGGGTCAAAGACCTGCTTAGACCTGTTGAATAAACAGAATAACCCCCAGGACTGTACCTACACCTGTATTTCTAAAGCCAGAGTTCCTTGGGAGGGAAGGGACTTTTTCCTCCCTGCAGGCACTGAGAGAGCATTCGTGTGCCATCAGTGCTGCTCACAGCACACAGAAAGAAACTCGTGAGTCCAATAGTTCACCAAATTGCCCCAAAGATGCCATCTAAGGGAACAAGTGTTGCAATTCCAATGTCCAAATTCATTACTCCTGGGTTTGGGGATCCTGCCATGGCCTGCTGTGGGTGCCAGTGTCCATCCAAGCTGCACTGCAGTGCTCTCAATGTGCAGGGTTTTGCTCTGGAAAGCAACTGAATTGTTCTGTTCTGTTCTGTTCTCTCAGGGTGGGCTGAGTGTGTTGCACTGCAGGAAAACAATGCTGTGCAAACACACGATTTAGCCAGAAACTTTGAAAGCAAAGTTGGAACAGCTTCAGCCCTCAAAACCCCAGCCCCCTTTTGCCGGGTGATCCCAGGTACAATCAGTTCATGCTCTGAGGGACCCAGGGCCACCTGCCCCTGCTTAGGCTGGGGAGATGGGGCAGCAGGGCAGCTCCAGCCCTGAGTTCCCCTGCACAGATTTGTGACCTCTCCACGTCGGGACAAAAGCGTCCCCTCGTGCCGGCCCCGGGAGTGCCGAACGCTCCCGCCCGCCCTGAGGGCCGGGGCGCTGGGCCGGCGCCTGAGGCCGCAGGGCGGTGCTGGGCCCGGCCCCGCTCTCAGGGTCCCGGCTGGAGCCGCCCAGCCCCTGCAGAGCCGGGGAGGAGGCGCACGCGGCGGAGGCAGGTAAAGCTCTCTGGGGGCCTCGCCCTCCTTCTCTTCTCCTGCCCGCTCTCCCTTTCCAGCCCGCTGCCCTTGCATGTGGTGCTTTCCCTCAGAGCCCGGGTGCCAGGGGGAAGGTGGGCACGGGCAGTGTAAGGGCTTATCAGCACGAGTTGTGATTGTAAGGTCAGTTTTCTGGTTATCGAGCTTCAGATAAGGCAGCGACTGCATGGAGTGAGTGATAAAATGTCTAGGATTTCTGTCCATGGAAGGGTGGCTGTTCTGGAAGTGAGGAGAAGGCAATCTGGGAGTTTCTCTTCAGCAGGGAGTCCTGCAAGGCTCAGAAATCTCATCGCAGCATATGCAAGGAATGATCTCTGGGGAAATGCTGGGTGGGATGTGCAGGAGATCCCCACAGCGGGATTTGGGACTGTCTGGAAGTTGCTGTGAGCTGCAAACTGACTTGTTTCACTCAAAAAATGAACTACTTCATCCCGGAGATTGTCTTGCCAGGCAGGGCTTTTCACAGCCCTTTTTGTGCCCTGCTGATTGTCCCGTTGAGTTGTCAGGATGAAAAAGCACTTTCCTTAGCATTTGATCTCCTTATACATTGTTAGCATGCTATAATTAAAATTCACTCCCTGATCAAAGTGAATTAATTAGAATAAACAAATCGGGAGTGACATTGGAAGTATGATTTAACCTATGTAGCGTAATCAAAGTTTACTGGAAAATTATTAGGGCACAGGCAGAAACAAACACAAGGAAGTTCATTGTCTAGGAAACCAGATACATCTGAATGAGAGACATTTACTGTGGTGCTCCCAAAAGAGTAGCTGAAAGCGGTTTCAGGTGTGTAAGAACAGGACAGAGGTGATAGCTTCTTGAAGTCTAAAGTTTAAAATTTTCATCATCTGTCAGTTTGAGTCACTGCTGTTACAAGATTGGAGTTAAGTATTTGCAATAGACTGAGGTATTGCTGGAGGCTTGTTGAAAGATATTTTTATAAAAGAGTACCTTGGTACATGAGATTGAACAGTGCAAAAAAGGTGTCATTTATCAAATATTCAGATCTGTAACTCGAGCTGTGGCAGAGAACTTTGGGGGGGAAAAAAGAGAGCACAGAATTCAGCAACAAAAAGAAATGCAGAAATTCAGTGTCTTGCAAATAAACCTTTGAAATGAGGGAAAGGGAGACAAAACCTAACAAAGTCTCATTATGGTCACAGCCAAGTTGGCCAGTGGGACCCTGTGTGTCATTTGTTAAATCAGGGACTAATCCCAGTGTAAGAAATTGCCATCTGTGGGTCAAGGCATCATCTAATATCTCAGATTAATCTGTTGTTTTACCTGTGGGGATGGTGGCTGTCAGGCTGAGCAGAGGGCCAGGCAGAAAATCCTCTCTGCAGTGTGGATTGAAGCAGCTGGTGGCCCTCAGAGCTGAGGAGGGGATGTGGCTGCAGAAACTCCTGTGTGAGTGAAATCTGCCCAGTCTTTGCTTCCTTTCCACCCTGTTGCATTAGCTCTGTTTGTACCCTTGTCCTTCAAGAACTAGACCAAAACCAACACGTTCATTTTGTTTTGGACAACTGTGAAACTCAATTTTTTTCTGGTGGCAACTGGTGACAACCCAGTGAAAAGTATTGAGTACCCTGTTACTGTCCTTCCAGGCAATTTATCTTTCAGTGATTTTTATGCTGCATAGCACAGGGCAGCACGGATAGCAAGAGCTACCAAAACATCTCTTTCCACACAAACTGTGTCTGTGGTGGGACACTTCTTGTGAGTACAAAGACCAGGGCTTTGATCCATCCAGGTGAAGTGACATGGTCAGTTTTCCCAGATGTGTGACTTTCCTTCTGCTTCAGAAGAGCGTAAGGATGTCTTCTCCCTTTTTGCCAAATGTGGCAGCAGGGAAGGGGAGTGCTCCATGCCCTCCCTGCCTGGAGCACCCTGCAGGGACAGGGGACCGGGGCCAGGCTGTCCCACCCCTGAGTTCAGAGATCTGCAAATGGAGGGTCCCAGAGCAAGTCTGCAGTGATACTGCAGCTTAACCAGCTAGGAAAAGCTTTGGGTTTGTTTGAAGCTTCTTTATAATTTCCTTTTTCATTCAATTTCTCTTCTGTTTTATCTGATTTTAAAAAGATTTGTTTGCCTGTTTTAACAAAACTGCATTGAAGTCATACTTAGGTGCAGTGTAACTTGGTAAATAAATGGTGCTACAAGGAAGAGAATTAAATGAGCCACTTGCTATAGGGAGATAAATCTGTCTGCACACGCACTCTTCATGGACTTGTGTTTGCATAAAATGTATCTCTATCCTAGAAAAAGATCTAAATTAAAAACTTGGGAGCAAGCAGCTTTGGATTGTTCTGATCTCTATCTGTACTCCAAAGTGTAGGCTGTCTCTGATTTATAGCTATGAAATTTGGGGTGAATATTGCATTTTGACTCTGTTCTTCCCATTTTCCTCTTCAATCCAAGTATCTTTTTATTCTAAAAACACCAGAAGAAATGTCCAGACTTTTGAAGATGTGTTTCTTGTTGATATCAATGAATCAAGCCAAGATTACTCACAGTCAGAACTCTGAAGGTAAGAGCAGAACTCCTGTCTGAGGGGTGTATTTTTGGCTCAGAAAAAGCTGTGTGGAATAAATTAGATGCTGTTTAGTGACTGGGACCATGGTCTCTGCTCTCTTGGCTTCATGGAGCTATGCCAGCAAAGAATTTCACCAATTTATTGTTGAATAGGCTGTTTTTCCCCCACTGTTTTTCTGCAAATAAATTTAATTAAAACTGCATTAAATGTTTGCAAATAAATTATATATGTATATGTAATCACTGCATACAATAAATGTATTTTTGTGTAACATAATTGACTGAAAAAATATTAAATTAACTTCTAATAATGGGATAATCTTTTACAGATTTGCCTCCATTGTTACACAAAGCTGTGGTTAGTACTTTTATTTGATCTCTCTACATTTTAACATTATAACATTTTATATTACAATCTAAAAATAGTAATTTATTACATATATTTGTAATTTTTCCTTAGGAGGAAGTAATAGCTGGGAAATATCTGAATGGTAATGTACACAGTTGTTCCCACTTATGCTTCTAAAATGAATTAAAACTCAGTATCTCACCATAACTTTTTATGTTTCATTTTTCATTTGCAGCCCTCCTAGATATACTTTATTTTCAAAGGTAATGTATTACTCTCCCCATCTTGATTTTTCAGTATTATCTTGCACTTCAGATATGATCTGTTTCATATCCACAGAAACTGGAACATTATGGATAGAACGAAATTGGCACATATGATTACTTGGATTTAGGTCTCCTGGGAGGAGTATTTCCTGTTAACAGGGAAAAACTTGTTTGTCATGAAAAAGAAAAAAAAATAGAATGAGGCTGAAAATAAATACTTGCTACAGTTTTCAGAAGTTTTGATAATTAACTTTGCTCACATTTGTCCAAATGGCTTCTTAAGGAAATTTGGTGCAGTTCCAGCTGTCTGTCCACCTCCTCCTTTCATTCTCACTCCATCCCCATCCTCCAGCTCCTGGTGGCTTTTGAATTATTTGCTAATTTTGTCCAAATCTGAAAGGGCAGGATAAGCCTCAAAGGCCATTCCACTCCTACATATTTTGAGAAAATCAGTGTCTGTGTAAGGAAGACACAGTGAAATGAATGACTCTGCTGAAGGAAAGGCAGCAGTTACTCCCTGTGCTTTCTGCAAGCAGATCAGAACAGGCATAATGGGGTGCCAGAAAGCACATGCCTTGGAGATGGTACTAATGGCAGCACCTTGGAAAATTGAGTTTATTGTGGGTGGTTATAGAATTAGATGGAAAAAACCTAATTAATTCCATTCCCCATTGAACCATGTATTTTCATTGCATGAAACAGATCAGCTGTTACTCTGGCTAGGCAAAAAAAACTGAATACTTTTGTCATTATGGTGTTAGCATCACTCTTTGTTTCCCTTTTTCTTTTTTACTCCTGTAATCTGCTACTTAACTGGTTATATTATTTTAATTGTTATATTATCCTACTGGCATTTTTGATCCTGTTTTCTGTTACAGCTCTAATGTCTGGACAGCAGATCTGCTTACAAAAGTCATGGCATATTTTCATGCCCAGGAAGTTATGTTTACTCTTAGCAGCCTCCAGGTTTGTGACATTTAAGACACATGAAAATTTTTATTTGAAAAGAAATTAAAAAAACTTAACCTATCTCTGTAGCCAAAGCTAGGTGGTCAATGATAGAGGTAATTAATACACCTACAGTGCAGCAGCTAAATAGGAAGTAGGAATAGGTTGTTTTTCCCCAAAGATTGCAGGACTGTGCAAGGCAGAAATAGTAACAACTTTTTTTTGCTTTTCCTCTGATGGAAAGCAGGAATTAGGATTTTTCGTGCCAATTGTTTCTGAGTTGAGTGTATATAAGTGTCATTTCCCCAGAAAATGACAAGTTTCTCCCAGATTTTGGCTGGCTGTAATGCACACAGATCCTTATGTCCCGAGCATCCTACAAAATGCCTCCACCTTTTAGAGCTCCTCTCAGTGCTGTTTTTGTAAATTCTCAATGTGGAAGTGATGCAGGAAGGAGCTGTTGTTGTTCCTCCTCGTGCTGCTGAGGGTTGGTGATGAGCTGCTTTCAGTGGAGCTGTACCCAGCTAATCACACCTGAGCCCCTCCCTCATCCCTGCACACTCTGGCACAGGGAAGTGTCACTGTGCCATCCCTGAGCCTCAGGCGTTCCCAGGAGCTGCACAGTGTTTGAAGCCTGTCCCAAGCTCTGTCACTGTCACAGCTCATCCTCACCTACATTTTCCTGCCCCTGCCCCTTCCCTTTGTCAGGTTTATTGGCAGCCTGATGTTCTCAGCAGGCTGAACCCCGAGGCATAAAGAACCGTACTAATATTTGGTGGTGGCAATGCAAGTTAAGCAAAGGCAGCAAAGAACAACTGCAATTCAAATTCCAAACCAATTCTGAAATAATTCTGTCAGGAAATAGAAGGGATTTTACTCCAGTCTGCTGCTAATGAGCCTTAAATTTATTTCTGTTCCAGTGTTATGATTCTCCTTCAATTTTTCAAAACAGGCATGAGATTGTTAACTGGTAATGCAGTTTGATGCAAGAGAGAATATTTTTGGCTTATGACCTGGTAGACACTTTTCCTCCCATGTAATTGCACATTTCCTTCCCTTTTTTGAGTAATATGCACATGATACCTGATATTTCTTAGGCTTTTTTTTAGCTCTCTAGAAGTTTCATTTTCACAGCTCTGCTGTGTGAAGCAGAAAAGCTTTATTACTCTTGTTTTATGAAGTGAGAAACTGAGGCACCTTTGTTAAAAAGCTCCTTTGAGAGGACTTGTTCATGAAGCCAAGAATAGGATTTGAAAATTACTGTCTTTCAGAATGCAGTTAGATTATTTTTGTTTTCAGTTTGTGTGGGGAATAGTTATTTTGATCATTGGCAGCACAGACAATACAGAGCTAAGCACTTAGTTCTCCTTGAGCACAGATTTTCTGGGAGTAAAAGTACAATAGTATGAGTTTTATGTATATTACACATATTTTTCTACACTTCAGATGTCCATAAAAAGTTACCTGAAGAACCTTTTATACCAGCCCAGGCAACTACTGTCTGAATTGCACCAGCTTGATCAGCAGCAGTTCCAAACTGCAATGAAGTATCTCTTCAACAGCAAAAAGGAGCATCTTGTAAGTGAATTTCCACATGTAAAAAGGAAAAGCTGCTGTCAGTGGTTTGGATAAATGCAAAGGGACAGACTAGGGGGCTCACAGTGCAGGCCTTGCTGTTACTTACCTGGCTTGGATTGGATTCATCTCCTCTTAGGTTAGACTTACTTTATTTAACTCTTATTGTCTAAAAGTTGCTGCAAGTCCAAGTCAGTCATTTGGATTTTCACTGTAATAAATAGAGAGAAACTCATTTCCAGAGAAGAGTTCACCCTCCTACAGTAACACCTAAGGTAGGTAGGGCCAGTTACTCTCAGGGAGTACCTTCTTTTTGGTGGCTGGAAAGAGAGCCAAGATGGCTAAAGAAGGTGAAATGAGTAATTTTGTTAATCATCCATTTGAAATATCTTTCTGGGTTTCATTCTGGTTTTGTAAAAAATATTCAAGCTGGTGTCTACCCAATGCCAGAAAGGAATTATCTGCAGTAATGCAAACAACCAGTAGTTTGCAGCTGTTTTTCATGAGAACAGCATCATATTCTTTGTAGAATGCTCTCTGTCAGGCCTCAAAATGAACAATATATTTAATTAATCAGAGATGTTGATTTAACACTTTGTTATTTGCAGGAAATAGGAAATACTATTCTTGACTGGGGCAAGACTAGAGAGAGAATTTTTCAAAGCCCAGGAGTAAACAGGACCTTGTTCCTTGTAACACTGGATAAATGCTTCCTGGCTCTGAGTGCCCTGGACTGTGTGGATATCCTGAGTCAGGTTCTGCGTGTGTCAGCGGTGAACTATCTCCAACCTGATGTTGTTGGGAGTCTCCCTAACCTTCTGCTGGAGGATGCTTTCAGAAACTTGTAAGCCATTTATTTTTCAGACACAATTAATACTATATTGGATTTGCTGGTTATTGAAAAAGAGGTTGCTATATGGTCTCAGTCTGTTTTCCAGATACAGCTTTCTGCTTATGTGTAAAGAATGCTGTTTCTAAAATCATTTGTCCATGTGTTTCTAAAAAAATGAATAGTTAACTCATGAGTGAGCTAACAAACCTGTTTATCACTTAGATCATCATTGTTCAAGGACCTCTATGACAGAACCTCAGCAAGCACTCAGAGAGCTCTCTATGGCTGGATGAAGCAGATTCTACAGAAATCTTACAACATGAGTGGTATGTTATAAAGTGTTTTCTTCTTGTTTATCATAAGAGAAAAGCACTCAGCAAAAGGCCTGCCCACTGTATTGAATTGTTTCCCCAGTTAACACAGGTCTGTGGAAGAGAGCTGTCTGGAATACCTTTTCTGCAGAGCACAGTAAATATAATGTGTTTGTTACTCATGAAAAATAGTTCTCCAAAGATGCTTGAACTTGTAGAGCAGAATCATGTTATTGTTAAGGCTGGAAAAGACCTCCAGGATCAAGTGCAACCAATGGACACTTCTTCTGTTCTGATCAGAGCTATGCACAAAGTCTTTTTCTACTACTCCAGTCTTTTCTCTCTGTACTGTTTCTATGTCTGAAATAGGATACAGTGGCCAGGTGCTCTGCGAAGACATGTTGTTCTCTTCTGAACTCCTGTTCAGATGAGAAAAACAGCTCTGGCTCAGGATACATTATCCACTGCACTGTTTAAAACCACAAATGAAATGCAAGATGTTGTGAAAGCACATGGCACCAACTTGATCAACAAAGGGACATGATAAAACCAAAGTTAATTAATCCTGATTGGATGCATTTTCCCGCATCTATTTGCCTGGTTAATGTGCCTGAAACAGCTGTTCCATAGCTGGGACAGGCAGGATGGGCTCCACAAGGGGGCTGTGCAGGGCCCTGAACATCAGAGCTGGTGCCTGGGTTTCCCTGAACATCCCAGCACAGCTGTCCTGGGAACATTTTAGACTTACAGGTGTGTGTGTTCTTCCTCCTTCCCTAGAAATCAAAGGTTAAATGCCCACTTGCTTCAGTGGAGCTAAATTTGCCTCTTGGGTCTCCTGCCATTTCAAAATATCAGAGTAATTCAGTAAGTTGTGGAGAGGAGGCTCATGCTGCTGCTGTGAGGTGATGTTAGAGCCAGTGCGGTGCTGGGGAAGCAAAGATGCAGAATTTGCCTGGTGCTACTCAGCAGTCCTGGGAAAAT
Source organism: Geospiza fortis (assembly GCF_000277835.1). Taxonomy (NCBI): domain Eukaryota; kingdom Metazoa; phylum Chordata; class Aves; order Passeriformes; family Thraupidae; genus Geospiza; species Geospiza fortis. Next base: position 4,277,313 of record NW_005054319.1, on the reverse strand, counting down.
CCCTCAGCATCATGTTTTGTCTGAAGCGTTGGTGAACCCTCAATTTTTGGAAGATCACACAGCTTGGAAGGGACTAGGAATTGCTGTGCCTCTTTTTCCTTCCTGGTTGCTGCTTCACCTGCCTAAAGCTGCACAGATGTGGTGAATCCACCCCCCAGGGCATCAAGTGTGGGCTGATTCCCAGCTGGTAGTGGCAGTGTGAACCATCAGCCCTGGGCAGGCACACTTGGACTGGAAGTCTGAAGTTGCCTCCTGATGATCTGCACTCCCCAGGCCACAGCAGAGTGCAGGAACAGTCCTAGAGAGGGGTGATTTATTCACTTTGTATGTGAGTAGCTCTGTGACCGCCTGGGATGGGGATCAGATTTTGGGGATCACAGCTGCCATGGCTAGTAATTGCAAGTCTGTTCTGCTAAAGACCGCAGTCAACATCCTTAAATGCTGCTGGTTTTTTCTTTAGTTCTCTTTAGTTCTGTCATGTCTTTCAACTCTCGTAATATTCTGGGTAATGGGAGGTAATATCACTTTAAAAAACACAGGCCTGACAGGTCTGCTGGGATCATCATCTTGTCTCAGTTAAGAAGCTTAGATCTGTGTTTTCAAAAAAATCACTTAATGGAGTCCTTCAGCTTCTGATGGATGCAGGCTGTTTTTTCCCCAGCACTGGAAACTCTTCAAAGTGCATGGATGATTTTATTTTAACAGAATTGTGAGTATCAGCACTGCTGAGGAATGTGTTCAGAGATGTCACACACAGAGCCATCCAAATGACAACACCCTGGAGAAAACAGTCTTTGTGGCTCAGGGTACCCATGGAGTCCATAAATATGTTTTTTCTCAAGGATGTTTGGATCTTGATTTCATTTTCAGTCCTTGGGAGAATGTTACTAAATGAATGCCATTTTTTAACTGCTATGCAGTGTTTTGTGGTTTTGTCAGCCTATTTCCATGTAGGTATTTGAACAGTTTTTCATTTTCTCCCTTATTGCTACTGCATATTGCTGAAATAAGTAGCATCATCAATAATAATATATAATATATATAACGTATCAGGCCTTCCTGATGTTCTTAAATATTGCAATTGATTAGGAAAAGTGAAATTTAAAAACACTGCTACATATTTAATACTTTTGGGTAATTTTTTCCTGTCCCACGCTTAATCCATTCTCTTTTTTGACAACATAAAACATTAATTGTTTTTGTAAGAGAAAATCTGAGACACTTGAAACTATTTCATTTTCATTTAAAAATATATGGACTCGTAAAAGCATGGTGCTAAAATGTAGCAAATGGGGGAAATCTGACACTCTCTGCTAAGGATTTTTCTGATTTGTGGATTTTTTTATTATTTAACAATAACAGTATCCTGGGTAAAATATATTTGATAAGTAATTACTTTCTGAACATTGTAGTGAGTATTTATTTGTACAAAACAGAGTTCAATGAATCAACTTCTTGGGTCAGTGCAGAAAGCTTATGGATTTTGGGAAGATACATGGTCCATCTCCCATTAGAAGAAATTCTGAAAATTAGTCTCAATGAAGTAAGTAACAAGGTGTGGTTGGATTTATTATTGCTACAAACAATATGAACACAAATGCAAACTTAAACATGAAAAATAATATATCTTAATTAATTAATTATAAAGAGAAACTACAGAGGAGAAATATAAATGTATTCTTTACAATGTAAATTCTTCTATCTTTTGAATTTTAAAGTGCCTGTCATTAATACATAATTATTTATCTGTATGAGGCTTCCATGACTTCTATTGAAAGGGACCAATGATAGAAGACCATCAAATTATATGACATTTTGGCAGAGAATCACTCAAATCACTCACTCAATTTTGCCTTCAGAAATACTGGTTTATCCAAATCTTCTTCCTTTCTCTATAATATAAACAGGCTCAATTAATTTTGAGTGTCAGACAGAGACTTTACAGGATTCATTGTCTCCCAGCGCTGATGCATGGTTTTGTTTGTGCTGGTCAGATCAGACTGTTCATTAGCTACGACAACGCAACAAAGCAGTTGGACACGGTGTATGATATCACACCAGAGCTTGCACAGGCCCTCCTGGAAAGGATAAACTCCTCAGGGTTTGATATGAGGAACACTTCAACTATCTACAGGCAAGGCTGCTTTGCTTTTTCTTTTATGGCTGTAAATGGATGGAACAACTAACTAAGGAGAAAATGGAAATTGATAGCGTGGCACAGCTTTTTCATTCCAGAGGGAAAATCTAGGCTGAAATCCAGCTCTGTTTAGCAACAGTGAAGAATTGCTACTTTATGAATTTTTGGAGGTGTGCCTAATTAGCTAATGCTTTGTGTCCTGCTCCACAGTGAGGAGATGCCTGTAGCATTTGTAGGAAGGCTGCAGCAGTATCTGGGGGACTTAGGCAGGGCTTCACCACATTACAGAGCAATAAAATAAACTGGGACAGCAGGACATGAGTTGTCTTGGCTGCTTGAATCACAGTACATGGAGGTGTTTGGGGGAAATCATTTTACAGTTAGGATTGAAGGAGGAAATCTCAGCTCCTGCCAGCAGGACTGCAAGTGGGTTTAAAGTGACGTGGCTGTCACCAGGGAAGCCACAAAATGAAGCAGTGTAAAGCCTGCCCTGCTGTCCTCTTTGTCCTGCAGGATGGAGATGAGCCATGCTTAAATATGTTTGGATTTTAGGTGTGTAAGCAGGAAACTGAATTTTCAGGGCTGTCAAATCTGCACTGAACTAACTTTACCACTAATAAACAACCAAAATAAACTGCTGTTACTCATAAATATGCAGTGAGCACGAGAGAGCTCTGCACTCCACATTTACATTTACATTGTCATATCAGTGGATGTATTTAGTCCCAAGACAATGCTGCCTGAAATTATTTGTAGTCTCCTTGGGGGATACCTTGGAGTTTTAAACTAATGGAGAATATGCTTTATGGCTTCAGAGCTGCTGTCATTACTGCAGTGCAGCTCGCTGACTTCCATGAAGCATTGCTCTTGTCGGAGGAGTAAGCGAGAGAAGAGTTATGCCCACGCTCTAAATTTCAATGTCAGAAATCTTAAAAATTATTTTGTCACTCACAAGAGCTGCCACATTCTCGTGGATGAGAGAAATGTCATGCTCCATAATCCTTAATATATTCAATTTTTACGACACACTTAGTTTATGTTACTCATTTTAACCATACTGTTGATTTAAATGCACTTTTACTTTTAAGAAGTAGTGTTACTCATTTCTGCTAATCCCAAAGGAGATGAAGAGCTTTTGGTGGCTATGCAATAATGCATCAGAATGTAATTATTTGTTATAAAAATGCTCTTATAGATGTTTCTTTGATTTGTGTGTTGGTTTGATGATCTCCCATGAATTCAGATGTGCTGCTGAAGCAGTGTTTTGTTATATTGCTGGCAGGTTGTTGTTGAGGGACTGGAGGAACTAAAAGTCTTCCTGTGCTGCAGAATTTGACTGAGTTTGTGGTAGTGCTGCAGCATTGTCCACTGATGATTTGATTCACATCTGGACATTACTGCCCAGACTCTGCCTGTACCTGTCTCACTGAACTGTGAAAAACCAGGGACTGTAGCAGGAAAACTGGGCTTTGGCCATTTCTTTGAGGTTCTTGTTCTTTGTAAATTATAAAAGCAAAGACTGAGAGTTTACAGGAGGAGGGAATTGACTCAGGTGTCCTACAAACCCGTTCATCCCCATCACTATCGAGTTAAAAGACACAGTGATGCACAATTCAGAGCTCTTTGCAGGGCTGCAGGTAAAGGCAGTAAATAAGCACAAGGTCTAAGCCAGAAGGACACATACAACAGGCACTTCCTCATGGTGGTGTGACTCCTACTCTCCAAAAACTATGGCTGTGGTTGCACTTTACAGAGGTTAATGGAAATGTTGACTTAAATATTATGGCATGGGAGCTGTGAAGGAAAAGGAGCTCAGTTCAAAACCCTGCCTTGCAGACTGCTGTGCTGGCACCAGTAGGCAGTGAGCCTCAGTGTGCTTTCTCCTGAGCAGTGTTGAACTGGACAGGTCTCCATCCATTGGCCAGTCCTGTGTTTGATGTGAAATACAGCAGGCTTTGTTTAATCCTGAAATGATAAAGAGGCCATGTCATGCCCCAGCTGCTGCTCTGAAACACAAATGGGTTGTGTTGCATGTGGAATTCAAGCAGGACTTAGAGTTCAAAACATCCAATCAAACCAGATAAGAACTCAGCAAGCCACTTCTAGAGACTTAGTGATAGTCCTCCATCATTTTCAAAATTATCCTGTTGAGAGAAGTGGAGTCATTAAGTGTGACAATCCAGCCATGAGCAAATGGAACCAGAACAGGTAAATCCTCGAGCACAAGCAATCCAGGCAGGATTCAGCTGAGTACAAAGGCCAGTGCATGTTCTCATACCCCTGTTACAGGCTAAGTTTTAAAGACTGCAGGTTGAGGCACTCATGACAAACAGAAATGGCTCAAGCTGTGATCACAAGGAGAGGGTACCAAACTGTGTTCCCATTGCCCATCAGTGACACCTTTTATGTCAGAAGGGAGCTAATGTATTTCTGCTCTATAGGCTGGGTTTGTTGGTTTGCTTTTATGATGACCTGCAACAGATGGATGCAGCTGTGGCCCGGGCTCTACTTCATCAAATGATTAAATGCAATCAGCTGAGAGGTTTCCAGGCCAAGGTTCATGAGGTGTGTACACTTGTTCTTCTTGCCTTACAGAATCCTGTAAACAGAGGAGGAAAGATGTTCTTCTTAAATAAGGAAAGAAATGAGAGAAAAATTACTGGGACTTAAGAAATAAGGGAAAATAGTTCTTGGGAATACAAATAATAGAAACCCATTTTGGGTGCTTATTATTTTCTCATTCTGTTTCATATTCCTGTTCCATATACCTTTCACAACTGTGGTTCTATTTTTGAAATTTTATGAAGTGTGTGAATAGTTGCCAATGCCTGCTCCAGAGATTCCAGTTAATGCTTTAGGTGGTGGTGGAAATTGGTTCTTGGCAGACTTTTATTTCTGATCTGCTCTTTTTGTTTGATTTAGCTCAAATCTCAACTCCTGAACATTGCCATGCAAAACCAGACATTGAATGATACCCTTGGATCTCTGTCAGATGCAGTGGTTGGACTAACTTCAAGTCAGCTGGAATCTCTGTCACCTGAAGCAGTGCATAATGCTGTTGGAACATTAAACCAAGTCTCTGGGTGGGCAAAGAGCCAAGTTATGATTTTATCCAGTAAATATCTCTCCTATGAAAAGGTACTTCTGATAACAGCTTTCCTACCTTCTGTTTTTAAAAGTGAAATGGCTTTTTCTCAACAATAACTGTAGATTTTGAAAAGTTTAGTGCAAGAATTCTATTTAGTTAGTGGCCTGGAAAATGTGTTTAAATCAAATAAAAGCATCCAAGATTGTACATCCCAAAGTAACTCTCTAGTGACAGAGAGAATGAGTATTTGGATTTGGCAGTTGTGTATATTATTTTTTCTGTGTCACTGCCCTAAGCAGAGTTTGCATGATCAGAGATCCCAGGCTGTATATTCAAATATACTGCAATGCAAGGAATCAGGTCCTGGTTGAAGTTTCAGAAAAAGGAACTTCTGAGGAACTTCAGGCATTTGTTCCATGGACAGACACAGAAAATGTATTCCCAGGCAAGAAATATATTAAGTATTTAATAAATACTTTGCTTTATTTATTGACTTTTGCTTTTAAATACATCTGCTGGTCTCAATAAAACTTCCTGTTTGCTTGTGCTGTTCTCCCTGCAGGTTTTATCATTTTACAATGTGAGCCAAATGGGTGCCTTGGTGACAGGAATTGGCACTTGGTCACTGCACAGCATGAGCCCCAGGGAGCTGGCTCAGATGATTCGAGGCACAACATCCCAGTACTTGTCTGACTTATCCCCTGCACAGCAACAGGGCATCCTCAGGAAGGTGATTGATTATTAACTCCAGTCTGTGGGAGGTTCTCTCTGCACAAGAGCACCATAACCAGAACTGTAGAGCATGAATTAAACCAAGATATGTCCTTTAGCTCAATGGTTAATGGTTCTACTGCTTTTTTCCTGAACACCAAGTGTATTTTGAAGGCTCCGTCTTGCTTATTTCATTGTGGTTTTAATATTGTCGTGTTTTTTCGTTATCCTCTTAAGAGAAATATTACACAGAATAGAAAGAAGGGCAAATCCTGTAAATCTAAGCATCAGTTCAGAAATGCCATGTATTTTTGTCTTCCTCTTTTTAGATTGCTGCATCTGGAGATTTTTCTTCATCAGTCAAAGATATACAAGGAGCTTTCTTTAAAGAAGTCTCTCTTTCTGGTTTATGGAAGCAAACTGGATATAATTCTGCAATGCTGAAAGAAAAAGAACTAAGAAGCAGCCAGGTAAAAATTGTTATGCAGTTCCCATTCCACTGCAATGTAGTGTGATGGGAGAATTGGAAAAGTGGTGTAATATATTTGTGTTCAAGGAACACAGGTAAAAGGAAGGAACTGCCCCAATTATGTCTCAGCATAAACACCAAAGGGCATTTAGAGCCCAGGCAGCTCTATCAGACAATGCTATGGAAAAAGAAGCATTAATATGCTGAATTTAAGCCCTCAGGTTTCTGCCATGTAAATTTTCTTTTTGCAGTACTGTGTATTAGATATTTGCATATAAAGTCTTTGACTCTGTCCAGAAAGGTGGAAGGTTGGATTAGATGATCTCCAGAGGTCCCTTCAGCCCTAAGATTTTTGGTCGCTGTGGGCCATTTACAGGTTTAGCATCATCCCATAATGCCAGTCATTGATGGCTTGAATTGTAAAGAAAAAATTCATCTGAACTGGATGCCAAACCTTTTCGTTGCTCAAGCTGGACCATAGAAGTACCTTTAGAGTACATAAGAGAACTCAGAGTACAAAAACATTGCAGTAGTTATTGTCTCTTACAACTGGATTAACTAAAGTTACCTTTAATTATAGTGGCTTTAATTTCAGGCTTTGTATCTCTATGAATTACTGTCTAAGGAAAACCATCCTGTTGACCTTCTAAGGTATGGACTGTATCTCTGTTGAAATGGGGTTTAAGACTAGTTTTGTGATGAGAGCAACTTTGAGGTAAATCATATGTGGTTGTTATGTATTGCCTTATGTTTATTCCTGGATGCCACAGGATAATTCACCTTCCTTATTAAAAGGGGTCTTCAAAACCAAAATGAGGCTCAAAGCATTGCAGAGGTTTGAGTGTTTTAAGGCTTTGTTGATATTTTTCAATTTGTTTGCATTTTTACTTTCAAGAGCCTTATAATTACAGGAAATGGGAGAGGTGAAGAAACTATGTCTTAGGATGGGGTTGTGGGGACTAAGGACTAGATCCTGCTTAAATATTCATGAGATTGAAATTTGCCTTTCCTATCAGCACAGGACAGCTTGTGAAAGGAGTAACTTGTCAACTCTTTGAAAGTATGGACGCAGACATATTTTTAAACAGTTTTAAATTCTTTGAAACTAATCTTCATCTGCTTTCTCCATATCAGGTAAAGAAACCAAAAAGACTTTATGTACATAAACATACTACCCAATATCCAAATTAGGTAGATTAAAATTTGGTTTATTCTATTTTGTCTTTGGTTTTTTTTTGGGACTTTTTTTCAGAATCCTGTATGTCTCAGCTTGTCTGTTAGGATATTTTATTTAAATCTTTTATGTGTGAATTCATCTGTTTTCGTACTTCATTTTGACAATTTCATTTGTCACTTACAAATTGCAAGAAATTCCTACAGCCCTTCTGACTTGTTAGTTCATGAGTAATCTGTTTGGAAATACATAGAAATTTCAGAAACATACAAATGTTCTCATGTTCCCAAATATATAATGTTTCATCTCTGATTTCTACAAAAAGAAAACTAAAACAAGCCAGATAAAAATGCTCTCTGAAGATGATATGCACAGTCTTATATATGCTAATTTATATATATGCTGCAATAAACAAGCCATATTTTTTATTCTTCTTCAAAACTACTAGAGGTTTAAGAACCTAAATTTTTGTTGCCTTTAGGTTAATTGTTTGGCTTGGAAATTTTGGAAAGTCTCCAATGCATCCATTCCTCCCTTCCTCTTACTGGCACTTCCGTGAGTTACATCTTAGTCCATCTTAACTTCTGAGCACTTTTCAAATAATCTCTTCAGTCCTAAGAAAACTGATGATTCAAAGAAATGGTGATTTATCAAAAGTGGTCACTGGCTGTTGGCAAAATCTGTCTCAAGTGAAAGTTGGTAATACTTTGTGTCTTTTAGTATGGTACATTTTTATCACAATGGTGGATTCTTTTCCCCCTAGGTAGGCTTATATGGTTTAGGTTTGCTTATTTGTTTAGGAGTCTTTTTGAGAGTGGATATATAAGACAAAACCACTGGATACTGCTGAAGCATATTGCTCTGTATGGTTGGAAACATTCCAGTGTGTTTCAAGACATTTGTGTAAGCTAGCAAAACTTCCCAGTGACAGCTTTTTTCCTTTGAAAAAAAAAAACAACCAAACTTGTGTATGTATGAGAACTCCTGAATTGTAAAATTTGTTAATTCCTTCCTTCCTTTCCTTCTTTGTCTCTTTCTCACTTTCTCTTTCTGTCTCTTCCACCCTTTCTCTCTTTCTTTCTATGTGCCTGAGGGGATAAAAGGGACTGAGAACCCTTCTTTTTGTGGAATATTTTTTAATTGAAAAAAGTAAGAAAAGTGTTCAGTTTGAAAAGGCTCTATTCTATTTAACAACTATAAAATAGTAATAGACTTTAATGCAGGGCTGCCCATAAACTGCAGCACTCAGTTATTTGGCAGCAGTTGCATGTTGGCTGTTCAGGGCCATCAGAAGTTACTGATTCTGTTGCCTACAGCCCCTGGCAAGGCTGGGCCTGGGCAGATATGGGCTGTGGCTTTATTTGCAAAGGTTGTCTGCCATTCTGTGTGGAGAAGAGCATCATTTTTTTAATTTGGCAGGATTTTTGGATTTTGATAAAAAGGAAACTTATTATAAAACTACTTGTGGTCTTCAGGCCACCCCCTTTTCATTCATCAGAGAATTATTCCTAATAAAACAGAGAAAGGCGAGAACCTTCTGACCTGTAAACTGTTGTTTCATATAGTGTTAAAGCATCTCAGAGCACTTTCTTACACTTGTAGCTATTTATATTCTTAGCCATTTTTTTGGTGTTCAGTTCATGTCCTGATGGACTGGAAGAAGACAGATATTGAAGTAAGGTGAGGGTTAATTGCAATTTTTTTGGCCTGTTTGGTTTATGATTTTTCAAGTCCAGCCTTGTCTTTAAGTATCTCTGTCATCACAGATTTCATAGCTATGGTTATGGGTGTATGAAGGTCAGGTTTGCGTTCTGAGACCTTTTGAATTCTTTCTGCAGTTCTGAGTACCTGGAGTATGTTACAGGCCCTTTGTGTGTCCCTTTCCTTGAACGTGTGGGCAAGACTGGAATGGACCTTCTGAACCCAAGCCTTCACAAAAGGGATGCTGTCCTGCAAAAAATACAGGAGTGCTTGGTGGGTATGGCTGAGAGGGGTCAGCAGAGGAGGAGACACCATGGAGGAGGAGAGAGTCACCACATGAGTTCTTCACCCATCCATCTGTATTTTTGGGGGGGATTTATGTACTGTTTTAATTTTATTGTTTGCTCCTTAGGCAAACCTTTTTATAGCTTGCTTAGCAATTTTCCTTGACTCCATGCATGTTCCAAAGTGTCCTCATGAAATGTCACTGCTGGCCAGGACAGCCTGGAGCTGACCAGTTTGCACCTGGAGCTGTTCCCCTGGCTCCAAGCAGTGCCAGCCCAAGCAGAGCTGTTGTGGCACAGGGAGCTCTATGGGAGGGATGGTGGTACCAGGAGGATTTTGTGATTTCTGCTGTCTGGGAGCTGCAGCACTCACCAATTTTTAGGGGAAACTAGTTCTTTGATGTAGCTGTGGCTATTCCTGTCCTTACACACAGTACCAGCTGTATAATCCCCAGTGTTTTGGCAGCTGCTTGAGATGCCCCTTAGAGCTCAGCCTTCTAACAGCAAGAGCTTGGGGCCCCTCTGCTGCAAGGGGCCACATGAGGGCTGTGCTACCAGACAGAACTGCACCAGCTCTGCAGGTGCTGGGTGGTCACATTCTTCATGTGTGATTCAGTATGGAAAAAAGAATACTGAAAGCTCTGAGAAGTGCTTATGAAATATCACCAGCTGGATTGGTAAACCAAAAAATGTAAGGCAGTCTCAGCAGAAAATGTAGATTAAGTTGCCAGTGCAAACTGTTGTGTCTTTGTTCCTTCCAGCTTAAATGAGTTGTAATGCAGCTGAGTGGTACAGGGCAAGAGCCCAGTTAGGTCTGCCAACAGGGCAAATGCTTCTTGTTTCAGAACAGCTCCATTGCTGATGAATATGATGTTGACCTCCTTGGAAATCTAATCTGCCACTTACCTCCAGCCTTTCTACATGGCAGAATGTCCCTGAAGGCAATGGCAGCAGCCCTGCATCAATTCAAACTTTGCCAACAGCTCAGCCATGAGCAGAAGATTGAAATTAAATACAAACTCCTCCAGTTATATGGGTAAGGTATTGGATACACCACCATGGCCATGCTGGTGGTTAGGCCATGCAAACACCAAACATTTGCTTTGCCCAGATGAACTGCAGTGAAACCAACACAAAGCAGCTTCTGTCACTGCCCAAGTTCTTGTCCACTAGAATGACATTTCTGTTCTTGTGTGTAATGTGATAACTGTGGAACAAAATACAACCCCAGGGACACCCTGCATGTCCCAGAGGAAAAGGAGAGAAAGTGCAATATTTATGTGGGGCAGGCAAATAGACTCACTGGCTTGGCAAGAGAAAGGGGTTACAAGTGGAGAATGGTGCAGGAACACAAAGAATGGGAAAATGGAAGTTGGGTACTTGCTGTGCTGCTGTGAGAAGCCAAGTGAAGAAGACTGCAAGCACCTGTGGCAATAGGAGAGAGCAGAAAAGCAGCAGAGGGATATAAAGTTTGAGCATCTGCAGCAGCAGAGTGGGCAGTGTGTGGGGTGTCACTAAGGACTCAGATTAGGAGAGTGAATGGAACCTCACTGGTATCAGTCATGCAAAGAACAAAGCCATCCTCTATCTGGCAAAAATATACTGTTTCTGTCTTGCATTGTCCCAAGGAAGTATCTTGTATTTGGAAAGGGAGACTGGTTGCACAGTTTCTAACCACCCCTTCACCCCAAAGTGGGTCACTTGATCCACCTGATCACATCAGATGTTGTTCAGCTTCCTGCTAGTCAGCATTTTTCTGTGGTAGGATAGCTGATAGTTGTATTTTCCAGCAGATTCAATCCCTGCATTGGTCTTGATACAAATCAGTTTTATTGAATTGTGGCACACTCTGCTAAATAAGATTTTATGTTATTTTATATCATTTAATTTTGAAGATATTTAAACATCCTCATAGTGAAGCACCAAAGCAAATAAAATTATATGTGGGAACATGAACTAGTAACATATTTGTTACTACACTCTTCTGTAGGCTCTGTCAGACTGAAAATAACTTATCTAAGTGTTTTATTAAGTCACTCACCAAATGGGTTGACTGACATTTGTCAGATTTGAATGATGTTTCTACTTCTGTTTTGATAACCTTTTTGCAGGCTACTATTGCAATATGAACTGATGGAAAATGGTAAATTTTCTTTCAAAGAAAGAATTGTTTCTCCTTGTTCAAACACTGTAATGCTAAGAACACTTGACTATTGTGGGAGAGCTCCATCACCACCATATTTGAAGGGTTTTTCTGATTATATTGTGAGTTGTACTAATGCTCTGTGCCCAGAGAGATGAGAAAATGCAATCTGATGCTTGTAACAATGAATCATCACATTGGCTTAGAATTGTTTCCTGTATGGTAAAGTATCATAAACCTACTGAAGTTTTAGTATTATTTTTATTGTAATGTTCTTTATTAATAGAATTTTTCAAAATACTTTTTCAGTCCCTCAAACAACTGGACAGCAGAAGCAACATTAGATGTTGGACCATTCATAGTTCTGCTGCCAAAAGAGGAATTAAACGTCCTTGCTAAAAAGGTGTGCTTTTATTAAAAAACTTTAATTTTTAACATAAATTTTAGAACTTGGAATTGTGAATGTCATAATGCAGTCTAAATTATGTCACCTGAATGCTGAACTAGGTAAATAATTCTTTTGTCAAGGAATCCTGTAGTGTTTCACATATTCTTGACTCCATCAAAGAGATTTCTTCTTGAGAGTAATGTTACTATAAACAATCAGTTGTATGTGACAATTGTACATTGTCACATAGGGGAAAAAAGGGGCATTTAGAGTGATGCAGACTCATTTTTAGTACTTTACACCTTGCAGTGCTCTTTGCTCCATCCTTCTGCCTTCCAACCATAAAAGTTGTGTTTCTTATCCTGTTATTAATGGGATCATACTGATCAAATTAGCATTTGCTCATGTGGCCCTTTGCCCTGGGGTCAGCATAGCTCAAGTAACAATATTTGATGGCCTCAGCATTGCACTTTGTAATTTCCTTGCCCTCTTTAGTTCATAGAATCTTAATTTTTTTTATGCATAGGAGTAAACTATACTGGCATGAGGGATTCATTCTTCAGCAGAAATATGTGAGCACAGTCAGCAGCTTTTCCACTGGAGATAATGCTTATAATTGGCCAGATAGAACAGGACTCTTCAAAGGAAAGGAAGGTGTCTAGCAGGGTGGAGGAGAGAGGTCAGAAAAGCCTAAAGAAGGCAAACAGGTCAAAGTTATTTCTCATCATTTAATTGGGTCCCTGTCCTCAATTCATGTACGTACCTGGCAAATTTAAGACAAGCGAAATGAAACCTGAATTAAAATGGTGGCACTCACTGCTCCAGGAGGGGCTGGACACAGACACCAATCAGCCAGTGCTCAGGTGTTGCCAGAAGCTGGGAGGGCACACAGGATGGAGAATCACTCAGAATTTGCTTTGTTCCTAATTTTTTCCTCCTCAAATGTGTGCCAATGACCTTTCAGTAGCAGCCAATTACTCTTTTCTGAAACATCTGCACAATGGGACAAGACTGAACTGTTACTAACCCCTGCTTTGCTAAGGTCTGCACAAGACTTTCTCTACAAATTGATTTGCTTTAAAAGGGAGAGAAACCTTATTTATTCTTTCTTTCCTTTTGAAGTTCCCAGAGATCATGTTACAAATAGCAAAGACAATTGGACCAGTTTCTTCAGCTGAAGAGCTCCTGTCAGCTGTGTTTGAGTCAGTCTCCAATGGCCCTGGCAGCGTTCTCCTGTCCCTCAGCAGAGCTGGTCAGTATTGCACTGGGGCCTTTCCTGCCATTTGGGGCTGAGATGATGCAATTCAAACAGACTTTGTCTCACTTTGTCATCAAATGCATTCTGAGAGGTCGAATGATAAAAGGGAAGTATTGAGTCACTTATAGACTTTCAGGATAAAACAGTGAGAGTCTTCATTCTGCTGCTCATCAGAGTTGTATAATGCACTAATTGCTGAAACTTTCATTACAGAATTGCATAATTGAGCATTTCCTGGAATCCTTCTGAGTGCACAAAGGAAAAACACAAATGATTTGAATTAGAGGCGTTTGTTTATTTTTAATTTTTTTTTAATTTTTACTTCATAATCTAATTGAAACCCCTTGAATTAAAAACCTGTGAAGGTGACAAGTTGCCATTGTGCCAAAAGATTGCACATAGTTAATCCTTTGCCAGACATGAGCATATGGTGACTGATCTGTTCTTAAATCTGACAGTGGTGGCACTGTTTTTTCTGTCCAAATGGACAAGTTTGTAATCATCTAAAAGGTATTTTAATTAGCAACCAAACTAATCTATTAGAATCTCTGGTGACAAATGGATCATTTTCTTTATATCAGATAGATACTCTGACTATATTCTCTTATTATAGTAGCAACTATTCTTTCTCTTATGTGAAATTCACCCAGGCAGAATTTGTAAGCTGTGCCATCCTGTGCCATGGAAAACAATCCTGCTGTGGGGGAAGCTTTTGAAAAACACCAATGGGACTTTAGACCCAAACATATTCAAGGAGTTTGATCTTGTCTGCCTTTGTCTTTGAAAATCTCCCCCTTGGTTCTCTGCCTAGCAGAATAGAGGTTCAAGCTCTCAGCAAGCCCTGAGCCACCCTGGAAATCCATCTGCTTGTATGGCAGGAACTCTGAATGATGACTGTGTGTCTCTGGAAATGAATTTTCCTCTTACAGTGCTGTATTCATAGGCAGAGAGAGGTGGAGGGAGTTCTGAGGGTTGTGGTTTTTCATAGTCTGAAACAAAACATGACCTCAGTTGATCAGAGGAGTCATTACACAATCATCAGGCTCTGAAAAAAGCAAGACTGAGCTGGTGAAATAGCAGGGGGTTAGTTCACCTGTATGCATGAAATTCACTCTTCCTTCAACAAGTAAATCAGCAGATCATGAGCCATATTTCTTTAGACATGGGCCATAGGACTGAAGGTTCAGCAACAATATGCTTGTGTCCTTAAGTGTTCTTTTTTTAAGCCTCTGGATCTACATGAATCCCAAAGACCTCTTTAATCAGCCCAGCTCATGTCCAGTGCAGTTGCAGAGCTCTCTCATCTGCATTGCAAGAGCAGTGCCAGCAAAGCTGAGGGTCTTTTTCAAAGGATGACTTGGTTCCAAGGCCATGGAGGCTTCTCAGTCTTCCCTTGCGGTGCATGAGCTCAACGTGGGGGGAATCTGGGAGATGAGAAGTTGAAGGATTGTTTGTGCTACTCCAGGAAATGTTTCTGCAGCCCAAACATGGTATTGAATTTCTGTTACCAAACAATCTCATCAGCTCCATACAACTCACACAGTGGTTTCAGTAAGGAATGAAGTTTAATTACTGATTTGTAAATCACTAAAAAATTAAGTATTACGAAAATTACTTCAGAATAACATTAAAGCTTTTCATGCCACCAATGGTATTTTGCATTTCTCACAGACCACTTGTGAGCTAATGTTAATAACAGTAGCAATTACCAGTGACAGACTTCTTGTATCTATGTCTATATCAAGATTAAAAGCACAGGTTTTAAGGTGCTTAAGGCAAGATGGAACATGAAAAGCAAAACTAGGGAGCTATGTGTCTGAGATGCTACCAGAGGGCAGTGGCAGTGCTGGAGAAAAAATTCAGGTTTCTCACCACAAGCACTGAGATATTATAATGTGTGTATATATATATATTTCATAAAATTAAATCTATAGCAAAAGGAACAGCAAAGTGGCATCAGGTCAAAAATCTAATTAGTGTTTCCCTCTTTAATTGCATCAGCATATCTGGTGTGTTAAAAATTATAAAATCAATAGGTTTTTTTCAAGGGCACCTAGTCTTAGGTTTGCATGACTTGGGGAAGGGAGCTGCACTGTGTCTGCATGGGCAGTATTTACATGAGAAAAGCTGACCTTCTGCAGCAGGGGAAAGGGAAACAATGCAGCTTCACAAGAGGGAGGTAAAGGGAGAGCAGAAGATCAGCTGGTACAGTGGAAGCTGAGCAGCATTTTCATTTGCTCAACAGATTCAATCTTTTCAGTGTTCTACCCACTACGGCAGCTTCCTTTGATGCAAATAAATCCCTCCTCTGCCTCCTTTCAAAGTACAAATCTACTTTGTACATCCTCACTTTAATTTATTTATCTGGGGGAGCTTAGCTGAGGCACAGCATCTGTGAAATTCATGCTTTTTACTGGTAATGACTGTATCCAAAGACATGTAGGGATTATTTGGTTTAGATAATTATTTAATAAGGTTTTCCTAAATTAGTGACAGGAGAGGGAGCAGTAAACAACCACATTAGGATTCTGATTTCTGCTTTCCATCAACATTAGAGGTAGATTATGTCAACAAAGACTAGGATTTGTTAAAACACACAATGGAAACTGTCTAGTTTGATAATGCATAGGCCTGGAACCTGACTGTAAATAAGATTTTTAAAGGCAGTTTGTCTGTCCGAACAGTGCTGTGGTGAGTGTACAGCCCTCTCTAGATCCTGACATTTTAACAACAGGCTTGACATAACCAACAAGCACCGTGCTTCTCTGACACATCCAGCTTGTCTTCACCTTGTTTAAATGTCAGGCAAGTCTTACAAGACATATATCTCTATCAGGCATTGCAGAGTGCGAGGACCTCTCATGTCTGTTACATTCTTGTTGAGTTGGATCCACTGTTTGAATGTGATGTTTATTCAGCTGAAGCTCTTTTTGGTGAATTTCCACCAGGGTCATCCCAAACATTTGCATTTCACTCCTGTTGAATCAAGGCTCCCAGCAAATGGTGGCTTAAACTCAGAACAAGCCCTTGCCTGGGTTTTGATGCCTTTAGAAAATTAGACTTGAAAGAAACTTGCAAGATACTGGTAGTTTATATCCAGAACATAATAATAGAAATATTTTTTAAATTCTTCAATTACAAAATAATTAACTTAACAATATCACATCAGCAGCAGTAAATTTTCATAGTCTGTTGCTCTCTTAAATGTCAATATTGCTTTGATTTATTTTGATGTCTCTTTGATGAAAACTCTTGCTATTTGACCTTTTTCAGACTGTCTGAGAACCAGAGCTCCTTCTTCAAATGAAATCATTAAATTAGGAGAAGCAAATGTCTTTTGGTCAGTTCAGGAACTGAAATGCATGGATCCAGAGACTTTTGACAAAAATGTGGAACTTCTTGGGGGTGTCTCAGGTTTTAACAGCTCCCAGCTGACTGCCTTGAAGGAAAAAGCCAAGCAGGTAACTGTCCTGTCTGTGAAGGAAAATTAAATCTGTAATTTGATTTGGTGTTATTGAACTATGCAGTTCTAAAATAACTGTGCTATGTCAATGTCACTACTGCCACAAGAATATCTATGGTTTATTGGAAAAATAATGTGAGGTGGTGATAGAAGACTATTGCCCTTGCTTTAGAGTCAACAGGCAAGTAGTTCTGAGCTATTGGCAGCTGGAAAAGTGAAGTGGTTTTACTTTTGAATTACTTTTCTGCTTGCTTCTCACTTTCCTTTCACAAATGAAACATCAGCAAGCAGTACTAGGGGCTGTTGATTGCCCTGCTGAGAATTAAGCTTGGCATGTTAAACTGTCTACGTGGATGCTAAATATAGCTTACAGTGGGGTAAACCCAAACTGACTGAAAGGCAGTTATTGGCTGAATAAAGCTCCTTTTTCCACCTTCTCACAGGCAGGGACAGACCCATCAGTGGGAAATTTGAGGGAGGAAAAATCCCACCTGCACTTTGTCTTTACCAGAAGCACAGCTGGACACAGGACTGTGCTGGGGGCAGGTCAGCACTCTGCCTGAGTCTGGGGCACCAACAGAGCTCTGGGCAGCCCTGCCTGAGACACAGTGGGCTGGCAGAGAAGTCAGACTTTACTCCATCCCTGTTGTTGCCATTGCACTTGTTCCTGGAGTGACCTCCTCTTGCTGCTTTGTGGTTGCCTGCACTGCCAGGGAATGGGCCAATTCCCAAACATACTTTTAGTTCAGCAAGAAAAAGCCGTAGGGTGCAGTGAAACAAATTGTTCTGGTTGCAGAAAACTCAGAGGTGAAGAGGGTACTGCCCCAGCCTGGCTTCAGCTTCTGTCAGCAGCATCTGCTGGAGGTTATCTGTTCTCTGCTTCCATCTCTGCATGGCTACTCTGTAATCCCCTTCTGTCAAAATGATCCCACATGTAAAAATCCTTTTTAGGTTCCATCAGATAGTTCTGACAGAATGAGGTTGGGAAGCATCTACAAGTTGCAGTTGGCAGCAAGCAGGACAGAGTGCAGGAGGCTTGGAGACCTGAGGGCTGTGACTTCTGGAGGAAAGCAGGAGCAGGGGGCCACATGGGCCTGGGCAGCATCTCCTTAAACCAGCATCTGCAGCCAGTAGTGGAGCTAACCATGGATTTGGGGTAAATAAGGCCAACTGTGCAATTTTTAGCAGTGAAGCTCAGCTTTTAAAGCAGTGCAACTGCAGGTGCTTGGAGAGAAGTGGCTCTGCACAGATTTCTGAAAGCAGATGGTGACTCTGCAGTTGTGTCTCTGCTGCCTTCTTGCAGGAGGACAACTGCAGTAAATGTATTCTTCCCAAGTCAGCTTCTCTCTGTCAGCATGGACACAGGTGGGTAGGAAAAGGGGGAAAAATGTAATCCTAGAAGAAAATAAAAACAGTGCTCCCCTGACATAGTGAAAACTACTATTCTTTACAGCAGTGCAATATATTGGTGTACTTACAGATTGATGTCAGTTGTAGGGTAATTGCTAACAAGGTTGATACACTCACATTTCTGGCTATATTCAAAGACTCACAGCTCTGTAGTGCACTGAATGGCAGTATATTCTGTCTGTGAGTGTTTGTACACATTTCTGCTAGACAAGGACAGACTTCCTATATATTAATTTCAAAATGCAATGTGGTGTTACACTGAGCATGAAGCATGAGAAATGAGATAGGACAGGCAAAGCTCTTTGAAATTGTATGCATAGATGCTTTTATATTATTAACATCTTTGATTAAAGGTTTCATTAAGCCTGAACTACTCATTGTTCCAAACTAATTCAAAAAGTCTAGTTATCAGATTGTATCTTAATGAAAGTAAGAAGCTTAGCTCACTTGTAAGTGGAAGGTCTCCCAGCTCTGCAGCAGTGACATCTGCATGGATCTGCAGTTGTAGGTGAATGAGGACAAAGGAGTGTTTCAGTTTCATTTGTTGTGTTATTTATATCATTCTGTCTGAGATTTCACCCTGCCCTGTCAGATAATACTATTTATGAAGTACTTCAAATTCTGTACTTTATGGCCTAGATCAGGAAACAGACACTTGGCATTTTTGCCTGCGTGTGTTTCATGTATCTCTAAAGCTAGAGAATTAAAAGCTTTAAAATTGGGCTAATGCTTTTTACTATCTATTTGCTTTGGAGAAGATTGAAGTTTCCCAGACTTAGACCCTTTATGACATTGTAAAACCAACATAAAAGATCTGGTGGAAACTCAGTTGGGAGATACAAATCCAGCAATGCATCTCTTAAACAAATCCTTAACCTGAGGGTCATAGCTGGGAAAAGCACCCTGGCAGCTGAGGCTGCTCTGTGCTGGATGTGCACAGCAGAGAGCCTGCAGCTCTGTATAAGGAGTACTTAATTTCAGACATCCAGATTCCTGAGCCCTACTTTGATATTTTCTGGAGATTGTGCAGCTCTGTGTCTATCTGATGGTGCAAATGCTATTTAGTAGGCAACTGCAGAGATGCTCTTCAGCAAGTCCCCATTAGCTTTGTCCTTTCTAACTTTTTGAACAAAACTTAAAATTGTTGCTATCTCAAAAATGGAGTAAATATTTTTCTGACTCAGATGGTAGCCCAGCCCTGACCTTTTAGTTTTAATTTTCCAGGTGCTGTTAGCAGCATGATGTTATACTAGAAACCTGTCATGTATTGGCTGACACAAAGCAGAGTTGCTGAAGTACATGAGAGCTTTAAAGTGAACTTTTTTTTTAATGTGTGCCTGACTTGTTCAAGTTCCTTCCTCCAGCCAAAACCCAGTGTCTTTTTCTGTAAAGGTATTTGGCCACATCCGGGGAGATACTGACCACTGTCTACAGTCTTCTGCCATTGTCAAGGAAATGTAATTGACAGTTCTGGCCTCTGAAAATTCAGCTCTTGATGGACTTTTTATTATTCTTTACTCAGACAGTATTTTATTATTCTTTACTCAGAACTTTTCTTTATACCAAAATTTCCTTCAGGCTGCTCAGTGACAGCTTTTCAGTCACTGCAACTTTATCACAAATAAAAGCAGAGGAAGTTGTCAGTTGAACTACATTGGTACTGGTTTAGAAGAGCTCCTGCTTATTTCCTTGGGTTATTTACAAAGCTTTACAAATTTAACCATATATCTGTACAAATGCTTTGAAATTGTTTTTTATTTTAACATTGTATTAACACAATCTAGAAATCAGAACTTTAGGAACTGCTTCTTTGTCTGTATTACTTGATTCTCTACTTTGTCTTTCCTTGTCAGTGACTGAGCCAGGGTGACTGGTCACCAAAGCAACTTAAAGTCAGTCCCCTGGAGCGATTGCAGCTGGGAAGAAGCCTGGATAGTGCAGGTGCTGCTTTCTTGGCAGTGTAACAGTGTGGATCTAGGCACAGATTCCCATTTTTATTGTTCTTAATGGTTTTGCTCTTACAGCCACACTTCCAGCAGTTCATCAACAAGTCCAAGCTGTAGAAATTGCAGTATTTTTAGATGAACTAATCATTATTGGTGTAGAACTTCAAAAACCTTCACAATACGTAAGCTCTGCCTTTTGTGTGCAAAGAGGAATATTCAGGTTTTAGGACTTTTGAACCAAAGGATTTGAGAATGATGTATATAGAGGAAGATTCATAATGATTTAACAAATATTAATGACTCTCATCTAAAGGTTTGGGGGTTGCTGCCAGACTGGAGGAGTTACCAGATCATCTCCCTGGGCCGCATTGCTCTGGCACTCAGTGCACAGGAAATCCCAGAGCTGGACCTGAGCTCCATTGACACCGTCTCTGCTCTTACTCAGCAAACAGGGTGGACTCTTACCCAGGTGAGTGAGTGAGGGAGCTCCTGAATGTACTCCTAGTGAAAGGCTCTGCATTCATGCCCTTTGGGACTCAAGTCCTGGAACTGCCTAGAAAATAGATCCAGGGACCCACACTACTCCCTGCTGCTTTTCTGCAGCTGTGACCCCAGTGAAAGTGGCCAGATGGGTCAGCACTGGTGTGTGCCTGGCTGGGGTTTCCCTGGGGAGGTGGCCAAGACAGCATCAATCACTGTTAACTGGGGTAGGGATGAGTGTGTTCTTTAGCACTTGTCCACTAAGCAGTGGAAGGAGGGGAGCAGCTCCTCTCACACCGTCCCTGGAACAAACACTACTGCTAGGAGTACTGGTCCTTCCTAAGGACAATCACAGAATAGGCAGTGTGCCCCAACCCCAGCTTCCATTGCCCTAGAAGCCCTTTATTAGCAGATACACTCCTCTCATGTTCCTTTCCTTGAATAACTTCCAGTTATGTCAATGGGACTTTCATAATAAGAGTTAAAAACTTTTATTTACATATGCAATAGGCAGCATATTTCTGACTTTGTGGCCTGTCAGGGCTCTGTGGCTGCACAGCTGCTGGCATGGTGGCAGTTCTGGAAGAATATCACAAATCTGTTTAATAGATTCATGTTCTGAAGGGCACCATAAGAAGGAGGCACTTGGGAGGATTTTATACAGAACCAGTTTGCTTTTGAGGTTTCCTGCTGTCAGTAAGAGTAGTTAGTTAAAAGAGATTCATCCTGCTGAATTTCAGTTGTCTTAAAACTTTGGCAGATAGTTAAGCTAGTTACTTGAAGCTCAGCATTGTGGGTAGATTAGGAAATCTTGGAAGATGATTATTTCTTTCACTGGCTTTGGAGGATGCCTTGGTGACGTGCTTGAGATGGGCTCAGTTTTTAAAGGATTAGTTTAAAATGAGCACCATCCTAAATTACTTTGGCTTGCAAAGGCACTTTGGTACCAATATCCCATTCATATCTGAAAATTAATCCTTGACACAGGTCACCACTCATATATGGCACTTAAATAACACAAGTCATCCTGAGTATCAAAAATAACAAAATTACATATTGATCCCCTTAGGTATTTCATGTTTTCTTGTAGCAATGTAACTGATCCTGCGAGGCAATCCAGCACCATTTCTTGTGGTGAAGGCTTTTCCTGTGACCTGGCAGAAGAAGTACAGAGTGTTTTTCACACCATTTGCATTTAGCAAGTGGTTGGGTAACAGTGCCTGGTTTAGTGTCACATGTAGGTGGTGACAGTGCTCCTCCTGAAGGCCATGGCCATACACCAGCCAGGCTCAGGATATTTATTTATGCTCCATAGCTTCTGGTAAGATTTTAATCATCTAGTAACAAACCTCTCAATTATATTTACCCTGTTCATGCATACTATCTTACTGCTTTTGTAGGCAAGAGCTATTTTACAAGGTTTTCTAGACGACTCTGGCCAGACCATCAGCACATTAAAAAGTTTTGATTTAGTTGGATTAGGAGCTGTTCTCTGTGCTTTGAACTCCACAGAAATCACATCCATAAGGACTGCTGAATTCAGGTACTGCATTTTATATCTAATGAAATATTTATTAGTAGCTCTATTGATAAAATAAATTGTGCCATTTTTGTTCCATTAAGATTTTCAGAGCCTAAAGGACACCTTTTTACATTTTAAATGCTTTTAGTAAAGCAGAAGGCATGCAGCAGTTGTTTCAAATGTGTTCTTTTATAGTTTTCCTCTGCCATTTATATCCCACCATTTAAGTATTGCATCAAGAAATACAGGTTTTTGCTTAAAACCTGAAATATTTGTATGCAATTTGTGTACATATATTTTAAATTGAAAATGGGATTTGCAGTTTTCTTACAGCAGGCTTAAGTATATTTAGTACTTAAGGCCTATTTAGTACTCCATGTAAATGCAGCTTGTAATGATGACCTTGTTGCCTTTTGCAGTGCTGCAATTGCAAGAATTGGCCTGTTGTTTTGTAGCAGCCCTGTTCTGAGGCAGTTTAAGAAGATGACAGAATCTGTGTTTGGTGCTGCTCCCAACTGGAATGGCTCTGTTTTACAGGAAATTGGTACTATAGCAGGTAACAAAGCTACAACTCCAGATGGTGATGGTTGTGAAGCATTGCTATTAAGAGATGGGTTCACCTAGCAGGGGATTTTTCTAGACTGGCAAAAGACATTTCTTCCTGAGGGGAGTCACCTGCAGGGACAGATATCCAGTAATTTCAGAAGCACTAAGGAAAAGTCATGGGATTCTCTGTAAGCTTCTGTAAATCTGCTCAAACTGACCTTGGGAAGCACAGCCTGAAGTTACTTGAGTCCTGTAAGTTGGAAAGGGTAAATCAAGGATAGCAAAACCTATCAGGATTCCAGCCCCAGTCACTCTTTGTGAACCAGGCTGTCCTGGGAGGAGCTGGGCTCTGGCTGCCCAGACATCCTGCCTGGAAAGAATGGGCTGCCCGGGGAGGAGCACAAGGACAGGACTGGCCTGCAGTGATACTTCTCCAGAGGGCTCTTGCAGCCTCTGAGACCTCCTGAGCCAGAGGTCACTCCCAGTTTTGTTCCTGGATTTGTTTCCCTGTTATCATTTAACTGCACATTGGGCTCTCAGAATTTTTAGCATCCCCAATGCCTGTGGCAATGATTCCCCACCACAATGACATAAGTGCTGAAGAAGTTTACTCCCATTGCATGATTATGCTCCCTAACCATAGATCAGAAGAGACTGTGAATGAGCATTCCCTGATAGCATTGCTTATGATTTTATAGGCTTTTATAATTCTCTTTTCCAAGATAAAGTAATTCAGGTAGAGTACATTCCATGTCAATGGCTAAGGTCAGAGGATTTGTAATGCTGAAATATAATGAAAGAAACAAAACAGAAAGAACCAGCATCTCTCTATATAACACCCTGGAATAAACAATTTATTATGTATTTTTTATAAATGCTTAAAGTTTATATTACCTTAAAAATAAATTTAATAAAAATAACATTAATTGAGTTTTGTTTCTATTCTGTGGGGTTTTTAGGTGGTTTGAATGAGGATGAATTAAAAGCTTTTGATAAAAGCTTGATGCCATATTTCCAGCCATCAGCAGTAAGACATATTCCTCCTGAAATTTTCCAAGTAAGAGCTTGATTACTGAAGAAGTTACTAAATTTCTATTGTTTTTACTCTGGTATAAATACACTGCAGCACTGATTTATAGGTTTTGGAAAAAATTTTCTATGGTCTGTTAAGTGAGAGACTATCAAGGATCTGGAGCATTAACTTTCAGCTGTATAATCTGTATTTGTGATGCCCATGAAATATGCTAGACAAGCTTTATTCATCCTTCAGAATGCATCCCAAAGAAATAGCAAGTATCACAAAATAGGGAATGGACACTGTATCTTCCAACATTTTATTCAGATCTGAATTTTTGTCTGTTTATTAACATTTGCAAAGATGCTGTAATAGCTACAGATTACTCTGCTGACTGTGCAAGAGCTGTTTTATTAACCTAAAATCTGGCACCATTCTCCCAAGTTAGCTCTGAAAAACAGATTGTGCAGGCAGATGCAGATCAGAAAGGAATTACATCTAATTACAGCAGTACTGAATGTGGACCAGAAATTAGAACAGGGATCCTGAGATCATTGCCCCTGACTTTTTTTGACTTAGTGACAAGATTAAAACTCTGCCTGGGCTGGTCTCTTTCAGATGCTCAGGCAAGCAGTGTACCTATGGACAGTTGAGCTAAACAGAGAGTTAACTGTGTCAGCTCCCATAAAAAGGAAAAACTCCTTGAGCACTAACTTTGCACAGAACCACTGACAGTTCAGATAAGCCTAAAATGTCATTACAGGAACTATTTCTTTGCAAAACAGGTCTATATCATCTTGTAGAATTTCTAACAAACAACATTTTTGTTTGTAAGAGTAGTAATGATACTACAAAAAGTGATTAACAAAAAGCAGGGAAGAGTTTGAAGAGTTTTCTGTATTTGAAAGATTCAAAGAAGACTGGTTTTACACAGGTTTTTTATGGCCTCATTTTGCAGCTGTATAAATTATTCAGATTTTGATTTATGAAAAATTACATTGCATTATAGACTTCAAGTGAGTTAAGATGTTCAATTCAAAATGTCTGAACCTGTAGGCATTTCCATGAGTTTGCTGAGTTTAAACCAGCACACCATTTGGTAGACAATGAAAGAAGGGCAGGGGTTTGCTCCATCATCTGGCCCACTTGCAAGGGGAATTCCGTCTTTCCAAAGTAGAACCTGGATGCAGAATTGTTGCAAGAAAAAAGGCTTGTTGTGTAGGAGAGCTAAAATGCTTGTGACTGCAGAATGTTAACTAGAACTAAAGCAAACCAGCCTGCTCAATAATGCAGGCTTTACAAACTGCTTAATTGCTATATGATATAAGATAATTACTGTAAGATTATGATTGCCATGTTTAATTTTTAAATTTAATATGAACAAACTGGGAAGATTTTCAATCTAAATGAGAAAATTGAATAATAAGATTAAAGCATGGGGTCTTTTCATCTCATTGCTCTACTGCTAACTATAATCAAAGGTCAAATATAAGTTCAAGTGAGGTTGCTTGGGAGCAGAAATAAGAGGAAATAAATGAAAACACAAAAGATTGCACAATACCATCAGTCTTTGAACAAATCAGAAAAGAAATGGCTGGAAAATTAAACTCCAACAATATATTGAGGAAGTGTACAATACAGTGCTGGCATAGAAAGCTTCTCAAGCTGTCAGCTTCCAGCATCAAAGAGAAAGATGACAGATAGATGAGTGGTCAGGGAAGTAAATGAGTACAGAGGATTCTTTTAAGCTCTATTGAGCTCTTTTATAGCAACACAATGTTGAAGGCTAATGTCTCTCATTCCAAATGCAAGGCAGTGCTGACTTCTGATTCCTTACTTGCCTTCTATAATTGACAGCCTAAAGCAATTTTTCTGTCTTTTGTTCCTCTCAGGCATTGTCCCCAGAGCAAATAGCAAACCTGGGCCCTGAGAACGCCGCCATGGTGACAGGATGGCAGCAGGAGCACCTGGATGCAGCGCAGCTCCAGAGCCTGGGGCTGGCACTGGATGGAGCCAGGAGCAGCAGCCCAGGGACACAGAGCCCTGCAGGGTCTCCCCAGGAGGGACAAACTCCTGCTCCCAGTGGTGAGTGGAGTCCTCCCTGCTCCTGCCTAGAGAGGGACACACACCAGTGGAGTCCTCCCTGCTCCTGCCTAGAGAAGGACACACACCAGTGGAGTTCTCCCTGCTCCTGCCTAGAGAAGGACACACACCAGTGGAGTTCTCCCTGCTCCTGCCCAGGGAGGGCCACACACCAGCAGGGTGTGGGGTCTCACAGCACGCACCAGGGTCAGGCCTTTATTCATGAGGTTGGGTTACAGTGAATTTACTAATCAACTTCTACAGTCGTGCCTCAAATCACATGCCTGCCCAAGACAAACAGCCAGGAGGATGCTGGATTTACCCACAGCAAGAGGTAATGGAGGAAGACTGTCAGATGGCATTAGCAGCTGTCTAGTAGCATTACACTGTGCTAAGCACTAGCTTATGTAAAAGGTAGTCTGAAACAGTGAGCTTTTCCCTCTCCTTCTTTCGAATATTCTTTGCCTAAATGTAAGGCAAGGGTCTCCATCTCTGGACCTTCAGGTCAGAGCCTTTATGTGCAGCAGTGTTGTTTGCAGAGCTGCAAGGGGGAAAGGAGGTAGTGCTGGGGTGGATTAGCATCTTTATCCAGACTGTAGGGCCACTGAAAAGTTTTTCCTGCCATTCCCATCCTATTTGGAAATAAAGCCTATTAGTACCTATACTTCAGTAGTTTAATCTTTTACTTCTTCGTATTTCAGTTTATACTGGGCAATGTCAGTGGATGTGTTACAGTGAGAGAGTTTGCACATAGTCAAGACAATGTTGAGAACTTATCCCTATCAGACAGCAATATTGTTGTTTCCAGTGACACCAGCAGGACATAAGCTGTTGGAGGAGAGAGAGGGAACCTGAAGTGCTGAAATAGAAGTAAGGGCAGCTAAATTGCTATGATGCCCTTGCTGGAATGAGAGCCGGCCTTCCCAGAAGCACCTGGGGAGTGCTCTTAGCCCAGCTCCCTCTCACATATGACCTGTTCCTTCTGGAGATCTGCCAAAGGGAGGAGTTTTCTGGGTAAAGATCACCTGAGATGTTGAGCTTCTTGTCCATTGTTCCTGGCTCCCTATGAAATGCTTCTCTTTGGAACTGTGTATGTTAAACTGAAGTGACGTCTCTGGAGAGCTGAATGTAATTAGGATTCAATTGTTGCAATTTGCTGCACCTCCTTGGGGTGGTGTAGATCAGACTTCTAGTCCTGAGCTGTAGCGTGACACTAAGAAATAAAACCTTCTGCTTTCCAGGTGCTCCTTGTTTGAGAGGCTTTGGCATCTGGCTGTGTGCTGTGTTTACACTGCACCTACCTTTCTGAACCCTCAAGGGTTGAGCTTGAGGTAAGTTATATTTTCAGTTAGAGGTAACTTTATAACAGAAGCACAGATCACCTGTAACAGGGAAGAAGGACTGTAGGATCCTCTTCCTGCTTTGAATATAAAGATAACAATTCTTGAATAATTTTTTTGTATTGAAAGGTGTCTTGTACCTTGGCTAGACTATCTCTGAATCTAATCAAAGGGAAAACACTTTATCTTATCTTTATTGTAAAGCCAAACATAACAAAGGTGTATTTAAAACTCCCATGTAACACCAATCAATTATTGCATTGTTATTTGGAACATGTTCTTGGTTTTACTCTGTGTTTTGCCCATTCCAGGCTATTTATAAGATTTTATTCCACAAACAATTCTATTTAGTAGAGTATTGCCATTAACTTTCACTGGATTTTAACATTTTGACAGCCTAATATGTAATAAAAGCACTGGTGGGCTTGAACTTTAGATTCCAGTTAGGCAAACTAAATGCTTAAGTATTCTACTTAGTCTTTAAGATTGCAAAGCAAGGCATGTCAAAAGACTTAATGTTTTTCTTTGCTTTGATTTTCAGTGTCCTGGAGCTTACAACAGAGATGCTAGAGATAAAAGAGTGTCAGCTCAGCTTGAGCAGTAGAATCAAGAGGCTCTGAGAATTCTGAGTGCCGAGTGGTTAAATTCTTACAACCAAGACCCTCATCTGCCATCATTATGAGAACTATCTCCTTGCCATAGCTTTACCATTAACAAGTAACACAGTATCCCTTCAAATACTTAAGAGTTTAAAAATTGCAAATGGTTTATCTGTCTCATGAGAAAATCACTGAAACATAGGATTGTGTGTTAGGTAGAAACTTGAATTATGGGGAGGAGAGGTGGTAGGGGACTGTTATTTGGAGGCTGATGTCTGATACCCAGTGCTTTTTACATGGGCTAATTTGGTCACACACTTGTGTCCTTTTGTTGGATTTTCTTTTTCTTCAAGTGTACATCCCCTGGGGAGGGGCTATCCTTCTGTGTGGTGTAGTAGAAGCTGCACTAAAAGTTACTGCTGTTGCAATAAAATAGCTTCATCTCAGAGCTGCTGGTTTAAATCCTGCTCAGACAAGAAGTGATAACAGGCTCTTAGAATTTAAGCACCTCTACAAAATGTTGTTTCCCCATGGCTGTTTGTATTCAATATAGAACTGTTGACACTGGGGGCATTGGCAATACTATGAGTATTTCATGTGACAAAATGCACATGGAAACCTGCTTGTGTTCATCAAGAGATAGTCCTTTCACTCCAGGGTGGAGTTGAAGTGTACACCTGGGAATACTAAGGGGAAACTGTTCACTGGGCCTATGCACTACTAGGACTGTCAATCCAGTATTTTCCATAAGACCTAGAAAAAGGAATTTCTCATAATTATAAACCATAGATATTTTCCTGTGTTTTATCAGCATATGATTTAAGTGTCTAATATTAGCTTCTTATGCCTCAATATTTCTCAATAATTAGCTTCTCAATATTTTAAACAATGGGGGAAAAGATATATTAAAAGTCCTCTTCGTGTGAGCATACATTTTGATGTTGTTCAACATGATTTTTGACCATGAACACATGGCGCAGTTTTCCATTTTGCCATTGTAAAAGTCTTATGTTTTCTAGACTAAAGAAGGCAATGCATGGACCAAAAAGTTTAGCTTTTTCATGGACCAAAAAGTTTAGCTTTTTCTTTCAGGGCTGTACTGTACTGCCCTTCAAACTGTAATTTGTATTTCTTTATGGCAAACATTACATCTGGCTTCTCAGCCCTGAAAGTAGAATTGAAATTTTTCTCAGGTGGGGAAGCAATAGAGTGGGAGGGAGTGAGAGCTGGAGGGAAGAGCCCAGCTGCTGCTGGGGCAAGGTCAATGTGAGCTCTTGCTGCAGTTGGGAGTAACAGCTCCACCACAGTCCCATGTATTCTGTAATGTTAGCAGGGGCTAACTTGATTCTCAGGGCTTTGTTATTGGCAAAGTAGGCAGTGAGAGCCGTTTCTCACCCCCTCCTTTCCCTCTTCCCCCTTCAGCAATCTGCTGCATTGGGAACTGCCTTTGCCTATAACTAACCCTGGCAAGTGTGACATGATGTTATAGATAATAGTACATGCTGTAGTTCTGCATTTTATAAGCAAAGAATTATGATTGCTGCAAACTGCCTGGCACTTTTTTTCTCTAATCCTCATGGTAAGATTCTAGCTTCTCCAGCTGTGTTTCCTTTTCTGCATGGGAACAAGGGATTGAGACATATATTTAAATAGAAAGAAGTTTGTTTTATTAGTCCCAGCAAATACATGCAAATGTCAACTAAAACCAAAATGCATTATAAAGATTGATCTGTGTTTTCACATTAGAAAGTTCTGCTTTACTCAGATGTGAAAGTGCTAAAAGGTTTTTTAATTTCTAGAAATTGCCTGACTTGAATTGTGTGTGCGCTTCTGAAGATGCTGGAGAGTGTTTTCATGTCAAGACGACAGTCAGCATTTCCAGTTCAGCTGCTTAGGTCAGATATGTGACTTAGCTCTACCAAGCCCTTCACAAATCTATGAGAGTCAAAAGTGATCTTCTGTCAATGTACCTGGGAGTGATTCTGTTTGCAATTATGTGAGTCAGAGTTTAGCTTTTAATTGGAGCAGGAGTGAGTTCTTTGTTTTGTGCCATCTGTGCTGTAATTTCTTTCAAGCACAAGTGCTTTTAAACAGCTGAACTGCTGGATTATTTATATATTTTATTAAATTAATAATTACATTAAGAACTTTGGCATTGCATTTACGTTTGGTCAAGGGCTTATCTATTTCTTACAAGAGTAGTGTAGGAGGGGTAAATGTGGAGCACTGACTTAATGTTCTACTGATTTCACTGCGAGATTACAAATCCTGTTTGGTTCGTGAGATGGTGTGAGCATTTTGGATGGCAAGTACTGTAGAAAAGCAATTTTACTCCTGCCAATGTCCCTCTTGTAGAGGTCACTGATGGAAAAGCCCATTCTACAAAATCTGGGATTCATTAGACACTTCCATCAAAACTGTTGAAACTGAATTTCTGTGGGAAGAATAGATGGAAAAGGGAGAAAGGCACAGAGAGCACAAGTATGCACGGTATGTAATCTGTGTGTGTGACCTGCCATCCATTCACAATCCTGCACACTGCCAGAGGAAACTGAAACATGGACACTTTACTTCCATGGAACAAACCACAGAACCCCTCAGTGCAGGTATCTGTCCCCTGTGCAGATGTGTATTGCATACAACGTGCATGTGAGCACTTCCACTGGAATGCATTCATGGGAACAATGTCTCACACTCCCTCTCTTTTTGCATGAACAGGATTTTGGGGAAGAATATACTACAGAGAAATGAGGTACCAAGATTTGATTCTTAAAGAAATGTTGCTCTTTGTAGATGTGGGTAACTTTTGTTTAAACCAAGCTTAATTTGTCCTACATTCTTTTTAGTTCTTTTAGATCTTTGAGAAAAAAAAATCAGATTTGTGCATGAATCTGCTGTTGAATATAGACCATGATAATAATTGTATCTGCTTATTGTGAGAACTGCAGCTCTCCTCTCCACTTGTGACCCTTCTGATGGTTGCTGGGCAGTGCCATACATCTGTGGGATGCACATTCAACCATCCTACTGCTGACAGTCACAACTCTGGTGTAGGCCTGGCTCCTCTGAGTGCTTTGAGCCCTGTAGCAGGTGACCCTGTCCAGCAGAATGTGAGAGGAAGCATTTCATTCCTGTGATTGAATGTAGGATCCTTCAGGAGTTAACAAATAGGAAAAAATACTATTGTTGGTTTATTATTTCAGTGCCTGATACCTTTATGTTCAGAATTGTATTTAGAAATGAGAAAAGGGCTACTGATTCTGGATCAGCAGGAGAGAAAATATCCCTATGACCTGGTACTGAGGTAAATGGCACATCTATGGTTTCTGTAAATCCCTGAAAGGAAGAAAACAACTGCCCATCCACAGTGTCCGAGAAGTGCCCCTGTTAAAGCTGGCATTCTGGCTGTTGTCAGGTTTTGTACAGTGCATGGAAGGTTTGACTCCCGGTGATCTCAATCTGTCACATCAGAGCTAACCAGCTCCTCAGTCTGAGGCTCTAAAGATACTGTTAAGAAAAATAAAAGGCATCTTTCCTTAATTTTAAGAAGCCCTTTATGCCTCTGTATAATCTGCTCAAATATTCCAGAGGCAATTACATACTGCATTATGGCAGGTTTAGCTCTCACTCTCTCATTTACTTTCCAGTAACACAAATTGCAGCCCCATCACACATTAGGCTGGAACCTTTTCAGAGCCCCACTGGCTGCCCCCCCCTTGGAGCAGATGTGAGACATTGCTCAGGATGTGCCAGCCAAACACACCTGGGGCTAAGGGAGAGGCCTGACTCACTCCAGTGACACCAGAAAGAAGCAAGGAATCAGCAGTCACCTGGAATGTGTCACTGGAGCAGGTACCTGGCCATAGGGCACCGTTGTATTTTGGCTCCTGCTGTGTTGTGGTTATAGACACCACACACTGCTTCCCAGTGGGACACTGCCAATTTCCCCATGGCAGTCGAGGAACGGCCAGCAAACTGCAGTACCTCGTTCCCCTGTCATACTCTGAAATAATCTCTTCTTTTTTTTTTTTCTTTTCTCTAAAGAGAATATTCCAGGCTGGTACACAGATTTAAGCAATGGTGTCTCTTTATTTCAGTGAAAATAAATCTTTACATGTTTTTGATAAGTTTGTGGGATTTTTTGGTGTGTGTCTTTTGGGTTGCTTTTTGTTTTTTTTTGGTTTTTTGTTTGTTTGTTTTTTTTTTTTTAACAAGATCTCTAGGCATGGGATGAGGAGAGCTAAGAACCTTATAGTCCTGATTAGTAAAATATTTTCATCCATGCCATATGACATGGGACAGCCTTAGGGACTGTTTACTCCAGTGCAGTTGGAAGGGAGGGATCTGACTTCCTTTGCTGGTAAGGCAGGAGGGAAACTGGATAGAAAAGACAGAAGAATAGCAAAGAAAAGAATAAACAAAACTCCACTGTAAGTTAAATTTCTTTTATTGGTACCCCAGAACATTTGGAATTGGTCCTCAGAAAGAGTATTTTCTGTGTTATACACAATACTGTTGGAAAGTGCAGATAAATAACAAACCTGTCATAAAGCAAAACAGACCTGTGTGCTATCCAGGTATCCATAATTTCATATTTTAGTTGAGACTGTGATCCGTTATCAGAGCATCTTTCCATATCTTTCTACCTAGTCCTTAGACAGAAATTATGAGACTGCCTCAAAGACCACACCGGACCTTGCCTGGCATCAGGACATGTAGGAGTTTTGCACCATAGGCTATTTTTATCAAAGTTCACATCTGGTTCTTTATTTGTACCCAAAAATAGCCACAAAATGTATTACAATTTTTTCTGCAACGAGTAGAAAGCAACCAATGTCCATCTGCCCCTTTCTGTTCAGCATCAGTCTGCTTCTTCAATCCGGATTAATGAGAGGATTTTCTTTCTCTGATGATGCAGGAACCCAGGCATGTTCAGAGCTCAGAGTCCAACTGACTGAACGTTGAAATATTAACTGGAGAAATTGTGATTGATGGATTTCTTGCTTTGCTGGCAACAGTATAGCATTTATTTTCTAATGTTTTAGCTGGTATAATTAGCCTTACAAATACTTAATATCTGTAAACTTCTCTTTGAGGGACAAAGAGAAAAGGAGAGAAGACAAAAGTAAATTCCTGTAGGAGAAATATGAAAACAGGGGAAAACACTAATCTGTCACAGATACAACAGATACTTTTTCTGGTACTGCTTTCCTTGATAACTTTTAGCCATTGTATATGGAAGTGAACTGTATTGATTTATCAAAGAATAACCATTGCTATAGTTAAAATCACATTGGTTTGATGCACAAGCTGAAACTGCCCTAGGTCATGTTTAATGGGGACCTGACATGTTTCAACATTTAATCAGATGTCAGAATATAACTTAGATCACAAACAAGTTCTGAATATGATCTGCATGAACTGAGCAGGGGTTGAGAGAATGGATGTCAGTTCTCTGCCTTTAATGTATCTATTAAATAGATTCCAGATATGCATCTGTCAGTGTTTTTATTAGCTACTTTTATTTCAGTATTCACCCTTTCAGAATTGCTGAGATCTCACATATTAAATGATCACGTTTCAATCAAGCCTGGGTCAAACAGGCTGGTCCAGCCAGTGCTGTAAGACATGTCTGTGTTTTCAGACCTCTCATGTGTGTGCAGTAATGGAAGTGCCTCAGCACTGCAGCTGCTGATGTTGTAGTTATGAATTTGAACTCTCTCCCCTCCTGTTGCAGTTGGTACCACAGATTTGGGGAGTTCTGCCAAACGCTGCTGTCTTCAGTACAAATTCTCCCAGTACTATATTTGGGTTTTTAACATGTATCCTCAAGTAGGCAACTCACTGGTGGTTACATCCAACAACATTTGATGCCAAAATTATTCCGTATCTGTTTAAAATAATTATTCTGATAGAGTTCAGATCTATAAAACTTTTCAAATACAACCTCTTCTCTTGGGAAGTAGTAAGAGATACTAGGGAGCTTGTCAAGGAGTTGTACTGCTGTACTTGTATACAGAGTGCTGTAAGAGGACAGGCTTTGATTGCTAATCTCTGAAAATAAGTAAATTTGTTTTTGTCACACAGGAGGTACTTACTAAAAAAGATAAACACCATAGCAGGTACTAATCAGTTCTCCCTTCTCAGGATTATGTAAACTCTCTAAAGACTTCAATCTTTGTGCCACATTTTAAACAGAAAAGTTAAAAGATTGTAGTTAGGATCCTTTTCTTAAATTTCAAACAGTCCATAACCTTCTGCTGTGGGAACTTTTCAGTGTATAATTCTGTAACAGTAAAGTCCTTATGCTATTTCCTCAAACAGGCTGTGAAACAATGTAAACCCAGAGATTTTAAAGAAATGAGCTACCCAGCAAAGCACCACTGTTTACCTGGAATAAGCTGTTACCCATTTTTTACAACCATTGGAAATCCTGTTCCTGGGCAGCTATTCTTATTTTTCTTTGCTCTTGTTTGGATTGTTGGGTTTTTTTACAGAGAACATTGGAGAGTTATTAAGAGGAGATGCCTCTTTTGAACTGCCCACTGAACTTTGCTGGTCATGTCCTGTTTTAGGGATTAAGGACTCTGAAGAGGCAGTGTGCTGCCTCTCAAGGCATGATTATTGAAGAAATAATTGCTTTTTTTCTTTTTCTTGGAAGTTTACACAGAATCACGGAATTGTTAGTGTTGGAAGGGATATCTGGAGATCACCCAGACCAACCCTCCTGCCAAGGCAGGGTCACCTGGAGCAGTGATACAGGAACGTGTCCAGGTGGGTTTGAAATGTCTCCAGGAAGGAAGAATCCCTGACTGCCCAGTCCTGTCCCAGTGTTCTGTGGCCCTCAATGTAAAAAAATTCTTCTTGTGTTGAGGTGAAACTTCTTGTGTTTCATTTCATGGCCATTGTTCCTTGTCCTGGAACCACGGAAAAGTCTGGCACCATCTTGGCACAGGCTGTCCAGAGAAGCTGTGGCTGCTCCATCCCTGAGGTGTTCCAGGTCAGGCTGGATGGGGTCCTGAGTACCCTGCTCCAGTGAGTGGCATCCCTGCCCACGGCAAGAGGCAGAACGAGATGATCCCTAAGTACCCTTCTCACCCAAACCATTCTGTGATTCCAGGTTCTGTGACCCTCTTGGCACCCACCTTTGAGGTATTTATATGTATCGAGGAGATCCCCCCTCAGTCTTCTCCAGACTAACAAGGCCCAGCCCTCGCAGTCTCTCCTAAGAGAGACACTATCACCTTTATGGCCTTCGCTGGACTCTCTCTAGTAGCTGATGTAGATTTTCACACTGTTGGCCTCCAACACACTATAAAATATACATATAATATAATAAATATTCTATCCGCTATTGTGTATATATCTATATCTATATATATAGAGAGAGAGAGAGATAGATATGTGTATATATATATATACAGATCAGCTTCTCGCTGTTTAAAGCTCCCAGTTTTCCAGCAAATGCTTGAGAAGGTTGAATGTAGATAGAGATGAAATCTGAGTAATGTCCTCCCTCAGCACCAGCAATGGAAAGATTCCCTCAGAACTGAAAGCACACTTAGCAATCCTCCTCAAAGACTACTTTCATGAACAGAGAAATCCATATAACCAGTCAATGTTAATAACAAAAACATATAAATAGAGCAGGTTTGCTATCCAATGTCTCAAATGGAGCTAAGTGCCATACCTGACTTAAAATGAGGAAAATATAGTCTCTTTCAGGAGGAAGAAAGACCAGGACTACAGTGCTGATTGAATTGACAGCACTTGGAGAATTCTTTTCCTTGTCTTCAACTATTTCAGCAATGACATGATCTATGCAGAAGCATCACTTAACAAAAGTTAATGGAAAATGAGGTTGCAAAAATCATGGCATCACCAATGAATTTATTAATGATTAGTACACTTAATTTGTGTACTAACTCAAGCTATGCAGGACTGATGTTACTTTTAAGTTTTCAATGTTAATTTAAGTGCAATTCACAAGAGTATTCTAGCTTGGTGATAGATATTTTTGGCTGTAAACTACCTTCAGATACTTTCTGGCCAGAGGATTATTAAATAGAATTTATTGAATTCCACAAAGAAAAAAATATTTTCAAATAAATAAATGTTTACCTTTTAAAGATTTGTTAAAATATAAAATATGTGCAGGTTTACCTATGAATGTGGATCTGTGTCAGCCAGACATTCTAAGAAACCTTAGAGTTAATGACTTCTTCACATTAAGTAACACTATTAGGAAAAGTTACAACAATAGTACCTCAGAATCTCTGCTTTAGCTTTAAACGTGTACATAT
The DNA here is from genome assembly GCF_000277835.1 of Geospiza fortis. NCBI lineage: Eukaryota > Metazoa > Chordata > Aves > Passeriformes > Thraupidae > Geospiza > Geospiza fortis. Next base: position 4,241,254 of record NW_005054319.1, on the reverse strand, counting down.
ACACATTCAAAAGGCATGGTACAGTCTTCAAATACATATACACACACACATATTCAAATATATATAAACATATATATATATATATATTTGTCTAAATATTTGCTGACTATACAGTACCTTTTTTAAGGTTAAAAAAACTAAATCAATAATAAAACCTTTTCACAGACTAGTTTTTAGTTTATTCAATTGCAAACTGAAAGCAAAAACTTTTAAAGCTGCCATATTTCTATGGGCATTTTTAGTAGCAAATTACCAATTTATATAAGACTTTAAAAAAAGAGCTATCCGGGTCCCGGGCGAGCCCCGCTCCGCCGCCCCCCGCTGCCGCTTCCCCCCCGTTCGCGACGGGCGTGTTCCAATTCCTTGTGCCGTGGTTCGCTCTCTCCCTTCGGTGTACGGTGTGGTGGTTGCAGGGAATTGCAGGCAGTTCCCATAACTGCAGCGTAGCTGATTTCTTTCTGAAAACTGGGAGCTGTTGTCATTCAAAATGGGCATTTCCTTGCCGTGTGTGTTACGTGGATGGGTTTTGTTCTGCACGGGAGTTTGACTGTGAGCTTGGCTTTGCCTTCTCTCCAGTGAGCTTCTCCTTTTTTAGTGAGGGCGATTGTTCTTTAAATCAGTTTGCCGTGTTTTGATGATGCTATTTAAATACCGGGTTAGCGCTGTTGAACAGATGTGTCTGTAAAGTTTTCAGTTAAAAGCATGAAGAATTAGTTGAAGTTGTAACCTGAAATAACTGAGAATGGGGAAATGAAAGAGATTTACACTACAGGTAGGAGGAAGTACAGGTTCTGTGTGTTGTCATGTCAAATCACCAGCTAATCACTTGGTAGCACAAAAAAAAGAGTAAGTGAATAGTTTCGTTTTTTAAAAAGTAAACTAATAGCTTTGGCTTTAAACAGACTTAAACTAAAAACTGTTCTTAACTTTACAAAAGAGGTCAAGCAAGTGACTCCATGGCCCACATGCAGCGATATTGCAGAACTA